>NW_023458558.1:71793497-71825969 GCF_013731165.1 Rhagoletis pomonella
TATTGAAATTTAAACAAAACTTAGCGGTAGCAGAACTATCTCGAAATCGGTCGTTAATTGTTCGGTCTTTTATTTTACGTTCTAAAAATATTAAAGAGTCAGCAACACTTTTACTTAACGTTTGAACGGCGAGTTTTACGTTCATAATGCTGTTTTTATAGTATATATGCTTTTTGGTTAATTTTGTGGATAAACGCAGTCCCTCGCTTGTTTGTAGTGCATATAGGTTAGGTTAGGTTAGGTTAGGTTGAAGTGGCTGCTAGGCCCAGAGGGCGCCAGCACACTTAGGCCCGATCAGGGCCCATTGTGATACCACATGGATCCAAAGAAAACCCCTATTCCTTAAACCAGTTTGTGGAGTCTGCAAACCTTAGCAACTGCCGTATTCCAAACTTAGCAGTCGCGCTTAGATCGTCTAGAAGACCTATACCTAGGAATTTCTGTCTTTTCCTGCCCAGTGCTGGGCAATCGCAGAGTAAGTGCCTTATTGATTCAGGCTCTTCTTCGTCATGGCAGCTCCTGCAGTAGTCGTTGTGACTAACCCCGAGGCGTTCTGCGTGCCTTCCTATCAAAATATGTCCTGTGAGCAGACCAATGGCCAGTGACATATCGCCTTTATTGAGAGTGAGAATTTCTCTCGATCTCCGTACATCCCATTTTGGCCATGTAAGCTTCGTTGTATTACAGTTTTCAGTGCGCTCCCATCTGGAGGCCGCTTCTTCAAGGAAGTTCTCCCTTAGTAAGAGCTTGCAGGAAGCGAGTGGCATACCCACCCTCTTCCAGGCTGGTGAAAGTGGAGAGGAAGTACCCGCCCTTGCAAGCTCGTCTGCCTTCTCATTTCCTGGTATGTCACTGTGCCCCGGTACCCATACCAGGTGCAAAGCGAACTGCTCTGCCATCACGTTAAGTGATTTGCGGCAGTTGGCAACTGTTTCCGAATTTACAGTGACAGAGTCAAGCGCCATAAGGGCCGCCTGGCTGTCTGAGTATATATATATTTCCGTAGTGGCGATAACAGCTAGTTTTAGGCTGTCAACGGCTTCTTGTATGGCTGCCAATTCGGCTTGAAAGACACTACAGTGGTCAGGTAGTCGGAATGATCTTTTTATTCCCAATTTCTCCGAGTAGACGCCTCCTCCTACCCTATTTTCTAGTTTGGAGCCGTCCGTGTAGAATCTTATGGCATCTTTAGACCCCGGAACTCCTTCGAGCCATGATTCCCTGCTAGGTAGCATTACGCTATAACCTTTAGTGAAAGTGAGCCTTGGTACACAGTAGTCCTTTGTACTCGGTAGTTGTCGGTTTCTCAGAATTGTAGTGTGACCACAGCGAGCCACTTTCCAGCTTTTAAGCCCCTGTAGTCTTAGGGCTGCAAACGCAGCGTATTGTCGTCCCATGATATCTATGGGTATGATGTTGAGGATCGTGTTCATTGCCATAGTAGGTGTTGTGCGGAGAGCACCACTAATGCAGATCAGGGCCGTTCTCTCCACTTTTTGTAATTTAATAATGTTTACTTTCTTCTCCAGCACTGGCCACCATACCACTACCCCGTACAGAAGTATGGGCCTCACCACGACGGTGTATATCCAGTGCACTAGCTTCGGGGTTAAACCCCATTTTTGGCCGATTGCTCTCCTGCAGCTGTATAGGGCAACCGTGGCCTTCCGCACCCGCTCTTCGGTGTTTTGAATCCAGCTTAATTTTCTATCTAGGACTATCCCCAGGTATTTAGCGGATTCGCTTAATTTTAGTGTGGTCTGTGCCAGCCTTGGTGTTATCAATGGGGGGATTTTGTACCTTCTTGTGAACAGTACAAGTTCTGTCTTGCTTGGGTTTACCCCTAGCCCGTTATTTTTTGTCCAACTCTCGACTTCCTTCAGTTTTACCTGCATAATGTCACATAGAGTCTGTGGAAATTTCCCACTTACTGTTAGTGCAAGATCATCCGCATACGCAATAACCTTACAGCCACCCCCCTCCATGCCACACAGCAGTGAGTTTAGCGCTGCGACCCATAAAAGAGGGGATAGGACTCCCCCTTGCGGGGTGCCCCTCTCTACGAACCTGGTCAACGATACCCCCGCCAGCTCCGCCCGGACCACCCTGCATCGCAGCATTTGGTTTACGAGCGCAACTAAGCGCGAGTCGATGCCCAGGCCCGCCAGTGCTGCCGTTATCGCGCCCGGCATGATGTTGTTAAAGGCGCCCTCTATATCCAGGAAGGCTGCTAGCGTATATTCTTTGATGTCTAGTGATCTCTCTATATACGACACTATTTCATGTAGCGCCGTTTCTGTAGATCTACCTTTCGTATAAGCATGTTGTGTGGTAGAGAGTCTGTCACCAACCGACTCTCTGATACGGACCTCCACCAGTCTCTCCATAACCTTCAGTTGAAATGACGACAAGGTGATGGGCCTGAAATCCTTTGGGTTATTGTGAGACACCTTCCCTGCCTTGGGGATGAACACCACTCCTGATTCCCTCCACTTTCTAGGGATATGGTTAAGAGCTAATACTCCCCTAATTATAGCGTGTAGCCACGCTGAGCTTAGCTGAAGTGTTTGCTGCAGCTGTATGGGGGCAATGCCATCCGGACCTGCTGATTTATAGGGCTTAAATGTCCCAATAGACCAGATGACCTTTTCCCTAGTGAGGAAATCTCCAGTGACCGAAAGATCTCCAGTTAGATGTGGCTGTACCGGCATGCTATCCGTGGCACCCGGGAAGTGTGTGCAAAGAAGCAGATCCAGTGATTCCTCCTCGGTCTCTGTCCAGGAGCCGTCAGGTCTTTGCAAGCATCCTGGGGCTTTCTGGGCAGTACCTGAGAGTATCTTTCTGAGCCTGCCTGCCTCTGAGATAGACTCCACCCCATTGCAGAAGTCTTTCCATGAGGTTCTTTTCGACCTTCTTAGGAGCTTCTTGTACTCCCGTAACGCTGTCTTGTAGGTCTCCCAATGTCCCTCACTACCAGACGCAGTAGCCTGATTGAAGGTTTTCCTGCAGTTCTTGCGTGAAATCCTGATTTCTTCATTCCACCAGGGTGGCTTTTTCCTACCCCGGTGCTGCTTTTTGGGGCATGCAATGTCTATTGCCTTTCTGCAGGCCCCCGTAAAATGGTCGACAAGATATTCCAGCTCCTCTAGGTTTGCTGGAGTAGCCGGCTCTCTATCTTGTGGCAAAAGCCTATCCAGCTCTTTCCGATACCTATGCCAGTTGGCATTTCGCAAGTTTCTAGTTAGAGGAGCCTTGGGCGTTTCCCCTAATACCTCGAATTGGATATATCGGTGGTCGGAAAAGGAGTGCTCCTCAAGCACCTTCCACTTCCCGACCAGACATTCCGCATTCGCAGAGATAAGGGTAACGTCCAGAACTTCCCTTCGGGATTTTGTAATAAAAGTGGGATCATTCCCCCTATTCGCAATAACAAGCTTAGAACTAAGTATGAAATCAAAAAGTGACTCACCCCGTTCGTTATCATCGGAGCTGCCCCAGGTGTGATGGTGGGCATTCGCGTCACCTCCCAAAATTAGCGCCTCTCTCGTGCTGGCCACTAGGTCTTTAATGCAGGTAGTTGGCACCTCCTTGTCATGCGCTAGGTACATGGATGCCATCCTAATTGGTCGTCCGTTTGCACTTAGACTGACCGCTGTTGTGTCCTCGTCGCTAAATTGTGGAAGAAAGAGACACTTTAGTGTGATACTTATCAATATGCACGTCCTTGGTTTCCCCGTTGAGGCTCCACTTACCAGTCTGTAGCCCGGCGCTTTCAGCCCACAAATGTTTTGTCCCACCACCCAAGGTTCTTGGATTAGGACGATGTCGGCTGCCCCTTTAGCTGTTAGACGGAGCAGCAGTGCAGCTGAAGCTGCTTTACAGTGGTGAAGGTTAATCTGCAGTACCTTCACCATCTTGGCCGTTATCGCCCACGTCGCCTATTAGGGTGGAGTTGACCGCGTCTTCCGACATCTCGATCAACTCCTCCTCCGTATAAAGCCGAAGCATGCGTCCGACCCCCAGCGAAGACGTCGATGAGGCATAACCCCCGGTCAGGTCGTCCATCGGATCAACCTGCTCGGATTCTTCCTCCATCTCCACGTCGCTGTTGGCCTCTTCCGGCTCTACCTCCGCGATCAGGTTCCTCGCTGCGTTTACGTCGTTGCTGTAGACCTTAATTTTGGCCATGTCACAGCCGTAACGTATGACCCCGCTCTTTTGCTCCAACAACTCTATGGAGTCCTTATTTAGAAGCAGGACAACCTGCATCGTCGCTTTACCGCTTTCGTTGATTTTGACCACCTTCCAACTATCGGTAGGTAGCTCCGGATTATAGAGCCTTATGGTTTGGAGGATCCTTTCTGGCTCCGCTGGCTTGCAAGGCAACCATGCTCTCGCTCTCGGTCGCACCGGTAGGTCCTTGAAGTCGACCGCCCTGAGCTTCGCACCAGGGTAGACTTCTCCAATACCTGCAACTGTTTTCTTGTAGATCTCCGCTGATCTGGCATCCTCGCATGCTATAACGCGGATGTTATTTTGGAACCACCCCGCTCCCTTGCAGGTTGGCGGAGGTCCCGGATTCTCCAACATAATGTTGATAGCAATGTCGGCCATCGCGGCCTTAACCCACTTCCATTGCTGCCTCAGGGTGAGGCTGTCTTCATTGCTCTCATCGATGACGCCGAGCAGGATCTGCTCCTTGGCTACTTCAGCAAAAGAAGGCCCCTGCGTTCTGACCCTCTTTGCGTATTGGTTGGGCGTATTTTCCCCCGATCTATTGCGCTTACTGGAGGGCGCCTGCGGCTGCTTCTCCTCCGGCTTGCGGTAGTCGGGCAGGACTGCCTTTGCCCAGTCGATTTCTGTGAGGATCTCCTTCACATGCTCTTCTTTCGCCTTGCTACACAGGTCAGGCGTTGCGGTGAACCTTTGCAGGATTCGAGCAGCTAGCTTCCTCTGCCGATAGCCCGCTGCAGCTGGTTCTGGCCTCTGGTCAGGCCTCGTGAAGGCCGTGGGTGTCGCGGGAGGACCGCCCGGGGCCTGCGCCCCAGATTCAGCCTTATCCCCGGCTGCAATCTGCATGCCAGGTTGGCGTCCACTGGTGCCAGGAGTTTCCCGGGGTGGACTCCTTTGAGCAGCCCCACCGCCACTTTCCATCGTTTTTGCGAGAGCTTGGCCCGGTTTCACCATTGGCCTTGGTTTCCCGCTATTTGTCACCGCACTACGGCTGGTGGAGGTACTCTGCATCGCTTGAGCTCCTTGTTTAGTGGGCCGAGACCCTTCCGACGCTTTAAGGGGGCCGGTCCCTTTAAACATTGTTTTTGATGTTGTTGTTGCTGTTTTTGTTGTTGTTGTTGTTAATTGTTTCTTTTCCATAATAGATCCCACGGGCTGCGGAGAAAGGGGTTCGTCCACCCGGGCAGAGATCCGCGATGCCCAGGTAAGGCCTACTTACATCCTGGGTGTGGCCGCCTCCCAGAGGGCTCCGTTCGCGACTGGGCTATTTAGGGGCCCCCAGCCTGGCCGATCCTCGGTACGGTGCGCGTGACGCCTTGATCCAGCCCCTTCAGACCTCCAAGCCACGATCAGAAACCATTTCCATATGACTACGCTATTAAGGAGTTTAGCACATAGCACTGATTCCTGATCTTAGCTGAGCACCATTCTGACATCGCACAGAATCCTCTGTAGTGCCCATTACCAGTCAGCACCCTCGTGGAGGGTTCAGCCGGAGGATTTTTTGCCGACCTGTAGTGCATATAAGTCAGACAAATATTGCCAACGTATAGTTTCATTCGAATTGGTTTTTAGTAATTGCATATCACCAAAACAATTTCTCACCAACTTTATCATATGACAGAAGTCAATGAAAATGTAGCACAATTCTTTAGTTGCTGGATTAACAAAATATGGTTTAAATGATGGACCGTAGTTGAAGTTTACTCCTAAGCATTTACACATAGATAAATTTGTGGTTGCACCGTCAAATGTAATTGAGTAAACATTCGCACCAACGCTGTTTAACATATATAAAGATTCCTTCAGCAAATTAGCACGTTCTTCACCACGTAGTGACCGGATCAAAAAATAGCCGATTGGAACTTTCCAATGCTTGTTTAAGGAGACTGCCTATATTACAAGCGCGTTATTCGCCACAGCAGCCGAGCCACACTCTGTATGGCAGTCCATCGTACCTAAGTCTACACATCCTTCAAAGCCTTTCCGGTTGTATATTTTTTGCTCTCTAATAGCCATCTCATCAAATACGAGATTTACTATTACTGGCTTTGGTCCTTTCGCGCGCAGAGCGATAGCATCCAGTGCTTGTTGTGTGAATCCCGGAGAGCCATTAATATTTTGATACCATTTGCGAAGCGTTGAAGGGTGTGGTAGCATATTCCTCCACGTTTCGCGAATATACCGATATGCTTTTGGCGAGTAGAAATGAAGCGTAAGAGAAAAACTTCTTATTTCCTTCGTGTACCATTTCGATCCTTTTAACTTTCGTGCCACCATCGCTTTTACATTTTCGGGAAATAAATCCTACAAGTACATATGTACATATATGTATTGAACAAGTGAAAATATTAGTTATACAGGGTGTCCTAGACCATCCGTCCACCCCTTCTGAAATGGAGGGGAATGCTCTATCTGTTCGTGGTATTACCGACTTCCGGTTTCGACCGGAAGTTCATTTTTTCAAATTAGACATACATGATTTTACTACAGATTCGGATTCTAAGCTTAAAAATACGTAACTTTCGTTTGAATATTTTTTCTCGGAAGTGCCTTTTTCAACCTCTAAATGACTTTCGAACTTCACCTCGTCCCTGATTTAGGAGGTCAAATTTTTTCGGTTTTCAATCAAAACCATTCCCCTCCATTTCAGAGGCGGTGGACAGGTGGTCTAGGAAACCCTGTATATTTTATGTAACACTTAAAATAAGCTTACCATCATTTCTTCCGTTTCCGCATCTATTAAGTTTTTTTCTCGCAAATGTCCAAGCAATTCTCCCAGACAAGTAACTCGTTTTTTTAAATAATTTTTTTTGTTACGAAGCGTTTTGATTATTTTAATTTTTTTATCGAAAGACCGTTTAACGAACGATATAAAGCGGCTGGCACGTTTTGGGGTGGAAACGTCAGGAGTACGAATTTCTGAAACAAAACGAGGTTCAGCAAAGCGCCTTCTGTTTACAGGCGAGGTTTCTGTAATGTCGGAACTTTTACTTTCTCGCCCTTCTAAAAAAATTGTTGAAATGAATATGTATAGCTGTAGCAGAACAATTCTTTAAATTTACCAGTGGCCGGCACGTTTTGTATGCTTGCAATTGTAGCATGCATCGAAGGAATCGCATTTCTGTTCAAACATTTTCTGCCAACCTCATTGTTCTTTGTCTTGTAATCGTTTGGTTTGAAATGGTTGCTGCAGATTCGGACATTTTTAACAACTTCGTTGGGCATCAGGCCGCATGCCTGCATCCATTGTTTGCAAACGGTTACGTCTTTTGGAAATCTGTATAAAACAAAGCTGTTAAAGATGTTTTTGATAGAAACTTTTGCAACGCACCCATGTAAAGCTATATTATTTAATTTATCTCTTCTTTTTTCACATAAAAAGCAGCTGTGCGACATTTTTGCAGTTTAACTTATTGAAAAATTCTTAAAATTTAATGAAAACACAAAATTTTCTGAAATTTTTTTTAACGTTCCGCCTCTGCGATTTATTTTGAATTCAAGTGTCATTTCTTAAATGCGATTACTCGGTTTTCTTTTTCTTTTTTTATATATCTGTACTGTAATGTTTGCTGACTGCACTTGTAGATACTGCCAATATAGAAGTATTACATATATGATATTTACATAACTTTGGTTGTAATAAATTAAGAAAATATTATTTTAAAAACTAAAAATTTAGAAGAAATGTTGTATAGTAATATCATGCAGAGTCTTCTCCGCCTTCTATAAGTCATTTACGCGCTGCGACAAAAAATTTATAAATTTCGGTAATGGTTCTGCTTCGATAACATTGCACCGAACATCCTCTAGAACTTAGTTCGTATTCATGATATGCCAAAGGCCCACGATTGGATTTTCGGTTCCCTCCTATGAATAAGAGAGTTCTACAAAATTTTTTCTTTCAGCAAATGTTTTTTTACCGTTTTAATCATTTTTCTTAAATTCCGGAAAATGATTCGGAATATGGTACCATTCGTTACACTTTCCAAACTATATATTATACATACATATTTACCACGAATAAGAAGCCAATAATATTCAGAATTCATATAATGAAATTCCGCTTGGTACCTTCCTTTTATCTGTCTGTATATCAATGTCCGCAACTGTATTTATAAAATGAACATAAGCAAACGTCAAATATTTGAAGATGTGAACGTCAAACATATCTCGTTGTGGTAATGGAGACGGTTGTGATTTAGTAACTGGATTTATTAAATCTTAATGGATAAGTCTCTCAATGGAGACATAGTATTATAGGCTGTTTTTGCTTATAGGCTGTTTTTGCTTACGCGTAAAAGCACATTTAGCGCATTTAGCTCTAAATGCTACTCTAAATGTACATTTATCCATACAAAATTCGTCACCTAAATGCAACTAAATGCAACTACATTTTTGCATTAAGAATCTAAATGCTAAAAGCAACCCTGTGATCTTCCAAAATTTCCACGATTCGAACATGGTTTAAAGAGAAAAAGTGGCAACATTGCTTTTTCGAGTATACAGTTGCTAGCTGCGTTTCAGTGATCGCCGATCGAGATTTCTTTTATTTTGCATTACATATTTGGATAAAGAAAAGTTAAGCAAATTCAACATCGATTTGATACTGATAGAAATCTGGATCAATTTGTGATCAACTCTGTTTGGTTTGTTTCCTAATTAAGTGAGGAAATTTTAATTGAATGCACCGACAAATAAATATATACACAAACAAATGTTCGTTTATGGTTAAAACAATTCAAGTTTTTGTATTGAATTTTTGGTTTAAAATTTATTTTTTCCTTTTCAGTAGGGTTTTTGCACATTATCTTCTGCGTGAGAATTGATCGTAATATATACGCATCTAAATAAGAGACTGGAACACGGCTGTTTGTCAAAAGCATACGATTTCGAACTCGCGTAAATGTACATTTGCTAAATGCTATAGCATGAACGCTCTTCGAAAACATATGTTCGAAAGTGCTAAATGTTGCATTTTAAATGCAGCAAAAACGCTGCATTACCTAAGGTTTATTAATGGCGAAAATAGCTGTTGCTCCAAACACACAAAAAAAAGCACCAAAAGTTGTTACTAGATAATGAGCCAATTTACACAATGACTTTTCACCCTGGGTGGTGGGTAGGCAAGCACGCACGGTGAGCGAAATCGAGGGTTTTTTTTTAACGTTTCGGTTTTATCGAGTTCACTTTTTCGTATTTCTGCTTTGAGTTCGCGATTCCCTCCGCTTTAAAAATGAGGACGAAAAAGTTAACCAAAGAAAATTTGACGCTGAAATGTCAAAAAAAACACAAGAAACGCCGCAAAGAAAAAGTCATCGTGTAAATACACAAGGATTTTTGAAGACTTTTAAAAGGGAACGTGCAAAAAACGCAGGGTGAAAAGTCGTCGTGTAAATTGGCTCAATATCTAATAATTTCTTTTTCTCTGTTGCTTTATTCCCATAGTTCATAATTCATCAGTATGTTGAAAGTCGTCAATATGGATCACGATCTAAATATCACAATATATATTGCACGTGTTGCAGGCGCCTATCATAGCAAAGTACCAACGTTGGGCTGTTGAACCCTTCTTCAACGTTGTGTCCAGGGTTGCCACTTTGGTTAGTTGTTACCAAAATTGGTAGAAAAAATTTGGGTTGGTAAAAAGGTAAATTTTTTCTCATTTTGGTAGATTTTTGTTGAACTTTTCGTTCTCGCTTTATTTTTCATAGTTATCTTTATATTATAAATTTCTCTCCAAAATGTAGTGTACTTTATTGCATTAATTTTCGAATGCTTTTTATATTCATACGTATAAATATTTATCGATATAAGGCGAACATATCGTGCTCCATTAAAAAGTCATTTTAGTGGAATCCCGAGGAGCTTTTAATTGCATAAATATTTTAAATGATTATTATTATAGTATTATGTAATTACGTGCTATGGTTGTTCGCAAAAAAAAATTAATCAACGCCATTTTTATCAATGGCAATAGTTAAATGATAAAAACCACAAAAGACTGGCGGCAAAAAAATTAAAAAAAAATCAACGGGTATTTTTAGTTGCACATTGTTGTTTATAATCAAATAAAATTCCATCATTAATTGTTCTAAAGATTCAGAGTAAAAAGTTCGAAATTTACACGACAGTTCAAGTTTTTTCAAATGATGAAGTTTCGTTGTTGCCTTTAGTTTCATCACTTTCGCTTTTGGTTAAAGGAAACTCAGAATACGCCGTTAATATGATCTCAAATGCCGTATAACTACTTAAATAAAAAGTTCCTTAAAAACAATTTTAATTCATATTGAAATAACTAAAAAAAAAATAAAAAACTAGTTTTTATTAAAATACCAAAACAAAAATTTTGGTAGATATTTTCCAGATTTGGTAGATTTTTTTAAGTGGATGGTAAGTTTTTTTTTTCGTCAGTGGCAACCCTGGTTGTGTCGTTTAAAAACCGTTTTAAAGCCAAATTGAAAAGAAGAAGCATAAAATTCTTCGATCGATCCGATGGGCGCACATGTGTGATTGTTTGGAACAATTTATAAAAATTTTGGAGCTGTCTTTAATTATACACTATTTATTATATGAAAACACATGAGGATAAGTAATGGAGAACTTAGACGATGCATCCACTAGTGGTCGCGGTAAGTAGACTAAATAGAGTCGCATCTCGCAGGCTGATTGCCTCTACATATATTCAAACGTATGTACGCGTGCATACCGTTTGGGTGCAACGGGACATAGCCTGTGTTCAGAAATGCGTCAATCGAAAGCATCAGTCTAATACGAAGTTCGCATGCACCCCAACTTCATTGGAAGTTATTAGTTGAAAGGCCGTTCGTACAAGGCGATTGTTGCGGGAAATGTTCGCTTATTTGTACAACGATTTAGTGACGATGGTGTTGGGAGGGGTCGTGGGGTAAAAGTGCACTTCAGCGGAACCAGGCCAAATTTTACCAAAACAAAATCAAGAGGGGTATCAATCGACGCGTTTTAACGCGAATTATATCAATCGGAGACCGGAAAATAAGATTTTTGATTAATTTAAGAGTTATTGCCGATGGTTCCCTAGGGACCCCTTAGAAAAATGGAAATCACAATTTTCACTTGCGTCCAGAGTATTTTTGCGTAGAACTCCTTTTAGAATTCTCCTTTTGGTGTGCACCAACTGGGGCTACCGCCCAGTGATGTAGCCTTGGGAAAGGAGGTAACTACAATTCCCTTTCTTGCATATACAAAAAAAGTGCAAAGCCAAAAGTGCAAGTGTTGTTTGCGAATAACTCTTTAATGAATTAAAAATGTTAATTTCCGGTCTGTGGTCATTATTATTAGCGTCAAGATGCGTCAATTGATACTACTCTCTACTTTTTTCCGTCCATTTTGACCAGGTTCCGCTAAAGTGCACTACTACCGGGTCGTGGCCCCCCAAACCCACCTTAAACGAAAGAGGATGGACGACGCTTTATGAAAACTCGTTGTGCAATTGTACCTTACCATCAATTATAGTTTGAAATAAAAGGCTTGATGCTTTGGATCGATGTATTTCTGTACACAGGGATAGTTTTTCCCTTTTGACAGTATCATATTGCCTTTTTTTCCAAAATTTGGGAACAGTAACTAGGTTGGTACAAAACATGAACGGGGCGAGGGACCTCCCACCTTTCCAGCTTGAAAGATCACAGATCAAAGAATTCGGTGGTATACTTGTCTTTCTCCACTGACTACTACTACTACCTCTTCAAAATAGGGGAACAATAGTATTTTTGCGCGGAAGTTATATCTGCGTAGGCGGCCTTCGATTTTTTCCCATTTCGAAGAGGTTAGCCTGAGAAGCCCCGTAGTCTGAAAGCATTCCATTTAATTATTTGGTTTTTAATCTTTCAAACTAGGAAGGTCAGCAAGGCCACGCCCTATTTATTTTGTTTTTTGTATCAGCCTCAAACTAACATACTTTTCGGACCCCAATCCCAAAATTTATTAACGCATGTTGGTCTTTTAAATATACAGTGACTAGGTCTTTACGTAAGCGGTTAGCATCGGTTGATAGCAATGATGCTGGGAGCAGACCTTCTACCCCGCAGTTAACTAAGCTTACTACTATACCAGAGCTAAGTGAGTAATACGAATTACTAACAAATATGTGTATCAACTAATACCATAATTTCCAGGCTCCCCTCGATCTTTACGAGGCACTCGTCGTAATTCCATAACTGGGAACATCACACCTTCGAAAACACCAGCGAGGACTAAAAATTACATAACTTCTGAACTTAGTGATATTGAAAATTCTCTTGCCAAGCGGTCAGTACGCAAGAGCGGAGTTTTCGAAACAGACTCACATACGCCTAATAAATCTGTTCTATTAGATGTCGCTACATCAAAGATTGATGAGTTATCTGATGAAGGCTTCAATGCCGGGGTGAAAGGTACACCAGCAAGGCGTTCGACAAGATTGTCATCAAAGTCTCCAACACAATTAGAACTAGAAAAAACACCTCGTACCGGTCCTGCTAAAAGGGTTAAACCTGGGCCAAAATCCAGACGTAGCAAACAAATAAGCGACAGCGATTCTGAGGTTGAAGTTATCAATCTAGAAGAAACTTCAAATAACACATATTTTAATTTAAAAAAAGAGGATGAACCTTCTAAAAGCCCTTCACGAAAACCGCATGGGTTGAACGGGAAGAATGCTTCAACCGAAAGCAAATCGAAATCTGTTGAAACAATAGATTTATCGGAAGAAACTGTTATATTAAATGATCAAGAAGATAAAAAGGAGGATTTAAAATTACAAGATGAAGTTGAAGAAAAAGTAGAAAGCAGTAAAAATCGAGATTCAGTAAAAATAGAATCTAATATATCTGATATAAGTAACGAGACTCCTGTGGAAACATTGAAATCATCCCTATCTGAAACATCAGCGTTGAAAGAAAGCGATAACAAAAACGAGTGCACGCTTCGCCTCGAATTATCTGATGACGATAATGAAAAGGGGGTTGAAACTACTAAAACGCCTGAAAAGAGTGCATCACCAAAGACAACTACAAATTCACAAAGTCCAGCCTATCCCTGTGTGGAAAGTATTGTAGTACTACAAAAATTATCGCCTAGGTTAATTGAAAAACTTGGTGATGAAAGTTCTGTTCCAAGCTCTCCGCCAAGTTCACAAAGTCAAGCCTATCCATTTGTAGAAAGTGTTGTAGAATTACAAAAATTATCGCCTAAGGTAATTGAAAAACTTTGTGGTGAAGGTTCTGTTCCAAAGTCTCCGCCAAACTCGAAATTCGTAGCCTTCAATGATCTGGACAATGAAGATGATGTAATAAAGAGTACTTATCCGAAAACACCAGCATCAATCAAGTCTAAAAGCTACACAGCCATGAATTCGCCGAAAGATTCGGAGGATAGGTCTTTTCAAAGTGATAAAGGATCTTCAGCCAGTTTTAAAGATGCTAGTGCATATATTGATGAAGGTAATGAACCACACGAATATGAAATACAGGAAAATCATTCAAAAGAATCTATTGAGTTTCATGATGCAACAAATGACCCTGAAGAAGACCGATTTGAAAAAGGGGTAGAAGTTTTTCAAGAATGTACACCACATAAAAAACAACTATATACGCGATTGCAGAGCTCAACTCCTATGCTAGTTTCTGTATCAAAATCAAAACCTGAACCAGAAGAAAATTTGAAGGTGTCTGAAGAAAATATAAAAAGTACAAAATTTTCACCAGAAAAGTCCCCAAAGAAATCATCGCCGGCCCCGATTAATAGTGGCGAGAATAACGCCGACCCGGAAAAAAGTCTTCAGTCATCCGCTAATCGGAATGATGCTATTACTTCTTTAATCCACCAGTCAAAGAATGGAGTGGCAACAGGCGATAACAATGATGGCGCAGATGAGAAAGCAAATTTGTTTTCTAAATCCTGGACCCATAATGTAAGTGGATGTGCAACATATGCTGGAAAAATCGACATCATCACTGAAAACAGTTCAGGGAAAAAAGGTGACCAAGAAGTAACTTCTGAAAATTGGAAATTACTATATAAGGAAACTCCGTACCTAAGCGATACCGATGGTAAAAATACAAATAACGAGGAGAGTGAGGAGGAAGGAACATCTTTTCAAAAATTAGAATTTGTCGATGATGAGGCCATGGAAGCACCTGATGACTACCAAAGCGGGGATTCTATGGGGGAAGAAGAACAAAAAGAAATAGAAGAAAATGAAGTTATAGATAGGGGTGAATACATTGGCAGTGAGGATAGTGATGAGGATGGGGAGGAAGAGGATGACGAAGAAAATGATTCATTTATAACTTCGGATTCAGGGGAATCGCTACTTGATTATTCAGATGAAGCTGATCGAATTGAAGATCCAACTATAAAGTCTGGTAGATCAAAGGGTAACAGACAAATTTTGATAACCAGTGAAAGCGAAAGCGATCAACAGTCTTACGCGGAAAAGAAAGCTAAGAAGACTAAGAAAATAATTACATCGAACAAAAAAAAACGCATCTTAGAGACGAGTGAAAGTGAAAATGATGAGGTGTCAGATTCAAAATCAAACCAAATGAACGAACTGATAAACAACGATTCCAATAAAACAAGCAAGCCTCTTAACTTTGAAGTTAGTAGGATGATTGATGACTCCTCTAATGAAGAAACAACTACGAATGAAAATTCGCTTAAGCCACAAAATAAATTAGATGAAGCTGAAAAAGTTACAAAAGATTTGATTGATAAAAAAATAGACGCTGGATATAATGATCACTCAGGTGATAAAAGAGAGAGTAATAGGCATGAGTTTACAAGGGACGATGCTTCTGAATTGATTGAAGGAGAAGGAAGGGAAGGAGATTCTGATAAGTCGTCAAGCGACAAAGCATTGAGCAAATTAAATGAATCGAACATTGATGGAATGAATCGCAGAATTACATCAACAACAATAGATACTAGTAATGAAATAACTAAAACTAATTCAAGAAATGAAGCTGGCCAAACTGTACTAGATAGCAAAGATATGGAGTATGAAAAACCGGGAGAGAAATATGAATTCATTGTACAACAAAACAACGATGAGTCTATCCTTGATCTGAATGCAAATGAGAATTTAAAGATTAACTTGTCGAACCATTCCGTTGACAGACAAATATCTGTTGAATATGAAAAAGCCCCAACCAAACATAAAATTCGTAAATCCTTAAGTGCCACTGGACAATCTGAAATTCCAGTAAAACTATCGGAGGAAAATAATGACACGACAAATGCCGCGAATATAAATGGTTCCCAAAATGAATCCGATTTAAACCTCTTTATGGAAAAACAAAAAAGTGGCGAGACCAACAATGAACCAAAATCTGAAAATGAGCACCCTGAAAATGAGAATTTTGAAGATGAAGACATTGAAATACCAGAGACACAAGAGGTTCCACAGGTTTCTGAAAATAATCATTCAAACCAAACAAATAGTGAAGAATCTGCTGATGAGGATTCCGCTGAAGATACTGGATATATATTGAGTGAATCTAAAAAGCCGAAAGTTGCTAGACTAAGTGTGTCTTTTTGTCAGGCGAAGCAGAAGAGATGCAGTATTAAAGGAGACAAATATGTCCATCATAGTTCATTTTCAATCGGTGTTGGTGTTATTAAAAAGGGAAACGAAAATGAAATAGATGGCTCCGATTCCTCAGAATTTGAAAAAGAATCGTACAAAAAGCGCTCGAATGACGGTAAAAATATAAGCGAATCTGATACAGAACAGAACGCTAAACCCAATGATATTCAATTAAATAAAGACGAGGAGGAGGAACTGAGTAAGCTCGCGAGCTCAGATAAACCATTTACAGTTCTGAATAGAAAGCGAAAATCAATGGCCGCTCTAGAAGCACATGGTGGAGAGGTCAAAAATAGTAAGAAACGGAAGCGTAAAAGTTTGCAACCTATATCAAAGGAAGAATTCAACCCATCTCAGTCATTGATTGACAATATTGAAGATCGCAAGCGCGAATTGCTTACACAAATGGCCGCATCCAAAACTCGCTTGTCTAAATCATTTAGTGGATCTATACCGGAAAAGTCCTGTGCCTTGACGGAAAGCAGCGCTTCGGACGAGTCTAGTAACGAACCGAAAAATAAAACTGATGCGTATAATAGTGCCACTCCTCGTCAGCTAATTAAAGGAGAAAAGAAGGATTTAGGGCACATTTTTGATCGTTGTGACGAAATATTAGAAGCGGCCAATCGTGCTAAATTAGAAACGAAGCAAAACTATAAAAAGGTATTGCGAAAGAAATAATTATTCATTAGAATTTTTAGTAAAGTTCTAACAATGTTTCACTGATTTTTATTCTAGAGCAAGATAATCTCTCCAAAGTTTAAGAAGAGTTCAAATCATCTGGATATATTGGAAAATAACGGGTGTCTTGCTGAAGATGTGAAACATTCAAAAGGTTTGTTTTTATTAACAAGCTTTGTGCCTATAAATAATTTGACATTAATTACAGAAAAAACTACATTGGCCTTAAAGCAGGCATTTAAGGCATCAGCTAAGATTTTAATGAATGAAGCTTATAAAAATAAAAAGGAAAAACTCCAGGTATGTGTAATCTAAATCAGACTTACATTTATGAAACCAGAAGTAATGTGAATCACATTAGTACAAAATTAAATGTAATTATAAAGTTCTTACAAAAAAGTTGCTTGAATTTATATACTTTTCCTGTATACTATTGTATGGTGAAGTAACATTACAATGAACATCAAAATAAAGGCGGATTCATCGTTATAGTTCGGAAATTTTCTTCCACGTGGTTTTCCTCTCTGGGAGAGCAACTGAACTCAACTTCAACTTTAGTTCAGAACTAGAACGATAAATCCGCCTTAAAGTGACACTGACACAGTCACCCCAATTATAGTTGTCGTAAGTCGTTCGCATCGGCAGTCGTTCGTTGAATTATGCCGTAAATAAAAACATTAACAACAGATTTTAACCCGTTTCAATACTTCTTCATTTCGAAAGGATAATAGGAATACAAATTTGTAGTTGATTATGTCATTGGTTGCCTAAAAACGCCCTTAGAAATCTCAAATTTCCACAAACGACTGTCGTTCCCGACAATAGGAATAGGAGCGAGTGAAGTATGGCCGCGTGCATAAGATCGCAATAAACAAATTTTTCATACCGGGCCTTCAGTGCAAAGAAATACATTCAGGCAGCTCTAGTTCATACCTCCCGATTTTCATTTATTTGATCATAATTTAAGATTTTAGGGGTGTATTTGTGATTCTGCTAATGCCAAAATTATTTTTAGACTTGTTGTACTACCTCTACTACATGACATAAAAAGTACATGCCACCATTTTTTTGTAGCACCAAATAATCATACAAATGCTAAAGGCGGTTCTGAACTTTTCTTCCATGTGAGGTTGTTGTTGTCTTTCTCTCTCTGGGAGAGAAACGCAACAACAACCTCTCGGAAGAAAATTCCCAACTAAAACGACGAATCCGCCTCAAGAGTAATATTTTTTTTTTTTACTCTAGACAAATGATGCCGAAAGTACTGAGAAGCGTCTTCCCATGGAAGTGTTGGAATCGCTTTCGAATACTGAGTCGTCATCTGAAATAAAAATGAGTAAGTCAAATATGGTTTATAAATCAATTTGTTACTTATATTTACATATTTATGGATATGCTTAACATGCTGTTACGTTACACAATATAGGTTATAAAGAAACACGTTCCGAATTTGTTCATCGCATGAATTGCGCTACAGGCGAAATCGTAGAAGAAGCACTTAGCCCTCCGAAAAAGAAACGAACCATATTTAACAAATTTGAACTTCCCACTGGTACAGTATTGGAGGAACCAGTTACGCCGAAGAAAAATACAAATAATAACGGATTCCGTGAGAGTCCCATTACGCCACGCACTCTCGGTTTTAAAGTACGTCGTATATTAACTGCTGGTCAGGATAAAGCACCAGAAATAAAAAATTCCTATCTTCGTAAACGTAAACAAAAGATCGATGATCCTCAACACGTATTACCTAAACCTCAGTGGTCGCAATCAGGTGTATTTCTGGAAGAACTTTTGCCGTCTCTTAATAACAAAAAAAAAAATAAATTGAGGGGAGCAAGCTCAATGCAAACCTGTGGAGCAGGTGCCACTACTGCAACACAGAATGCTCTGAATTTCAAAAATTCGACTATATTTCGGAAAAATATTCCTAGGGAGTCGGCGCATGAAGCTCTTAAACGTAAAGAACTCCAATTTGCTCGCAAGCAGTTTTAAATTGGAATAGAAAATAATTTTCGTACCTACTTGTTTTCGCATGTCTATAATTCCAAGTATACATTTATATGCTGGTGTTTTATATTGTTAATTTTTGTGCTTATGTCACCATAAATAAATACTATTCCATGTTTATAACAAAAAAATGTAATAAAATATAAAAATTAAATTTCTTTAAAAACTTCCTGGGAGTGTGTAGAACTCTGTGTTTGTGCGGAGTCTAAACATAAAGGGGCACCCACCATGGTGAAATTATAAACAAGTGAAGTATTAAAACAGCTTTTTTATTTATTTTCTTGACATTCGGCTATCTTATAGAATTTTTTAAAGGCAATTTTTGAAATAACGTACTTTCTTCTCGCTCTTACCCGTGGTATAATTTCACTATGGGAGGCACCATGATTCAATAATGAAAGGTGAATAGTTCGATGGTTGCCTTTCGCACTAACCATTTTGTACGCACACACTTTTTCAGATCAAAGGAAATACTTGTTTTCGAATGTACAGCAGGTTTAATTTAGTTTATTTACTCGGTTTTCAATTCACCGTATCTCCCAAAATTAAATGTTTATCCTCCCTATTATGAATTTTCATACGATAGTCGATAAACGCTTGCAGGCGTATCGTATGAAATTAGTATTCAGCCTTATCATGAGTGTCATTTTCCCGAACCGGTTCACTTTTCACTTTTGGTTTCCATGTATTTACTGTGAACGGATGTCAAATTATCGGACAAATTTTGGCTGCGTTTCTTTATACATTCCGGATAATCCCATTTCACAGCCGGAATAAACAGAATACGTTTGAAATATACGTTAACATATCATCAGGAACGTTCTAAAGAATAAGTAAACAAAAAAGTTTATTCCAAACGTTCAGAATGAATAAAGAAATTCAGCCTTTTTTTCGGGTGAAACTCGGGATAAAGCAGATTCTTTTCATAAGCCCGACAGATGTATTAATTTGAATGTCTGTGGTTTTTGTTCGCTTTTAACACAAATCAGTCATTCATAAAAGGGGTGTATATGTTTGTATATGGAAAGATATATACAAAGTTTATGTAACATGAATTTCACTTCGCAAGTTAGAAAGAATACTATTTAGCAAGTTGGACGCGTGCACGTTGACCGATGTTAGTATCAGAACTAAACGATCGTTGATTGCCGCGAGGATGGTAGGCGGCCGTGCGCGCTTGGTACTAATTTTTTCGGAGTCAACTACCAAACTGCTGCTGTCAAGGATTGCATGCACGGCCGTCGTACTGCGTTTGAGCGGCGGTTTAAACATCCTCTCCGCCCTGCAGGAATGCGCTGCTAAGGATCTTCTGCAGCTCTTTCAGCGCGCGGATGGTTTTGCCCAGGACGAGGTTAGTGGTGCGGCCCTGATAGTTCGCCGTTTGCAGGCCTTGGGGGTGCGTGCGGTCGTCCGTAGGGCGGTTGTTGTTGTAGTGGCACTACGAAGCCCCGCCTATTTCGGTTTATCCTTCAATCATTGTATTGTCGTCAAGGTCAACTAACGGTAGGCCCGGGCTGTGTCAATAGGGTCGGACCAAAGGTAGAACGGTGTTAATTGAGTAGGCGGTGACCGTCTCCCCATGAATGTCGTTGGTCGCTCGTCGGGACCGCGCCCCCTGACGTGGGTCCTCTAACAAGTTGTTGTTGTTGTTGTTGTAGTTGTAGTGGTTGTAGCGGTTACAACAACCCCGCCCAGATCGGTTAAGCAGGCCAATTCTTAATACTCCCGGGGAGTTTGTTCTCGAAGAATTTGTTTCTCCCGAAAAAGAAATCCTCCAATAATTAACTACCAGGGAGTAGATTTTTCCCCGAAAACTGTTTGACACTTTTTTGAGAGCTCAACTCCGGCATCTGATATCACAGCGTGCGAGTGACCAAAGGAGCAGCCACAGTAGCATGCTGAAATGACTCGCTTATATATACACGAGATTTGGAAGTTTTTATTCAGACGTCGAATCGACATGTAGAGTGTTTCCAGAAAATGTATTCAAGATTCATAAACGATTAACCGGATTCCTAAAAATTAGGCTAAAGTGTTGCGAAAAAAAAATTTTGCTTTTGCCGGTTTAAGGGGTATGTTGATGCACCAAACATATTTAGTGTTATTCTATAGGCCAATACCTTTCAAACGATACCTTATATATTAGCCGTCATCGATTCGCCATCAGTTAGCGAGTGGCGAAACGAATGAACTCAATGAGGTACAACCAAACTCGCTATCGTCTGTCCGTGCTAGCTAACTTTGTTGTTGCTTTCGCATGCAAAATTCTTCTTTAAGCGACCGGAACTCAAACATAGCGAGCGAGAAGTGGCGAATCGATGACTGCTATTAAGTTCCGGCTACTAGTTGGAAAGACATAGAGGTAAATGTGTTTTGGTTCGTGTCTCCACTACGAGATGCTTGCGATGTGTGTAGCGTCTGTACGTACCTTCATTTATTTTTTTCCAAACTTTCAAGAATTAAAGTACCAAAAAAAACGAGGAGGGTTTTGTTCCAGTATGTTTCGATTCGTAGGCCTTTGTGGGTGTGGCTGGTGCCTGAAATTCGAAAAAAGGCAATTTTTTAAACTACCACTGAGGTCGCACTACTCTTTCCATACCATTGAAGTGGATATCAGTAGAAGGGTCTTAAAACAAGCTATCTAACGCTGTCTTTTGCGTTTATAAAATACTAGCCAATGCCCGCTTGCTTCGCGGCGCCTAATCAGATCCTTTTCATTCGCTAATACAAAAATAGCGTTTAAAAGCAAAAGCGGTCTTTAAAGTAAACATCTTTAGTTTAAATTGAAACGACTAAAGAGCAGAATCCTCTTCACACATAGGCCAAGAATAGTAGCGCTGTGATACCATATGGAATACTAATCCCTTTCGATGTCATGAGTTTTACCGATGGTCTTATTTCCACCTATGAGATCTGTGCCAAGCGTGCGTAATATTCTTCTATGATCTTGCAACTTCAACATTGATCCGATCATTTTCGTCAAACGGAGGTAGGTGCAAGATCGCATTTAGGGTGTATGAGGGCATCAGGCAAAGGCGCGCTTACACAATGTTGCGGTCTTTACATGCATACTTCAACGAATCCTCCAATTAGCCATATGAAAATAAATTCGTCTAAGATGAATATAGGCCTAAAGCAAACCAAACCCCTTGTGGGTTTCTATATAATTCGGCAGCAGCGCAATCCATTAGGTCCCTGTTCTGCAAAACCACTGCTTGTCACGAAATGAATACGCATTATGAATTTCAATCAGATTTTATAAAATATAGTGGTCTCATTTTTAGGAAACGCATTTTTCATCATACAGGTAGCTCACTTTGCGAATTTGATCGAAATCGGTTAATAAATACGACTTTTATAAGTATCTCTACTCCAGCGCCACCAGCGTGTTGTCTAGTAGGCTATAATAGGACCATATATGCAAGGTATAACCTCCGACAATTTGACTGGTTTTTGAGTTAAGTCCGAACAACGGAAACGGCTATCGTTTTATGTATATATGTACATATATGTTTCCAATGAAAAAAAAAATCGTGAAAGTAATAAACGTTTCGAATTTGCATTACCAAAATCGGTTCATAAATAGGGCTATTATCGGGTCCGTTTTTCGCAAATGCTTTTTTCATCATACAGGTAGCTTATACTTTGAATTTGAACGAAATCGGTTCATAAATACGACTTTTATAAATAACTCGACTCCTGCGCCACCTAGCGGGTCTATTTTTGGTAAACGTATTTTTTATCATGCTGGTAGCTTATATTTTGAAGTTAAAAGAAATCGGTTTATAAATATGATTTTTATAAATAACTTGACTCCAGCGCCACCTAGCGGATGTATTTTTCGCGTACGTATTTCCCATCATGGAGGTAGCACACGTTTTGAATTTGAACGAAATCGGTTGATAAATACGACTTTTATAAATAACTCGACCCCAGCAGCATCTAGCGAGTTTTCAGGTATCCTATAATAGGACCATATATGTAAGGTATAACCTCTGAAAATTTAACTGAAATCTATGCAGTAGTTTTTGAGCTAACTCCGAACAAAGAAAATGGCTATTATTTTATATATATAGATAAATATGTCATAACGTTATCGCCTGAAAACTAAAAATCGGGCTGCTGAAAATAGAGATTTCGGGCCTTTTCACAAAAACTGGTCAGTCCAGTTGTGTAGCCCAAAGCCGTAGCTTTCATCTTGTATATAGCTTGTATCTATTAAAACTCTTGTTGTGGAGATATTACGATTCAAATTGAAAAAATGTCGCTCCAAAAAGGGTCAAATGGTTAAAAATTAACATATTCGTCTAATTTGGTTGCTTTAAGATATAAAAATAACATACCCAGTTCCCCGAAAAAATTTCCCGATGTTGATGCGTTTTTATCATTTCTCATAATTTTTTTTTAATTTTTTCGAATACAAAGGATATGATTCCGTATTCGAAAAATTATATGTTTAAATGGACACATCGATTTGAATACATAATTTAGATTTAGATAACATTTTTAGCAATTTATTTGAGAAAAATAAAACATTTAGACTATTGTTTGTACTTTGGTCGATTTTAAATTTGCTACCCCAAAATAATTGATATCAAATAAAACACCTCTTCGAGGTAAAATTTTCGAGTGACGAAAGCTGAACTAGAAACACAAAATTTATGATATCAATTTCGTGACGAGAATTATACGCATTTTTTAACTGCCTTTGAAACGTACGGAAAATCTTTTTTTTTATTTATTCGGAACGTTGCGAAATTCCGTCTACTGCTAGGTTAGGTTAGAATGGTGACGGAAAACTATTTCGCCCAAGTAGCAGCTAAGTGCCATTTTGATACCATATACCTCGAATGAGTATGTTAGAACCAGCCGGCGTGGTTGATGAAGTTGAGTATGTTGTGGAGACTTACATCAGATAGCTCTCGTAACGATGTCAACTCATATGCTCCTAGCATGGCATTTCTGCTCCTCATTAGAGCAACAATGCTCGTTCTCATCTCTGCAGCTTCTACAGAAGTTGTTGTAGGCGATTCCCAGCCTTCTCGCGTGGGTACCAATCGGCCAATGCCCAGTAAGAGTCGCAACAAGCCTAGCAACGTCAGATCTGGGTTTCCTTAGTAGGTTGTGTGTTCTCTCAGGGCTGTACGCAGGCCACTTTGATCTTTGATCCGATTTCAGGAGATTGTGGAGAAATATGTCTTTATATAAGGTTCCGTCTACAGCCTCGTTTCCGGGAATGTTGCTATGACCAGGGACCCAAACTAAATCTAAATCGAGTTGAACACTTACTGTATTTAACAGTGTCCTACACTCCTTGATTAGTTTCGACCTTGTTGTAAAAGACGCTAAGGCCTTAATGGCCGCCTGGCTATCTGAGAAAATGGCTACTCGCTCGCCGTGACGCAATCCACTACGTTCTAAGAGACGGGAGCCTTCGGCTATAGCGTATACTTCTGCTTGGAAGACACTCGCGAAATCGGGCAGATGAATTGATCTTTTTACTCCCAGGGACTCAGAGTAAATACCTTCTCCAACTCCGCGTTCCATTTTGGAGCCATCGGTGTACATATGATGTGTCCAGGTAGAGATGTCAAGCTCCACGTCCCAGTCGGCTCTTGACGGAAGAATGGCCCCGAAAGACCTGTGAAACTCTACTTCAGGTCGAATGTAATCGGTTGCTAGCCTCAACTTAAGAGCGAAATACACAACACAAGCGGCTTGACAAACCAAGCGAAATATCCCTTTGTTTCAATCCATTTGTGTTGTCTATGGGGGTGTTTGAAGTTTTGACAAACCGCTTGAGGGAAATTTGAGCAAAAACCAAAATTTTTTGATTTTCTGGCCGCCATGTTGACGTTTGATCAAACCGCTTGCGATGTGGATGGTAAAATCGCCTCATTTGTTGCTGAATTTTCACCAAGTGAGGACGTAAGGGAGAAAAATGGAGGAAAACCAACATTTTTAACATTGTGAACCGGAGGAAAACTAAAATTCTGTGCTTGAATGACTCATGTTTGCATGGTGTATGGCGAAATGGGAAAAGTAGGTTTGACAAGCCGCTTGTGTTGTGTATTTCGCTCTTTAGGTGGCAAACGGGAAATTATACTGCTATGCCCGATCGTTCTTTCTTTCTATATACCTAGTTCTCTAAGTCTTATATCCGATAGTGATGCGGTATGCCGTATGTGAAGGTCTATAGGAAATAGGTTTGTAATAACATTTAGGGCATCGGTAGGGCAAGTTCTCATTACCCCTGTGGTCCCGATGCATGCAGCTCTCTGAACTCTGCCTAGTTTCACTTGGTTATATTGGTTCTTTAAGGCTGTCCACCATACCAAGGAACCGTAGCATAAGATTTGGACGTACAACCGCTGTGTACATCCAGAGTACAACTTTTGGATTGAGACCCCATGTCTTCCCAAAAAGCCGCTTACAGGAGTAGTAGGCAATGCTCGCTTTCTTTACTCTCTCTTCAATATTTATTTTCAAACTTAGCTTAGGATCCAGTATGACTCAGAGATACTTCGCTTGTTTAGATAATCGCAGCCTTTGTCCATTTAGCTTTGGTGATTCAAAGCTTGGGACCTTATTTCTTGTCGTAAAGAGCATTAATTCTTTTTTCTCTGGGTTCACTCTAAGGCCACATTGCTCGGCCCACCGGCTAAGCTTTGCTAGAGTACCCTCCATGATGTTACTCACCACAGATGGAAATAACCCGTTTATTAAAATCACTACATCGTCAGCGTAGTGACCTTTACTCCTCCCTGGTTAAGCTTGAGTACTACTGAGTTGATAGTGCTAGCCATAAAATAGGAGAGACCCCTCCCCCTTGAGGAGTGCCCCTACTAACGTTTCTTGTTAATGTATAGCTACCAAGTTCAGCTGAAATCGTTATGCTGCGAAGCATCGCCATTAGCTACGCGCTAATAGACTCCTCGTCGCCTAGCTCGTCAAGGGATTTTTGGATAGCTTCTACCCTAACATTGTTAAAGGCTCCTTCTATGTCGAGGAAGGCTGCCATAGTGAATTGCTTAAATTCGAGTGACCTCTCGACAGTTCTAACGACCTCATGGAGCGCCGTCTCCGTGGATCTTCCCCGCAAATATGCATGCTGCGCTTCAGATATGCCATTGCCGTGGAAAAACCCCCGTACGTGCGCGTCCAGAACCCTCTCGAACATTTTGAGAACAAAGGAAGGAAGTTAAGCTAATAGGTCGAAAATCTTTGACGTAGACGTGCCCTCCCCTTCCAGGTTTTGGTATGAAAACCACTTTTCGTCGCCTCCACGACAGAGGGACGTAGTTAAGGGTTATGCATCCTTTCAAAATGGACAAAAGCCATGGCATAATAGCATCCTCCACAGGTATGATGCCATCTGGCCCCAGGCTTTTGTAAGGCGAGAAGGACTTCAACGCCCTTGATATTTTGGGATTTGTGAAAATTGAGTCTGCTATGTGCTGAGCTCCAGCATATCTTCTTGGAATCGGATTGAACACTTCGTCAGAATTACCTGGAAAATGAGTGTTGACACGCAACCTGAGTGAGTCTTCCACAGATTCTGTGGGTACATCATCCGCACTGCGAAGGAGTGACGGACAGGAGTAGTCCTTCGTCAATAGCCTGCTCAGCCTGGCGGTGTCCTTTATACTCTCCAATGTCTCGCAGTGGCTCTCCCATGCTGCTTTTTTTGAGCGCCGAATCTCACTTTTATACTTTTTCATAATGTCTACTGCTAGAAAGACAAAATAGAAAACAACTTTTGCAACGATTCGTATGAATAAAAAAATTTTTCGTGCGTTTCAAAGGCAGTTAAAAAATGCGTAAAATTCTCGTGACGTGCCTGGGCGAGGGCTGCTTGCAGAGCATTGTGTTGTGCTCCTTTATTGGGAGCATTTTCGCCTCGTCGTGCAGGTGGTGTTCTGGCGACATCAGAAGGCATCCAGTCGCTGTCCGTAGTGCGATGTTTTGGGTAGTTTGCAGCTTCATCCACTGCGTCCTACTTGTCCACACTGGTGCTGCGTAATTTCAAACCGGCCGGCCTATTGCGTTGTATGTTGCCAGCAACGTTTCTTTGTCTTTGCCCCAAGTACTGCCGGCTAGCGACATGAGGACCTTGTTGTGGCTCTGCACTTTTTTGACAATAGCGGTTGCGTGCGCAGAGAAGGAGAGCAGACTGTCGAAGGTTACTCCGAGTATTTTGAGGTTATTCACCGTCGGAATTGGTGTATCATCGACGTGAATTGCCAGCGGTAGCCTGACCTCCTTCGTCCAGGTTGTGAACAGGGTCGCAGTGGATTTCGTAGGGGAGAGGGCTAGACACTTTGCAGTGAAGAAGCTTTCGAACACAGGTCATCAATTCCATTCCTGGTCGCCATGATCAAGCAATCGTCGGCGTAAGAGATAATCGAGACTCCCTCTGGTGTTTGAGGGAGCTTTGAAATGTAGAAGTTATACAGTAGCGGGGAAAGGACACGACCCTGTGGAACCCCCTGTTTTATTTTTCTAAGTTTTCTCGATTTGTCTCTAAACATGTCAACACGACCCTGTGGAACCCCCTGTTTTATTTTTCTAAGTTTTCTCGATTTGTCTCTAAACATTACCGACGAGTGTCGACCACTCAGATAATTTGCCGACCACCGTTTGAGCCTCTGTGGGAGAGAGGAAGCCTCTATATCTTCTAGTAGCGTGGAGTGGCTGACAGTGTTAAAAGCCTTTAACAGGTCCAAGGCGACGAGTTATCTGAGTGTTTATGGCGTTCAGTGCTGTTATTGTACTGTGCACTTTACGGAAACCATGCTGATGCTTCGCTGGGGTCAAGTGCTTTGTGAAATACGAGAGTAGCAAGGCCTCGGGTGTCTTCGCTACCGGGGAACGGAGTGTTATCGGCCGATAAGAATCTCCTATGTTGGCAGGTTTCCCCGGTTTGAGCAGTGGGACCACTCTCCCCACCTTCCAGATGTCTGGGATGATGAGAGTGGCCATGGCCAAATTGAGGACCTCCGTTAGGTACGCTACCCCCGCAGGACCCAAATTTTTCAGCATCAGCATGCATATTCCGTCGGGACCCATGGCTTTGTAGGCTTTCGCCTTTCCGATGGCCACCTGAACTTCATCGCAAGTGAAAGCAAGGGGGGCACAGGTTATTGGTAGTTTGTGCAGCCTTCTGGTCACTCGACGCTTGGCTTTGTCCACCGGAGGATGCAGTATGAACTACCGGCTAAAATAGCTCGCGCATCGCTCCGGGTCCGACGAAGCATGGTCGCCGAAAGAAATTTCGACTATGTTGTCGTGCCTCGTCGGATTGGACAGTGACCTCACGGTTGACCAAAGCTTACTCACACCAGAGGTGAAGTTACAGGTCTTCAGATGCTCCTCCCACTTCTTCCGCTTATGTACGTTTACTAGTTGCCGGATCTCCGCGTTGAGATCCCTGATACGGGGATACATCCTGCCGGTACGAAGCGAGCTGCAGCAGCGGTGACAGCCCTGCAGAACTTACGTTCACCAAGGTGGATGTCGGTTGGTGTGGGGAGAGCAGCGAAGGTGTTTTCAGTAAATTCCGCGAAGTCTTTCCAATCAGCTTTAGAAAAGTTGATATATTTTCGGTGCTCCGCGGAAGCAAAGTCGGTTGGTTTATCGATCGAGATGACTGATCTGATCTGATGGTCTGATGCCAAAGTCAGCATAGGTCGCCATGATATGCTGTTTATCAGACCAGCGCTGACTATTGTTATGTCTGGCGAGCTGCAGCAGCGGCCCATAATCCTGGTGGGTGCGTCGTCGTTCATTGTGCAGAATGTCGAATCGTCTATCTGCTCAGTCAAGTCAGTTCCCCTACGATCGTTTGACAGGCTTGAGTGCCAAAAATCGTGGTGCGCATTAAAGTCGCCTACTACCATACGGTTTTCACCTCTGAGGAGCGCACCTATGTCAGGCTGATATCCTGCCGGGCAGCAGGTGACAGGGGTATATAAAAGTTAAATATTTCGAGCTCAACATCGCTTGACCGGATAGCTATGAACCAGGAACCAGGAGTTGTTGGCGGCGGCGTGTGGGCGGTGGTGCGGTTGTGTGTGTTCTGTGGTCTGTAGCAGTTGTGGTGTGGTCTATTGTGTTATGTTGTTGTGCTGTGGTGTTTGTGTGGGACTGCTCAGGTGGACTGGGGTTAGCCGTGGAGGCTGCTCTGTTTGAGCAGCAGGGGCCACAATAGAGGTGGTCCACTGCCGATATGTCCGTAGTCCTAAGCACACTCTGAGGTAACTCCACACCTCGCAAGCATTGCACTTGACTGAGGTGGAGTTGTGGTGTAGTCGTCTCTGGCATACACAGCAGGTGTAGGTTTCTGGCCCTGGGTTTGACTCGATGCCAGCCCTGAGTAGAAGAAAACGTAGCGAATGTAGCCCTATGGACGAACAACTTCTGAGATACTTCGCCGACTTAAACGGGGTTAGATCGCCGAAACAACAGCTCTTGGTTGGGTAAAACCCGAGTCATTCCCGTACGAAGAACCGGCTGTCGTGGAAATGATTGAGAGCGGTGAGACAATCATGCTTGCCAGACTTGCTTGAAGACGAAGCCGAAGACGAATTGCTTGCGTTGCGGGCAAGCTGGCGAGTGTACATAGTGGAAGATGAATGATATGAAGATTTGTTTTTAAATAAAACCTTTTTTTTTTAGATAAAATCAAAAGAAAATAAAGAAAAAGAAGCAATTTATGAAATAATTTGTATAGGACAACTTTTGGAGAATTTCGCGACATGAATTATGTGTTACGGCAAGACGGACAGACATTTTTCGAATATACAAGAATGCCAATTAATACGTTTGATTACATTTTGCTAAAAATTTAGCCAATTTCTTGAAAGACGCGTTTTTTCACAATTGCAAACAGTTAAATAAATTGTAAACAACTCATCACAGCAAGCGATTCGTCTTTGAAAACAGTACCGCACTGTTTCAAGCTGACCGCTTGCGCACCGTCTTCATATTCTTCTTTGCTTGCACTGTGATCACTTTCATATGTTTACTACTGCACTGTTTTTCGTCATCGGCTTCGTCTTCATCTTCGTCTTCGGCTTCGCTTCCACTCTGTTTGCAACCTAAGTTGACGTGTTGAATAATCATTGATGATTTCTTATGGTAAGTTAAATTAAGTTAAGTCTAGACTAACTGAGCTTTTAAAAATGATGCAAACCAAGCGTACGCGCATTTTTTTGATTCGTGGACTAAGGATCCTGCGTTCAAAGGCTGGTTGTGTAAACGCGTTTACGTTGACGTTTATAGTAAGATCAACCACGTTTCTCATTGATTTTAATATTTTTTCCCCCTCAGTGTACATATGTAAGAATGTATATCGATAAAAGGCGAACAATATCGTGCTCCATTCAAAATTCATTTTATTGGAATCTTGAGGAGCTTTTGATTGTCTAAACATTTTAAATGTTTCTTTAAAAAAAAAGAAAAAATGGACAGGTTTGTATTTACACGCTACGATTGTACAAAAAAAAATTTAAAAAAATTACCGCCAGTTTTTATAAATGGCAATTATTAAACAAAAAAAACACAAAAGACCGGCGGCTAATATATTTTTTGAATCGACGGGAATTTTTAGCTGCACATTGTTGGTTGGTTGTTGTAAATTCCATGGGCTAGAAAACTGGATACGGAAAATGGTTCTAAAAATTCAGAGTAAAAAGTTCGGAATTTAGACGAAATGTTTTTGAATTTTTCTCAGTGTTGTTATAGCATGAGTCCCTGATTTTTATGGGTTTGGTTAAAGCGCAAACATCATTCTTATACAAAAAAAGTAGCAAAAAATGTTTACTTAAAAACATTGTGAATATTAAAACAAATACCAAACGCTCTTTTGAATCACAGTATTAGCTTATAATATCCCAGTTGAAGTTTTTTTAATGATGAAGTTTCTTTGTTGCCTTTAGTTTCATCATTTTCGCTTTTAGTTTAAGAAAACCGAGAAGATGCCATTAATATGATCCCAAATACCATATCATTAGTTAAATAAAAAGTTCCTTAATAAAAAAAAGCTAAACTATAATTTTTATTAAAATAACTAAAAAAAAGCTATTGGTAGATATTTTCCAGATTTGGTAGTTGTTTCCAAGTGGTTGGTAAACATTTTTCTTCGTCAGTGGCAACCCTGGATGTAGGCCTCTAACAGTTTATTGTCTCGATGCCTACTTTAGTCAAACAATGTGACAACTAATACATATTCTCAATTGTCTTGTCTTGTGTAAACGCAAGGTTATAGAAGCTGACTTCCAAAACGTCATTTGCTTTGCTTACGTACAAAGTGTAATGTTCCATAACGCCGAACTATAAAATATTGACATTGTATACTTTTACAAAACGCATCCGAAAAGTTATCGAAACGCATCGCTGGAGCAATCAGAAAAATGGAAAATTCAGAAAAATTGTTAATTGCTACATTGAATATTTAAAATATGCATTATGCCATATTGAATATTTAAAATATGTAGAACTTACAACCGTAAAGCTCAACAATTTAAAATACTATTAATAACTAATAACTTAATAATAATAACTTTAACTTTTTCTAACAAGGAATTACAATTTGCGAGATATTCGTAAACAAATTTTGCAATATATAGATAATAATACTTTTAATTATTTTGTATCATATTCTTTAGTTAGATAATTCAAAGCTGAGAACACAAATTCCAAAGTTAAAAACAATTTTTTTCTAATTATTTAACAAGTCGAATGAATTATTAAAGAATATGGGTATAAATTAGAGCTCTAGATACCCGGGTATCGAGCAATGCGAGTAGCTCGATACTCGCTCGAAACTCGTTCATTGCTCAACTGCTCAAATGTTTGTTCAAAATTTTCGAGTTTTTGAACATTTTCACTAACAAAAGAAAATTTGTAAATTGTATTTGTCAGCAGCTGCTTTCTAATTCATGTTAAATAAATTATATTATTAAATACCAATGTAACAATCTTTGCATTATATATCAATAATTTGAAAAATTTAAAAAGTTGCTACCAAAAATGTCAATATAATAAAAAAAACATTGCTCAAATTACTTGAAAAAACTCGAATCGCTAGAGCTCATGCTCTAAAATTTTCGAGTAATGAGCATTGAACAAGTGTGCGAGTACTCGCTGCTCATATACCCGGGCTGTTTGAAAATGTGCGAACAAAATCGGGAGCTCTAGTATAAATTGACATGGGTTAAAAATATTTTATTCTGAACTTTACTTAAGAGGGTTGCCATATGTTTTTGAAATTAAATTCAACTTGAATTAAGGGAATTATATACACAATTTAAATTTGTATCGCAATATGTGTGTAAGTCGAAAAAGGTTTTAAAATCAAAAATTAATTAAAGTAAGCATAAGTTAAATGAAATATTGAAATATGTCGTGAAACAAAGGTGGCAAGATATCCTTAGTTTGAATTTTTAGAATACTTAAAGAGGGTTGCCACCTGTTTAAAAAGGTAAACTTAAACTATTTAGTAAGTTAAAGCAATTATGAAAAATATTTAATTTAAATAATTTAAGAACTGTATTTAGGAGCGTTGTCACGTATTTAAAAGATCAAACTTAACTTAATTCATCGGGCACATGAAATATGTAGGTATCGCAATAACAGACGCCAGAGATTTCTTCACTATACTTAGGAGGGTTGCCAGCTGTTTCACAAGTCTTACCTAACTTATGCACAAATCCGAAGACGAAGATAATGCGAAGACGAGCAGGAACACGAAGAAGAATACTAATGCGGGGACCTAGGCTAATATAAAAGGTAATACAAATTTCTGCAGAATGAAATAAAAATAAATCGAAGTAGTGATGCGCGCCATGGCATATATCTATTTATAAGCTGCTCTATTGCTAATTATTAATTAATTGCAATTCATATTGATTTATTAAATTCAATTCAATACAATCGAA
>NW_023458558.1:71826069-71838586 GCF_013731165.1 Rhagoletis pomonella
AAGATGCGTCTGTTGCCAAAATAAGGGGTAACTGGTCATCGAAATGAATTAGCAAAGGTGCTGTACTCAATTGGTGCTTAAGAGCTAGAAACGCTTTTTCTTGCTTCTCTCCCCACCGAAATTTTTCGCCTTGCCTACGTAGCTGGTTAAGCGGAGCAGCCTTATCTGCAAAATTCGATATAAATTTATTGTAATAATTAATTTTACCCAGGAATGCTTGAAGTTCCTTCAAATTTTTAGGCCGCGGCATTTCACTTATAGCTGAAACCTTAGCTGGAGATGGCGTGCAACCCGCTGCATCCAACACAAATCCGACATATTCAACTCGACGCTGCATAAAAGTGCACTTGGATTTGCGGCATTTTAACCCAGATGCTTGCAGTCGCTCGAATACTGATTGCAAATTTTCCAATAACTCTTGTATTGACTTACCAGCTACTAATATATCGTCAAGATAATTAATACACATCGGAATACCTTCAATGACTTGTTCCAATAGCTTCTGAAAAAGGGCCGGAGCGCTGGCCACTCCCATCGGCAGGCGTTGATACTGGAACAAGCCCAATGGGGTATTAACAACCATTAGCTGTTTCGCTTCTTCGGTCAGACCCACTTGCAAGTATGCGTCTGAAAGGTCAATTTTGGCGAAGATTGTGCCTCCTCTTAGCTTGCGGCACAGTTCTTCAATGCGGGGTATTGGGTAGTGATCTACCTCGAGCTGTGCGTTCACAGCTTTAAAGTCACCGCATATCCGCAAACGCCCGTCTTTTTTTTGAACCACTACGATGGGTGCTGCCCATTTGCTGAACGTAATTGGTTTCCATATCCCGCAGTCCGTTAGACGCTGTGCCTCTAATTTGAAGTCCTTCAATTGCGCGAAAGGTATAGGGCGAGATTTGAAATACTTAGGTGTCGCATCATGTTTTAACCGTAACTCAGCTTTTGAAATTGTGCAATAACCCAACGTGCCTTCAAACACATCTGCAAATTTTTTCAAAAGCCCTTCGATATTTTCGTTAGGATCCGTCGTAACGGCGTTTACGTGATGTGCTTGGCAGGCGCATAATCCCAATTCTTCTAGCAAATCCGTTCCAAGGATTTCACTATTTTGCTGAACATTAGCTACAAAAAGTTTCACTAGCCGTTTAATTTGCCCATGATGAATAGTGACATCAATAGTTCCCAAAATGCTTACAGCACTTCCCCCATACGCGATTAGCTTACCAGTTGGATAGGGCGTAAGACTTGGCTTTCCAATTTCATTATATACATCTAAGCCAATCACGGAGCAAGTGGCGCCGGTATCCATCTGAAACTTGACTGGTACTTCATTCACCCCTATTTCAATCAGATATTTGTTTCCTACTTTGTTTGGCACGGTGCTCGTAATTGAAGCAACAAAGTTGATCGTTGACACACTTCGCTGAGCGTTATTGTTGTTAGTCTGCGGTTGCTTCTCCTTTTTATTATTTTTATTGTCGGTAATTGCACTTTGTGCTTTACAAACTGGTGCGATATGGCCGAAACGATTGCACTTTCGGTATTGTGCATTACGAAATTTGCATTGGCTTCTGGAGTGGTGCTTCCCGCACCCAGAGCAGGATTGAAAACAGTTACTCTTGCTTGCGCTTGGCTTAAGCTTTTTTTCAGCTTGGTGCTGTTTCAGCTGAAATACTTCGCTGCGTTCTGCTGTGCTAGATGACATCCGCTTTTTCATGGCCTGTGTTGTTTCATAGCTTTCGGCTATAGCTGTAACATCTGCGAGTGCCGGATTAGGCTTTTGTAGTGCTGCAGTGCGTACCGGTTCATGTGGCGAATTCAAAACTAAGATGTCTCGAAGCAGGTCATCTATAAATGACGTTTTGCAAGTATTGTTACTACACACGAACCTGCAATTCCGCGCTATGCCCCGCAGTTCAGCAACCCATTCTGAATACTTTTGTTCTGGTTTCATTTTCGATGACAGAAATTCGTATCTTGAGGCCAGTATGTGAACATTTTCCTTGTAGTGCGTTGACAACTTTTCTTTAGTGCTTTCGTATGTCTGCGTTTGTATGTCTTCTGTGCCGAAAAGTTTGGATAGCAGCTCAAAACAGTCGGCTCCTACCCACGAGAGGAAAAATGCTCGTTTCTGTTCCTGCTTCGTGACTGAATACGCTTCGAAATGCTGGGTTAATTGTGCGATGTACGAGTCAAAACTTTGCTTTGTATGCACATACGGTGGAAAGGCTGGCACGGATATATTTGTTGAGGTTATGGTCGGCTCACGAGGATTTTCTTGCATTTTAGCAAGATTTGTTTTTTGCTCTTCCAATTGTGCAATCATCCATGCTCTATTTGTACTCAATACGTCCACTAAAAAGTCCTGCTGTTGCTTTAGCAGTCTCCCGATAGTTTCTTCCATGGTAATGCAGCTTTTTACCTTTTTGCCTTTTTACGCTTCAATCGAACGCCTCGGGTAGTTTATTACGATTCCGTGAACTCACTGACTTTACCTCGTCGCCAGTTATTTGTTGTAACTTCAAGTATTTATTAATCTAATTTGTTAACAATATTCAGTAATTTTAAGTAAGAACACGTGATAGCGGAAATCGTAATATAAGCGAAGTGGTCTATAGTTTGCAAACGTCAACTTGCGAAGGATCTTAAGAAACAGTGTTGCATTAGATGCGTTATTCAGTTCTTAGGAACAGTGTTGCATTCAGATGCATAAAAAAAAAAGAAAAAATGGCCAGGTTTGTATTTACACGCTATGATTGTACAAAAAAAAATTACCGCCAGTTTTTATAAATGGCAATTATTAAACAAAAAAAACACAAAAGACCGGCGGCTAATATATTTTTTGAATCAACGGGAATTTTTAGCTGCACATTGTTGGTTGGTTGTTGTAAATTCTATGGGCTAGAGAACTGGATACGGAAAATGGTTCTAAAAATTCAGAGTAAAAAGTTCGGAATTTAGACGAAATGTTTTTGAATTTTTCTCAGTGTTGTTATGGCATGAGTCCCTGATTTTTATGGGTTTGGTTAAAGCGCAAACATCATTCTTATACAAAAAAAAGTAGAAAAAAAATGTTTACTTTAAAACATTGTGAATATTAAAACAAATACCAAGCGCTCTTTTGAGTCACAGTATTAGCTTATAATATCCCAGTTGAAGTTTTTTTTAATGATGAAGTTTCTTTGTTGCCTTTAGTTTCATCATTTTCGCTTTTAGTTTAAGAAAACCGAGAATATGCCATTAATATGATCCCAAATACCATATTATTAGTTAAATAAAAAGTTCCTTAATAAAAAATTTAAATGTTTATTGAAATAACTTAAAAAATAAAGCTAAACTAAAGTTTTTATTAAAATAACTAAAAAAAAGCTATTGGTAGATATTTTCCGGATTTGGTAGTTGCTTCCAAGTGTTTGGTAAATATTTTTCTTCGTCAGTGGCAACCCTGATCTGGGCCTTTTTCGATGTTAATGGTAATAAGCTTCACTTTTCTCTTGGTAAATATGCTTCGGTCTTGCAGGCTGAGGTATATGCAATCCTCACAGCCATGGACTACGTGGTGGAAAATAGGTGGAGGAGGGCAAGGAGTTTACGTGTCTGCAGGGACAGCCAAGCTGCACTTAAGGTATTGGCCAGCCCTCTAACTAAATACTTTCAGACTGTTTCGGAAATGCAAGTCTCTATTAAATTATGTTGATAAACATAAGGAGCTTGCTTTACTCTGGGTGCCAGGTCACTCGGGAGTACCTGGTAATGAGACATCTGACCATTTGGCCACAGTTGGCTTAGACCAGGCCGGTGGTCGAAAAGTAGGCACAATAGTGCCATTTTTGGCACTTTCATTCTAAGTGGCACCTTTGGCACAATTCATCCTGTTTAGTCACAAAATTTTAAGATATAGAAATTTTGCATAAAATGCCAATATATAACAAAAAATTACATTCCACTTTATAGATTAAAAAATTACAAAAAGTGAAAAACTAAAAGCACTAAAAAATTAAAATAAGGGCCGTTAGAAATATTTACAAACCGCTGAATTCTATTGTGAATACGCAGTACGAAAAGAAAGTTTTCGCAACAACAAGCTTTTAATTCACTATACCCGTCAGTGTGGACTTTAACCCGAACTAAACCTCCTCCCGTCCAAGTACCGAACCCCCCGGTACCACCGTCAAGTATTTGCTCGGGAGGCGGTTGAGCACTAGGCACACACGTTCGTTCCAGTCCGTTGTACTCAGTCCTGGGCTGCACGTAGTAGGCTTTGCCACGTCTTGTTTACAGATAAAGACCTTATTTTAAAATTTGTTTAACTATATTCGCATATATGTATGTACATTAGGGCGGTCCAAAAATGCATGTGAAAAAAAAAGTCGGAATTTGTATGCTCTCACCCCCAGGATTGTTCTATACCGAAAAAATATACCCTTATTTTTTATTTTGAGATCAAAAAATATTTAGAGGTCGCTCAAAGCGCCCAAAGTTTTCCATATATTTTATATGGGGAAAAAACAACTTTTCGTAGAAATGCACATTAGGTCAAATTATTACTTTTTCTGTGCGAAATTAATAGCAGCTAAAATATTGCATTATTTTAATGTAAAAAGATGGCAAACGTTAAAACAAGTGTAAAGGCAGTAAATAAAATGTTAAACAGACTTGGCTTTCGTAAAACAGACTTTACTGCTTTTTTGTATGTTCAAATGGTGACTATATATGTTTAGGTAGTACTCAAAAACATTGTCCAATTAGCTTGGTTTTGACACAAGTTATTTTCTTACCATACTCAACCCCCTCCCCTTTAAAATGAGCTACATAATAAAATAAGTATGGTCACATGTACATGTATGTTGCTTCTAGCGATTAGTTATGGCATAATCGAAATTCCTAAATTAAAAAAAGAAAAATATTTACTACATGTCACGCAGATATGTCTTGAGGAGAGATTCCTAAAGCAGTTAGTCTTCATAAAACACTTCATTTTCACTTGAGGTTTCAGTATTTCCAAATTCTCCACCGATATTATTTATATTCAGAATACAAATGCTGCTTTGCGAGACATTTACCAAAAATCGCTGGAAACTTCCTGAAAAGAATAGGAATGTTTATGAAACTAATTTGTTAAAATAATGTTCAAAGCTCTTTTCACTTTGAGTAAAAAAAATCGAAATTTCAGTCCGTGAGTTCTCTCAAGGATTTGCCTTTTTGTGAAGGCGCTAGTGTGTTTGTAAAATAGCCTCGGCTACGCTACAGCAGATGAAAAGTAATGCAAATTGAGGCTGTAATTTTTTTTGCTATCACATACTTCCATTTTCACTATTTATACCATCAAAATGGATTATATATCACCAAAAAATGTTGGAGATATTTTTGGAGATAGCTAAAAATTCGGAAAAAGGTTGGCTATCCTATTTTAGCACTTTAGCGATAGCGAAAGTTAGAATCCGGCTGATGGTCGACACAGTTGGCTATTTGATTTAGAAAAGAACCTTATCAGCAAGAAACGCTACGTTTTCAGATCTAAATATTTTAGCATCCTTTCCAAATTGTTTCCCATAATTTTCATATTTATTTGATAAATAATTGCAAAAAATATGCGTTTTTTCTTCTAAGAGTTTCATGGAACTTTCGCAAATATCAGCAGCACTAAATTAATTTTCAACATGGTTGACAACCTGAAAAATGCTTTTCTTTTTTCGAACATCCAATCAGCCAAACTTCAAACACCTTGCCTTTTGTGATAGCATGATAGCCCAGAAAAAAACGTTTTTCTTGAAAACGGCAAGTTAAGTAAAATAAATTGAACTCATTACATCTTAATTTATCCATTTCCGATTCTACTTTGTTTGCCGAAAGTTAACAAAATTGTAAAAGCTTACATAAAATCATAAATGGAAATAAATCAGAAAATTTTTGATGTTATGCAAATAAGTCAGTGTTTTTGCAAACAAATGATAAAAAGTCACTTTTTTAAATTGGGACATAGGTTCTCACTTAGATATAAGGTTTGTATAGTAACTTCTCCAGTAAAACATTGCAGCCAGAGCGTAAAAGCAAAATAGAGCGTAAAATTGACAAGAAGAGAAAACTAGCAGAAAAAGTTACTGAACGCAAAACTAGTAAAAACTTGCAAGTGAATAGTTGTTGCACCCTTTTGATATTCTGCTGTAAACATTTTACTATTTATAAATCAGTTTTAAAATCTTTGCTTTTCACACAAGCACTTACACAGTCTAGTACATCATTAACATTTTGATTTCCACTCATTTTACTTTTGTTTGTGTTGGGAACTCCTGCCTTTGACATAATTTCAATTTCATGCATTTCAATTTCATGTACTTCATTTTTGTATTTTATTTTTAATGTATTCCATTTCGATGTTCTCATTTATTTTCAAATACCTTTCATACATACATATGTTACTCTCATTATTTAGAGATACATATGTACACATATGTGTTACTAGTGCCCTATGTATCCCATGTATTTAATTTGCCGCTAACTCTTTGCATGCACGTATGTACATATGTACATGTCCGCGGAATAGGTACGGTCAATGCAGTATTGCCTTTTTCGTCTTGTTTTTCTGTTCGTATGCATATGTACATGCATGTAGGCAAAGCATTGGAGTTGTTTGTCGCGGAGTTGTGCCTTGTAAATATGTATGTACAAATTAATGTTAGGTTTTTTGTGTACATACATATTTACAAGGCACAACTCCGCGACAAACAACTCCAATGCTTTGCCTACATGCATGTACATATGCATACGAACAGAAAAACAAGACGAAAAAGGCAATACTGCATTGACCGTACCTATTCCGCGGACATGTACATATGTACATACGTGCATGCAAAGAGTTAGTGGCAAATAAAATACATGGGATACATAGGGCACTAGTAACACATATGTGTACATATGTATCTCTAAATAATGAGAGTAACATATGTATGTATGAAAGGTATTTGAAAATAAATGAGAACATCGAAATTGAATACATTAAAAATAAAATACAAAAATGAAGTACATGAAATTGAAATGCATGAAATTGAAATTATGTCAAAGGCAGGAGTTCCCAACATCCCCACCCCCGTGAATCAGCCCGATTCACTACCTTCGACGTCCAGAACAGCCAATTTGGAGACGGCGCGTCGCTTCAATCCACCGGAAGTGCGTACGTCCACTCGTCTGACCACACCATCTGCTCCCGTATACAAGCGTTCCACCTTACCTCGGCACCAGTCCCGGCGAGATACATTGGGATCGCATATGAAGACGATCGCAATCGAATACTTCACTGAAGCGCTTTGCTTCCATGTCAGCACCGACGAAGTTCTTCCCATTATCGGACCTGATGCGTACGGGAACGCCGCGACGATTTATAAAGTTCCGCATTGCGACTATACATGAGTCAGTGCTGAGGTCATGGGCCAACTCCAAATGCACAGCCCTGACGGTCAGGCACGTGAATAACGCCACCCATCTTTATTCGTTGGCGCGACGAACAGTTACTGTTATCGGTCCAAAGTAATCAAGGCCCATATAGCTGAACGGCCTGGTATGGGGAGTTAGCCTATCAATCGGAAGCGGACCCATCAATGGTGGCACGGCGTGGATTTTCTTTAGGCGGCATACGGCGCATTTGGCGACTACACTGCGCAGCAAACTTCTGAGGCGTGGTACCCAGTAACAGCGACGTATCTCGCAAATAGTGGCTTCTAGATTTTGATGATGCATTTTGATGTGGTAGTGCATGGTGACCAGAGTTGTAAAATCATGCTTTGGCGGCAGTATGATTGGGCGCCTCGAGCATATTGGGAGCCAGCTGGCAGCATCTATGCATCCTCGTACACGAAGAACACCGTCTTCATCAATATAAGGCGAAAGTTGAATAAGCGAACTGGTGCGTGGTAGGTCCTGGCCGCTTTCGATCTGCTGAAACTCCTCGGCGTATTCACCACGCTGAACAAGACGGCACAAACAAAGCTTAGCAGTCTCGACTTCTTTGGCTGTCAGCCCATAGCATCGTTCTGGTGGATTACGGCGGCGGCAAATGTCAATGAATCTCAGGACCCATGCTGTCGTCCTCACCAGTTTGCTGAATGAAGAGAATCGGTTATAATCTAAAAATGTACAACTTACGATCGCAAGGGCGAATTTAGGGCGAAGTTCCTTGTCCGCTTCCTCATGATGATTGCATGTGAAGCCCTCTGACGGCCAAGCCTGCTCTTCTCGTAACAAGAATGGTGGGCCGCAGGTCCAACGTGCAGATGAGCTGAAGTCGATAAAGTTATTAGCTCGAGTGGCCTCATCGGCGACATTGTCCTGGGTAGGTAGCCATCTCCAATTTGCGGTAGTAGTTGGGGCTAATATCTCGGCGATCCGATGCTGCACAAATGGCTTATAGCGCCGATGTTCGCTGCGAAGCCACTGGATTACCGTTTTGGAGTCACTCCAAATGATGCAGTCATCAATGTCCAAGGAGTGTTCCTCCCGGACGCAGCTCATTAAACGCGTACCCAGCACGGCTGCCTGAAGCTCCAATCGAGGCACCGTCAAAGAGTTCATCGGCGCGCATTTGGTTTTTGCGGAGATAAATGCGACTTCCACCTCACCGACGGCATTGGTTGACCTCCAGTAGGCCACCGCAGCAAAGGCATCCTCGCTACCGTCGACGAAGACATGGAGCTGCAGAGCTTTAGGTTTGCCGTTTAGAAAATAGTACCGAGGAACGACATATTCGGCGACCGTTGAAAGTTGCTTACGCCAGCATTCCCATGCGGCGTTTACGTTGTTTGGCAATGGTTCGTCCCACCGGATGTCATGCTTCCACACCTCCCGCATGAGTATCTTAGCACTCACTACAAAATTGCTCAGAAATCCCAGCGGGTCGAAGATGGACATGACCACGCTGAGGAGTTCACGCTTTGTCGGACGGCGCATTCCGTTCAATACGCTGGATTCTACGTTGTTGAACTTCAGTTTAAATCCAAAGGTGTCGGTCGATGCCTGCCAAAACAAACCGAGAACTCTTTCCACCAGTACTCCTTCCTTTTTGGCTATTTGACGGGTAGCTCCGTCGCCACCAAGGGCTTCTGTCACTCTTGACGAGTTCGACGCGAAATTGCAAAGATCGAAACCGGCCATCTTGTGTATTGCTCGAACTTGTTTCGTGATGTCAGCTGCTTCTTCTTCTGTGTCGAAGCTATCGACATAGTCATCGACATAATGGTAGTCCAGTATCGATTTCACGGCTCGGACAGCACCACTGACTTTTTTGCGATACTCTAACGCGTTGATCTTCTTCACATAGTTGGCGGCGCAAGGCGAACATGCTGCTCCAAAGGTCATTACGCGCATCTCATACACTTCGGGCTGTCTGGTGGTATCACCATTGCGCCAAAGAAATCGTTGCGCACGTCTATCGTCACGTTGAACCAGCACCTGGTGGAACATCTCTTTGATGTCACCACACACGCCTATTGCTCCTTCACGAAAGTGAAATAGTATAGCAGGCAAAGACCGATATTCCTAGGGACCCTTCATGAGCTGTGCATTGAGGGACACACCGTCCACCTCAGCAGCCGCGTCGAACACCATACGTCACTTGCCTGCCTTGTTGGGATTGCTGACGGCGAAGTGAGGCAAGTACCATGTCCTATCGTTAGTTAAAGCGGCTTCTTCTGGCGACAGCTTTCTTGCGTAGTTCTTCGCGACGTAGGAATTCATGATGCGCTTATATTCAGCGGCAAAGTTTGTATCGCGCCTCATTTTTGCTTCAATACCCGCTAATCTCCTCAAGGCCATAGCATAGCTCGCAGGTAGCTGTATGTCGGGACGCTTCCAGAGCAGACCAGTCTGATATCTTCCTTCAACACGGCACGTAGTGGACCTCAAGATTTCGCGAGCACGGATATCAGCTTCACTCTCGATGGCAGGCGCAGCTCGAACCCCAAAGCTTTCCGTCTCGAAATATTCGGCAGTTAACGAATAAACATGATGGCAATGTCGGATAAGAGTTGGTTGTTGGTCCAAACACAACCCATCCCAACTCAGTATTCGCGGCAAACGGCCCACACTTGTTTAGCTGCATTGTGGTTGACGGCAAACCAAGGTGGCAGTGGTCGAGTCCGATTAACAGCTTTGGCTTGACTTGCGCGTATGGCTGAACTGCCAGCTTATTTAAATGTTTTTCATGGCAACGCAAATCGGCTTTACTCAGGCTCTGAGAAGGTAGCTGCAGGTTTGAAACACCATAAACCCTTCGTAGTTTATGTCTCTTTTGCATATTGGCACCACTCACTAGTAAGTCTACCACCACGGCTGGCTCTTGGGTGGCACGTCCTCCGAACCACTGTAGGTTTAAGCGTTCAGTCCGGCCACGTAACCCGAGCTCTTCAATTAGTGCGTTGTCAAGCATTGTTATTGACGAACCTTCATCAAAAAGGGCGTACGTCTCAACGCGCTTCTGGTTCCCATACAGCACGACCGGCAGAATCCGAAATAACAACTTGCTATCGGCAACGTTTGCACTGCAACTAAGGACTGCTACACCCGTATCGCCTTGCGACTGAATACGCGACGCTGGCTGCGTCTGCGTGCTAATCGTTTTACGTGGATCGGCAATGGAAACACGTCTGTTGCGATCTCGAGGTGGCAATGACTGGTTTGATGACCCGTCGATAGTTTTTTCAATTTCGTGCAACAATTTATGATGAAACCGTTTGCACCCGTCGGTGGCACATGGTTTGCGCCTTTGGCAATTGCGCGACCCATGTCCAGCGTTGAGACATGAGAAACAGAGATGGCGTCGCTTCACTTCTTCCCACCTCTTCGGCACTGTAAGTTGGCTGAACTGGCTACAGTCGGCTGGCTTATGTTGGCCCTGACAAATAGGGCAAGTTGGATGGCGTTGAGATTCGGCAGCGTGCAGCACAACCCGGCGCTTCGAGTCTCTCGCTGTTTCCCCGTCGTAAACCGTGCAGATGACATTGGCAAGTTTAGTAAGCCAATCGCTGAAATGCTGAACCGTTGCATAAGGCTGCAAAGACGATGCAAAAACTGCCCATTCGATACGCTTGCTCATGGGTAACTTTCCAACGAGCTCATCAAGAAGCGTTGGATTCGCTAAATGCTGCTCTCCCTCACACGCAGAACGTAAAAATGCACAAATGTTCGCAATCTTCGTCGCAAATGGTATCAACTTTACCACTGAGCTTTCCGATATCGGAGCAATTTCTCGAACATGGGCTAGCTGGCTTCGAATTAATTGTTCCGGGCGACCGTATCGGAACCTAAGTTGCTCGATGATATTGCCCACATTGTTCGGGTGGATAAGCAGCGATTTAATAGCCTCTCGGGCCTCACCCCTTAAGCTCTTCTGCAGGCGTAAGTTGTTTTCAAAACAGCTGTACCCATAGACAGCGGTTGACTCGGTGTAAGCAGTAAAAAATATCGGCCAGTCCTCCGGCTTCCCACTAAACTCCGGCAAATCTTGCAATTTTCTTGGCTGAGTTGAAAACTGCGCAGATACGGAGCCTACGTTAGCAGGAATTGGCACCGTTGACGAAAGACTGTTAAGAAACGCGTCGTGCGGAGGTAAAGTCGAGCTGGGGTACATACCATTTGCTGTTGTTACAGCTGAACCATTTGTTGAAGATGTGTAAATGGGCGGCGAGACACGAGTGGCGGTATACGTCGGGCAACGTGTAGCGTTATGAGGTGGCAACAGCGGCTGCACAGCATCTACATTGGTAGCAGCACTCGTTACGATCGGCGATTGCGGATGAAGAAGCTGGAACTGTGTCATTGGCAGGCTCGATGACGGCAAGGCAGATTCGTTGGCGGAACTGTCGCTGGGTGCACTGGATATGCTTTGCGCATCTGCGCGTTGGGCTTCGTTTGCTAACTCGTGTTCTCTTATTTTCTGTTGGGCAACCTTCAGACTGCGTTCAAGCGTGGCGATGCGTTTCTGCATAGCCTGAAACATCGCTTCCTGGCGGGCGGCAGATGAGGCACGAGCTTCGGGAGTGTTTGGCAAATCAATGATGTCGGCAGCAGTGCCGGAATCCGATACTAACTTCGACGGGTCGGCCACTGAGGCAGATGTAGTGGCTTTAGAAACTGATGAACGCATAGTCATATCATGGACGTCGGCACGAAGACTTACGCATGCAATGCGGCTAATTGCAAGATTAAACAAAGCGGCAGGTTCTTTATGAACGGCAAATAAAAATATGAAATGTATGCGAGTTGCAAATAAACTCCTTAATTCAGTGTATAAAATACGGCTAAATTATTCGCCTGGCTGGCAAATGCGAAATTCGACTTTTCAGTCCCACATACAAATAATTCCAATAAGAATAGTTACAGTTCTTGTTCGTTTGCGGCGGCAAGTGCAAAAATGTACGTATGTGTATAGGCGATGACTGAGGAACGTCCAGAACTTTCCATAAACGGCAATCAGTCAGTGAAATAAATTATGTATTTCACTGCGAAATAAAGGAATTGTCGTCAACCC
>NW_023458558.1:71838686-71841795 GCF_013731165.1 Rhagoletis pomonella
CACTGGGGTATGACGCGTATGAAGCAAATGGCGCGTCAACACTGCTGGTGGCCCTCTATGGATACACACATAGAAAAGAAAGTTTCACAATGCGAAATATGCCAACAGCAAAGTACATCTTCACCAGCTCGAGCATATACAAATTGGTCTGTAGCTGAACGTCCATGGCAGCGCATACACTTGGACTTTGCAGGGCCGTTTCATAACGCTACTTGGCTTATATGCATCGACGCATTTTCGAAATATCCATTTGTAACAAAGATGGCCAGTATAACGGCTAAAGCAACGATCGATGCCTTAAAAGTAATATTTTCTGTCGAAGGTCTGCCTGATACCATAGTCACGGATAACGGACGGCAATTCTCAGCGGCCGAGTTCCAGGTTTTTTGTAACAGCAATGGGATTACGCATCTCACCACTGCGCCTTTTCATCCCGCATCGAACGGCGAAGCTGAACGCTTTGTGCGCACCTTTAAGCAAGCCTTTAAGAAAGCAGTCGCGGACGGTAAAAATCATTTAGATTCTCTACTAACCATTCTTATCACTTACAGAACTTGTCCCATTGGCAGTAGCAATAAGTCGCCGGCGGAATTGCTACATGGCCGCCAGCCAAAAACACGGCTTAATATGCTTGTACCCACTCCCACTCAAGGGTTCGACAAACGTTTACGCCAGGAACTATGCACGGGGTCCACCGTGGATTCCTGGTGTAATTCAAAGCAAAGTTGGCAGTATGATGTATCGCGTGAGTACGGGCCAAGGCTTACTCCGTCGCCACCGTAACCAGTTGAAGGCTCGCCTATGAGGACTAAAGGGAGGGTTCTTGACTAGGTGCGGAGGGACTGATGCATCTGAATGCAACACTGTTCCTAAGAACTGAATAACGCATCTAATGCAACACTGTTTCTTAAGATCCTTCGCAAGTTTACGTTTGCAAACTACAGACCACTTCGCTTATATTACGATTTCCGCTATCACGTGTTCTTACTTAAAATTACTGAATATTGTTAACAAATTAGATTAATAAATACTTGAAGTTACAACATTTTTAAAGAAACATTTAAAATGTTTAGACAATCAAAAGCTCCTCAAGATTCCAATAAAATGAAATTTGAATGGAGCACGATATTGTTCGCCTTTTATCGATATACATTCTTACATATGTACACTGAGGAGGAAAAAATATTAAAATCAATGAGAAACGTGGTTGATCTTACTATAAACGTCAACGTAAGTACTGTATATTGGCAAATATTCAATTCGATTACGCGCGTATTAAAATGACCACGTTCGTTCTGAAAAAGCATCCGTGAAGTGAATAATCAATATAAAACCAAAAAAGATATATATATTCAATTTGCGTGTTGCCTCCAATGGAATTCGAACACTGACCCTCTCTGGATATCAACAAATTGTGGCAAGCATCTTTGCGCCCTCAGCTACAGCCTCACATATAAATGTCAACACCACAGCACGCGATTTGTACGGATAAACATGATGCGTGTGTGGTATGTTTGGTACATACGCACATTTACGTATGCATACTCAAATGTGAACATTCAAATATGTGCGTACTAAAAATTTGTATTAAAATATTATTTTTAAATACGAAAATTTTTAAACGAAAATCGAATATAAAGTATTAATTTTTACTATGCATTATTTCCCTCAGTGTAGGTATACAAAAAGTGTGCACTAAAGCGTCCGAAAATTAATACAATAAAGAAGACTACACTTTTGGAAATAAATTTTTAATGTAAAGATAACTACGAAAAATAAAGCGGGAACTAAAATTTTGTTTGCTTTTCAAACTAAATACTTTTACTAAACTCTACCAGAACGAGAAAAAATTTACCTTTACCAACGCAAATTTTTTCTACCAATTTTGGTAATAATTTACCAAAGTGGCAACCCTGCCTACATCGGAAGATAGTTGGCTTCACATTGAAGTTTTCTAGCGAATACGCTTCTTTCTCTTCCTCTCACTGAGAGCGCGGATAGTGAAGAGAAGTATGGTCGCCAGTGTTGCCGCGCCGTCCCAAGAAAATGTATCACCGACCAAGCCAAAAATGTATCCAAATGTATCCAATTTTCTTTTTTTACGTATCCATCTCATAATTTGTAAGAAATGCAATCATTTTGAAGAAAAATACATAATTTAACCCACCTAAGGACTTGTAATACGTGTATATATATTTTTATATTTCATAAAATCAAACATTTGCAATTTCAATTTATAAATTACATCTTTTATACATAAGTATTTTGCAAAGTATAACAAATAGTAATTAATATGTTACATTTGTACCTGTACACTATGAAAAGTGTGTGTAAAACTACTACTGAAAAATATCTATTTTTCAACAGGAATCTGTATAAATATACATACGTATAGGATGTTCAGGATTCGATTTTGAACTTGAGATCTTTAAAACATACACATAAATATACACATGAAATGTTTAAAGTTGCAAAAATTTTGAAACTAAAAATACATTTCCTACAAATAATAAACATTAGGGGCCTACATTACTCTATGTTAAACATTTTATGTGTAATTTTGCGCTCTGCGACAAATCTTCATATGTTTATTGCTTCATTCACAAAAAATAAAATGCTCTAATTTCACGCTAAGTAGCCATTTTTATAACATTTAGAAAACGTCATTTTTATAAAGGGTTGCCATCACTCTGAAAATAAAATGAATAAAATATTTGGGCTGGTATTGTCACTTGCGAAGCGCATAAATTTGGCGAAGCGAATGGTTTGGCGAACACACCTAAAATTTGCATTCTGAGTGGCGAATGAACTTTTTCGCCGAACATGCGTCGTTGCCATTCAAACAATTGAGTTCATCCTCATTTGACGTTTCTGTCATTTATACTTCGAATTTCTTGTTATTACAAACCAAGGCGAATTTATATAAGGTGGTGTTACTAGCTCAGCTGATTTTGTGTATGCGTTTCGCCGCACGGCTTCTGATATCAAAATGAAAAATTTTGTTTGAATTTCCAAACACACTCTTACAGATTTTGACAGTTTATGCCGCCAAAGCAAAAACAAAATACATGTAAATTTTTGTTTTTGTACTCCTGCTATCACCTTATAT
>NW_023458558.1:71841895-71843928 GCF_013731165.1 Rhagoletis pomonella
CAAATCATCAGATCGATATTATTGAGCTCCTAGCTCCTAAGAAAACTATTTTAAATGAGACAAGTCAACAAAAACACCTATCATTGCCATTCCTTCATAAACTGCATATTCGAAATAACGAGCGAATGGAAGAGATAAAAGTCGTTCTTGAAAATAGCAAATGGATGTGGTATGGCGTAATTGCAATACTCACAGCAATCATAATAGTAATATTGTATATGAAGTTAAAGCCCAGAATTATCAAAATAAAAACTGACACTGACCAGCCTCAACATAGTTTGTCAACGATGAACATTGCCAAAAGCAGAGAAGATATTAGAGCCCGCTTGGAAGCAATTGTGGCTGAGGGCAAACACATTTGAGGTGGAGGGTAGTTAACATATGTAGTGGAATGTGCCACTTGACACCAGCAACAATAGCAGCAGCAGCAAATGTACAAACGTGCGAACGAATGCATGTACGTGACTAAATGTGAATACAAATGCAGCGTCAACAATTTAGCTTTAAGAAATTAGAAAATAAGATATAGAATTAAGAGGTAGCATAGGTAGATTAGAATATGAATATTGAAACAAGTAATTTTTAGCAAAAACTCCCTCAACTCCCATATAAAAAAAAAATATATATATATATATATATATATCTCATGATCCACTGATCGGCTCTCAACTACCTCTGAGACACTACCTTTCCGATGCAAAAAGAATTATCGAAATCGGTTGACGTGGTCCAAAGTTATGCGGTAACATACATAAAAAAAAAAAAAAAAATATTCCGACGAACTGATAACCTCCTCCTTTTTTGGAAGTCGGTTAATAAAGCCAGTCTTGATTTGACAACCAAAAATATCTTGTACAGTCAATAATGACAAGCGAAAAGTTCGTTTTATTTGCCAATTGGGGCGAAAGTTTCTCTGTAGTGAAACAGCTGTTCTTTGTTTACATTTTAATTGTTCTTTCTGACCGCCACTGCGACAGACGGGGTTTCTTTTAAATAAAATACACCGCAGTAATGGATTACGAAACGCCGGGAAAGTGAGTAATTTTATCATAGAAAAAATTTATTTCATTTTATTATGAATTCGTGTAGTAACAGACGTGGAAAATATGAACGCACCACACAAGAGCAGCTTCAGTTTTGTGAAGACCACCCCGAATTGCAAACGTGTAAAAACTGTTCAAAAAAAAAAATTTTGTCTCGAGGAACTCGGAGAGTCTTCTTCTCTGTATAATTTCTTCTTGCTCCACAATAAAAGCCGCGTACATAATAATTATTTCCTTCGTGAATAATATTCTGCAATGGATACTATTATGATATGAATACGCAAATAATAACTTTTTAACACAGCTACTTAGGCAAGTAAAATGGAAACACAGTTTTCATTTAGTAAAATTTAGCAACTTTTTTCTGCAAAATTTATAAAATTTAAAATATTAACATATATGTTTTAGCGTTGTCACGTACTCAATAGGTCATCACAAAAATAATAGCAATTGTCACCATTGGAGCTTTCAAATTGCCCTCTGCATACCTAAACGTGACAATTGATTATAAACATGACAATAGTTATAGCGGCGAGTTTTGTCATTGCACGCGAATAGGGCTGTAAATCCTGCAAATCGTACACGTTCTGGAACACACTAATTATTGGCCCCTATTATGAGTTGCATTCGATCTTCGACTGTGGTCGAAAGTGCTGATCGAACGAATTTTCATTTGGTATTATGACGCTCATTTGCTGAAGAATAACGCCATTGTGAATTTCGCTCGGTTAGGTTGTTCACAATAGTATATTTTTCACCGTTGAGAAGCTTTGTTTACCAATCGAGCAAACTAAATAGTGTGCTTATACATATGTATGTATGCAAATTTGTGCAAATTAAAATTAAAAAAAAGGCGAGTTCATAAAAACGTGGTAAAAATTAGTACAACGGAGTTCTGGTTCAACGATTCGTCAAAGGATGAGAGCTTGGTAAACTGGCTAGGGTAGAAAATGTTTAAGAGAGTTTAAGTGTAGTATTTCGAATATATTT
>NW_023458558.1:71844028-71862316 GCF_013731165.1 Rhagoletis pomonella
TTAATAATTGCGCCGGGTATTTAATGTTCGGCTCCGCCCGAACTTAGACTTTCTTACTTGTTCTTTTTTTAATTTAGGAACTTCGATAATGCCATAACTAATCGCCATTTATGTACATATGACCATACTTATTTTATTATGCAGCTCATTTTAAAGGGGAGGGGGTTGAGTATGGTAAGAAAATAACTTGTGTCAAAATCAAACTAATTGGACAATGTTTTTGAGTACTACCACAAACATATACTCATCATTTGAACATACAAAAAAGCAGTAAAGTCTGTTTTACGAAAGCCAAGTATGTTTAACATTTTATTTACTGCCTTTACACTTGTTTTAACGTTTTCCATCTTTTTACATTAAAATAATGCAATATTTTACCTGCTATTAATTTCGCACAGAAAAAGTAATCATTTGACCTAATGTGCATATGCCGCACCAAACTCAATGTTGCCTTGTGTGATTTGTAAAACGCAACCAACTGAAATTTGACATCACGATTTTATGATAGTTCCTTTTAATAGAAATGTTGTCGCCTTTTGCAAAATTCTAGGAATCTAATGGAGCACCTAAATTGATATGTATGTATCACTATTTGACCACTTGGGTCAGCCTCGTAGAAAAACGTTTTGCAGTGGTATTCTGACAATCGCTACGGTTGTTACGATTATCCTTGAAACCTCGTCCGGATTTCCCAAATCGCTCGGTTCGTATCGCTGGATTGTTAAATGAATGCAGTCGATGACCAAATTGTAGTACAATTAACTTTATTGTACAACAAACAATTTACAATACTCGCTAATACAGTAAAAACACTTTACAATACTTGTTAAAGCAATAACAGCGCTTAACTAAACTTGGTAACACAATTAAACTTATATCTTGCTTATTCGCAACTCACTTCTCTGCTCACTTTACTTGTAGCTTGCTGTCTTGTAACTTGTAACTAACTCCCTTCGCTGTGGCGGCGCCCTTATATACCTGCGCTCGTACTTATGGCAACCAGCGTTGCCATTTTAGACGTTTTCCGGCTAGATTTAGCCGGTTTTGATAGCAACTAGCCGGAGAAAATTCGATCTTGCCGGCAGCCGGTTTGTAAAAAAAAGTTAGCCGTTTTTAGCCGATTTTACTATTTCCCTAATTTTCAGGTGCAAAAAGTAAACAAGTTGTTCGAAAGCAATAATGCAGACCCAATGAAGATTTTTAATGAACTCGATGTTTTACTTTCGCATCTATGCTCCCTAGTGGTTATTAGCGCGGACACATTTGATCCTATATGCTCCCCGTTGGAACCATACCTTGCTCCATTTCCTCAGTTTTATCACAGTTTTGAAGAGTATTTAAAAACAAAAGTAAGCACAAACGCTTTTGACCACGAAGCCGAGAAAATAATTCGAGAAAATGGTCGCTATTTTATTATCACTTTAATAAAGGAATTACGCCAACGCCTCCCTACAAATATTGCCACACTAAAAAAATTGACTTTTTTCGGTTGGAAATGCATTAAGAGTAATTAAACCAAAAGTATTTGTTCAACTACAGCAACAAAAACGCAAATATAATGCTGACGAAATAACATCCATAGAGATGCAACGGCAACGGTTAACGTTACACACCTGGAGTAATTTAGACTCAACTGTAAAATTTTGGGCCGAAGTTTATCAATTTCGAAATGCCCTAGGAGAAAACCCTTTTGCTGACCTTTGCAACCTACTTTTTAGTTTTCTTGTTTTGCCTATAAGTAATGCAGAAGTAGAGCGAATATTTAGTTCAATGAATATAATAAAAACTAAGCAAAGAAATCCGTGCGTTAAAACGTTAAACGCTATTTTATATATAAGATTCGGTTTAAAATGTGAAGAAAAATGCTGCCATAATTTTACTGTAGATGACGATCTCTTAAAATTAATGAATTCAGGTGATATATACAATAGTGAATAGTACATATTGATGATGAGGAATATACACTCGATATAAATTAATGGTGTTAACTAGTCTTTCGTTTCTTGCGATTTATTTAAATAAAGCATGTGAATTTTCACTAAAACATTTTAGCCGTTTTTTGCCAGTGTCTATGTGAAATTTCACTAAAACATTTTAGCCGCTTTTAGCCGCTTTTTTTTGCCAATCTAGCCGGTCGGCCCAAAAAGTTCTGGCAACACAGATGGCAACTCTAGAACGTTCTTAATCTTATCGCTCATTCTCTTTCTCTCGCTCTCGTTTCTCTTTGTGGAACATTTTACGTCATTCCTCGAACATTCTGCTTATTTCTCGTTGTTCGCTTCGCGTTGCCGCAGTATTTGTCACACTGCCCTCCACCTAAGTCTGATCGTCCCGATCAGACATACTTGCCGCTCCAACCGCTGCAAGTCTTTCCAAGTGGACCACTTTCATCTTGGTCCTCGGTAGGGATTGCAAAGTCGACTTCGACTTTCGACCAAAATCGACTTTTTACACCTGAAAGTCGTATTTTAGTGATCGACTTTCAGTTTATGGAAGTCGACTTTTCACTTTCGACTCTCGACTTTTTTTAAATTTATTTGGCAATAAAAACTGATCTTCTAACGAGCTCGCGGAGTGCTGTTTGGTCGTATTTAAAAAAATTGTCAATAAAACTGAAGTGAAATGTGAAAAGTGTGGTAGCGAAATGAATTTTAATGACAGTACAACAGTACAAATCATTTAAGAGCAGCGCATAAAATTATTATACGAAAACAAATTCCTCAAATTTGTTAATCGTTTGTCTCCACAATGTTCAGTTAATAATGAGGTAAGATAAACATATTATATTATATTATACTTATTTATTTTAACAATTTCATGCAAGAAAGTTTTTCTGCTTGAGTTTATGTAAGTTTTTACAGACAGTCTTTGGTTCGAATTTGACCAATCCGTAAGATACATAATTTTAAACACCGCTAAAAACGTTGCTGGTAGGATTCCAGTTAATATGCGACATTAGCCGTGTGGATAGTCCCAATCCACTAGCTGTCTGGGCTACTCCCATATTTATCCATGCTTATAAAGTGGCACTTATATTTCTACCAATACCCGCCAATTCTGCTCCATCGGAAAGGCCACATTTTTCCGAAATTACCAAATATCGATTAAAAAAATTTTTAGAATTTTTTTTTTTGCGAATTAAAATTTTTTTTTCAAAAATAAGCATTTTGATGCTGGATAACTGAAACAATTTTCAAAATTTTTAAAAATCCTTTAGTGTCTGTTTTTTTTACCTAGCATTTAATTTCACTAAATTACAGATTATTCTAAATACCACTAGTAAATCATGATATTTTTGGCGTATTCTGACTCTTATATTTATAGCTAGTATATGAGTTATATGCAGAGTATACTTAATACATTTTCTTTTTATTAAAAAAGTCGAACAAAGTCGACTTTCCTTCGTGGATCGATCGACTTTTAAAGTCGACTGTACAGAGTCGATCGAAAACTCGAAAGTCGACTTTCTAGTGAAGTCGAACAACCCTAGTCCTCGGTCTCCCCATTGTCTGGATTTGATGCACTGCGTCCTTCAGCCGTTTATTAATCTTCGAATCTCTCCAGTCACGTCTTTGCTTGGAGTTGAAGCTTTGCTTCTGCTGCGACATGTACAACCACCATGCGTTACTCGACATTACTTCCGGCTTATCTCCGGGAGTGCACCATCTCACATGGTCGTGCTTCTGCCGGCCACTGGTGGTGACCATACCATGTCTCTTCTCGTGGCACCCTTCTCGCCAGATCTATGCCGCATCATCTGTCCATGACACCCAGACTCCCGCCTTCGTGCTGCACTGCCTTTAGCACATCTTGCTACATCCGGATCCTTACACTGAAACTTTCCCAGTGTTTCCGCATCTCGCTCCTTCGCCGGCTTCAACCTCATTGACCGGACATGTATAACCTCATCCTTGGCTTCCGGCTTAACTGCTTGCCTTTGCCGACCACGTTTTTCGGGACACTTCAAAGCGCGCCTACTGCTCCCACAGCCGCCTCCATTTCCGGCCACCGGCGTATCACCATTGCAACGCGGTTCAGTGGCTTTCCTCCTGCCGGAAACACTGCCTGGCTCGCCATGACCCCTTCCTTGTTGCGACCTCTTCTTCTCTGAGCTGGCGGACCCTCACGCTTTTCCTGTATCGGTGAACCGATCAATCTTCATGCCTTGGCCAAGTAAGAAATCCACGCCGAGGATGACTTCATCCACAATGTCTGCCACTATAAACTTAGTGTACGAGGCCACATCGTCTATTATTACCTCGCATGGTACTTCGCCTAACACTTGGGTGCGTTCACCAGTTGCAGTCTGCAGCTTTGCTCCAGGTAGTGGCTTCACATAAGAAGTGGCCTAATCCGGTCGAATAATGGAATGTGTCGCTCCAGTATCCACTGTCAGTACTCTCTCCTGCCCATTCACACATCCACCAACAGTGAGGTTGCATGATTTCCGGCCAATTTTGGAGACGGAGATTATGGGCCCTTCAACATCTGGAGCCAGCACGCGGCCCTTCCTGCTGGCTCGTTTCAGTTTAACGACTGATTGGAGTTGGCTTCGTCTCCTTCAGCCCTGCGTTTGCTTCCTGCTGAATTGTTGAGCACACTGGAACTTGCGCTGCAATTGCGGGCGAAGTGGCCTGGCTTTCCACATTTAAAACATTTGCCAGAGCCATGCTTTTTCTCGCCCAGCGGTTGGATAATCTTCTTCAGCATTTCATTTGTCTCGTCCGGTGTTTCTACTTCTACGCGATGTGCTTTGTAGGCTGGTCTACTTAGGAGTGCTGCCGTTTCACGTGTCTGAGCATACGAGATGGTTTCAGCAAATGTTGCCTTTGGATTCGCGTACGTCTCTCGCTTGGTATACACGTCCCGCATTCCGTTGATGAACCTCTGGATTTTTACTCTTTCGAGGTGCTCACCAGATGCATCTCCAATTACCAAATGAGCCAACCTTCAACCTCAGAGGCGAATTCCTGTAAAGTCTCGTTGGATTTCTGGCAGCGATTCTCCAGCTCCATCTGGTAAATCTGTCTCCGGTGCTCGCTACCATAACGTCTTTCCACTGCACCCATTAACGTATCGTAACTGTTCCTTTCACAGTCGGGAATAGTCTGCAAGATTTCTGCCGCTGGTCCTTTCAATGCAACGAATAGTGCAGCGGATTTATCCTCCATGCTCCAATGATTTGCTGCAGCCGTTTTTCGAACTGGAGCTTAACGACCTGGAACGGAATCGTGCCGTCAAAGGATGGAGTTTTTGCGCTCGTCGAAGTAGCTGGACGATTCAATTGTAAATCACGAAGACGACCTTCCAACTCCTCTACCTTTGTCTCGACTTTCTCCTGTCTCTCTTCGATTTCGTCCTGTATTTGTGTAATTTTTGCATCCTGTGCTTCCAGCTGGGATGATATACGTGTCTCTTGTGCCAGTAGCTGAGTTTCTAGCCGGGATGACACCTGCGCTGATACCTCTGAAGATATACGTGTCTCCAGCGTTTGCATCTGGGATGACAGCTGCGATGACATCTGTGACATGCGTGTATCCTGTGCTTGCATCTGTGACGACAGCTGTGATGACATCTGTGACATGGCAGCCAATAACGTTTTCATGTCTATAGCTGTTAATGAACTAAGAGCCTTTTGGTGTTCTTCAACCTTCCCGGATGTCTGCTGCACATCCTTCGACGAACAAGCAGCTTCATCCTTCTGTTCGTCCTTTGCGGATGCATCGTCGGGTTTACCCTGGAAGTCGTATTTGTCCACGTCGATGCCTTCAGCTTCCATAGCCTCCCGCAATCGGGATAAGAACTCCACTTTTCTTCCGGAGGTGGCCAAATTACGCTTTTCCAGCTCTTGTTTCAGCTCCTCAATCTTTAAGTCCCGAATTTCGCCATTTTCAGTAGTTTATCCTTCGGGATTTATTTAACAATCCCGCTTCTGACACCAATTGTTACGATTATCCTTGAAACCTCGCCCGGATTTCCCAAATCTCTCGGTTCGTATCGCTGGATTGTTAAATAAATGCAATCGATGACCAAATTGTAGTACAATTAACTTTATTGTACAACAAACAATGTACAATACTCGCTAATACAGTAAACACACTTTACAATACTTGTTAAAGCAATAACAGCGCTTAACTAAACGTGGTAACACAATTAAACTTATATCTTACTTATTCGCAATTCACTTCTCTGCTCACTTTACTTGTAGCTTGCTGTCTTGTAACTCGTAACTAACTCCCTTCGCTGTGGCGGCGCCCTTATATACCTGCGCTCGTACTTATGGCAACTCTAGAACGTTCTTAAGTTTATCGCTCATTCTCTTTCTCTCGCTGTTCGCAGTGTTCATCCAACTTGACGTTTCTCTTTGTGGAACATTCTACGTCATTCCTCGAACATTCTGTCTATTTCTCGTTGTTCGCTTTGCGTTGCCGCAGTATTCGTCACAATATATATATGTATCAAAAATCGACGGGATTCTTTACCAACTTAAAACTCGAATATTATTACCCTGGATTTTAATGGGCTATCAAACTGCATACTCAAAAAAATTCTAAAAAAGCCGAATAAAAATTGTAAATCTAGCTGAAACTTTGCGGATGTTTTATAATTTTTGCACAAAGTTTGAAATGTGGATTTATATTGTGTTAGTTACATAATGAGCTAGGCTTTTATAAAAAAAATAATAAACATTAAATAAACAAAAGAAAAACAGCCAAAATCGATCAAAATGTTGATGACATACCCCTCTATTCTAACAGAGTCACAAAACTTAGCTCATCACTGTGGTGATTTCTAGTGCGCCGAGAAATGTGTCACAAAAAATTCGATTTTGAGTACTAGAAAAATTCACACAAATTTAAAAATTTGTATTGTAGCGGCATATTTTTTGCAGCGGCAAGCTTTGAGGCGCAGTAGAAATCACAGCAGTGATGAGCTAAAGTTTGTGACTTTGTTAGAATACGGCTGTTAATCAGCTGATCTCATGTGTCTGTATAAAATGATTTTTATTATAACGATCTCAAACCAGTTTACAATAGTGGTATTCACCAAATTGTTGTCAACAGTCGTTGCTTGAGCCCATCTGAGTGCCAGGGCACTTGCTCACTTTGGTGAATACCACTAATGAATTTTAAATGTGCTCTGTCGAAATGACATTTAAATATACCTTACGTACATATGTACCTTTGTATACAATAAAAGTTTAATAAGAACAATTCTGTGTGCATACATGGAAAAGACGTTTTTTCAAACGAAGAGGGACGTTTTCTCATGCGTGAAACCTGGCAACACTGGTTACTGGATATTTTATGCTGGAGAATACGAAAGCACAACTTATCTCTTCGGCAACGTTTCCCATTTATAACAATGTGCTAAATATATACTTAATCAATAGTTCACAGTTTGAATTATACCGTCGAATATCATAATGAGCAAACCTGAATACTCTTTTATTTAACAAATTGAAATTGTGTGTTATATTAAAAGCCTACAGGTATGCAGCTACGTTATGTTGCACAACTCCTCTTAAGAAAGTATCTTACTTAATGGTAAATATGGTAACCTTACCAACATGAGAAAATTGGCTATCAATGGCGTACGTTAATTTCAAAAGGCAAAAACTCACTCACATTTGTACACTCACGACTCTCTTTCGAAGTTCGGCAGCGCAGTTGCTTGCTCTGCCGGCTGCTCTGCCGGTTAATACGGAATTGCTTCTCATTGATGCTCTCAGTTGATTTTCTGCGCTCAGTGAAGAAGTGCGCGCTTTTCTGCAGTTGTTCGTTACGTTTGGAATTTTTCAATGCTATTGGACGACTGCTTGACCGGCCGGCTACGAATTGGAAACAAAAAGTAATGAGATGAATGTGTGAAGCAAAGAAACGAAAAAGTACGAGCCCGCCTAATTTTTAAAAGCAAATGAAACGGTACGCGAAACTCGCGTGTACATTTTGTGCTTGTGTGTATGTGCTCCCCGTTTACTTCGAGGTAGTTCTCTATTGCAATACGAAAATTTTAGTCTAGGCGCACTTAAAAAGTCTCAAAATCTTGAGTAAAAATCGGGTTAAAGATTCAAAGTAATCGAATCAAGAACATATACATACGTATGTATGTATGTACTTACGAAATGGTATAAAAGGGAAGAAGACTAGGAATGGACAGACGGCGATCAAATCAATATACATAAAGGAAAGTAAAGAAAATCGAATTGGACTATCTCAAATAAAGCAATGTTCGAAAAGTGTACGAAAGGGAATGTTATTACATATTTGCAGTGAAACAAACTTGTGTTTGAATTGTTTTTGCGGGTGTGTAAAGGTTGTGTATTTGTATTTTTTTTTGTTGAACTCTTCCGCCAACATATATATACGGCACAATACTTGCACGTGAATAATGAATGCGAAAAATTGTGCAAAGTAGATTGTTACGAGTACTGCAAGTAATTTGAGAAGGATATTTTGCTAGCATCGCTGGGTGATACGAGAATTTTTGAAATGTTCGAGCTGGAAGATTATTCGAGTGGTTACCACGATGCTATTCTCAACAAATACGCGGTGAGTATTTTTTGTTTTTTTTTGTAATGCTCATGCCTTGGCGCTTTTTCAGCTCCATTAGGCAAGGACACTTCTTGCATATTTACATACATACTACTATAGTACCGTTCACCCACTATATGCACGCAAGTGAATGACCTGGATCTTAAAATATAGTTTTGTTGCTCTACAAAAAAATGTGTACATACATATGTCCATATATCCACTCATATGTACATACTTATGTATTTATGTACATATGTATATTGCATACCATGTTACATACAAACGTTTAAAAATCATTGTAATTTTAATTTAATTTTGCTGAAATTCTCATCTCTCTTGTGGCTTGCGTTTGTCGTTGTTATTAGCCGTTGCTCTGTTTATTTGCCTCTTGACTTTTTGTGTTTATTGTTTGCTTGTTGTTATCGTTATTGTATTTGGTCATCAGGGCTGCCAACTTCCCTCAAACGCTTCCATTTTTGGGCCTACTTACTTCAAATGGGACTTAAGTTGTGCCGGAGTGCCAAAATGCACTTGTGAAAATAGTAATCACAGTATATACAGTAATAAACGTTATTGAGTACTCCTCCTAAAATCTGATCAGGCTTGATAATGAGAAGGATCATGGATTTTGTTGATTCAGAGTTGTATACAAAATTATTCTGGTATGGAAGGGAGCAACAACCGTACTATGGCAGAGTGGCACAAGTCATGACTGTGTAATAGTGCAAGAAACTATTGCAAAAGTGTAAAAACATTGCAAATTTTTGTCTTTTATTATAGACACTATTATAGATTATCATAGTTCAGTGTATAATTTGTTATATTACACCGCACATGATAATGAACTGTTAAATGCTGAAAACGCTTTTAACTTGTAGACCACTCAAACTTGGGTGTGCTTAATGGACTGTCTGGGCGGATGTGCTGGCAGGCATTGGTATCTGTATAGCTATACAAACCTTGTTTTTTTTTTTTAAATAAAGACTTAAATATATTTGGAAATTTAGAATTTGGCTTGATAAATTCACAAAATTTACGGTTTTCATAAAAAATTTAATCTTACAATAAATTTATTTTTATTTTAAACTTACATTTAAGAAAACTCCATTCAATGTTATAATTACGATTTGAGTTTTCCAGTTTATAAAACACAAGCGTTATTTATGTACTTAACTATTGATATTATTCTTCATTACGCATGAATAACAGCATACATTAAAGATGAATATTCAGGCAGGTTCTGCAATTCACTTACGAGTGAATTTCAACCCCTGCCAATTTGAATTCTACGCGAATCCGACTCAAATTCACTCGGAAGTAAACTGCAGAACCTGCCTGATTATACTTAACATACATTTTGTTCATAAATAACACATAATTATGTATATTTTATCCTCGAAATGTACTTTTTCTAATCGTGAGGCGAAATTCCCCACAGTAAGTGTTGCCGTGCGCGCAAAACGAACACGCTGCACACAACCCAAAAGTACTCCTCGGGGACCAAATGGTGAACAACTGCGAAAAGGTTTATTACTGTATATACCATGATAAAAACATAAGGAGTGTTCGTTATGCAACTGCCAGTAAGAATTAGCCAGTAACAAAATTCAGAGAATAAGGTACCTTAGTCTCCCAAAGAGAGAAATGTACTAAGTTTTGCGCGAACAGGAATAAGCAAACACGGTTGCATTTCGAGCATAATAATTTTTTTTAATCATTTCAGGTAGAAACCAAAACAGGACCTTTATGTATATTTCTTCTTATTCTGACTTTCTTCAACATACACTTCAATTTCAGTGACGGATTTCCTAAATCGACAGTGGTGTCGAGAGCTTTCCGATTACGAATACAGCTTTTTCAGCCGAGTACCTTTCAAATTTCTTTCTTTCATTAGTAAATCGCAACAAGATTGTTAATTTTTATATTTAACGCGTCTGACTTTGGTTGCATATGCAAATTAAATGGCGGAGTTCAGCTGTCAAACTCCAAAATATGCAAAAGAATGAGAGACAAAAGAAGATAAGATATAACCTAGTAAGCATTAAAACTATAAACCTTTCCATGGCAAATATTCATTTAATCTTTAATTTAATTTAATTTAATAAATAATTGACATCACTGGGGCGGAGGCCCCAGGTTTACCACATAGAAAGGGAATTCTAGTTACCTCATGCTTTCCCATGGCTACATCACTGGGGCGGTAGCCCCAGTTCTTGCACACCAAAAAGAGAACTGTATTTGGTAAGTGTTATAATCATACAGCGCGACCGAATGCCGCCTACGCAGAAAGGTGTTCACCCCCATTTTTTTCGCCTGATAACCACCTTGGGATAATTTCTTTTATTTGAAAACGTTGGTTATAGTTGGGTTATATTCCACTTCAAACTGCTCAATTTGCCTCGGTAAATGCCGTATTTCGCCCATTTTAAATCGGTTCCCTAGGGGTCTGAGGGAGGCCCTGAAGGTGGGGAGGGGGGTGTGGCTTTTCGTACAGTGGGGACTGTCCCCTTTCCGCCCCCACCCCAAAAACGCAAGGGAAATAACTAAACATTTCCCCTTTATTTTTCTATTTGGCACATTTTGGAACTTTTTCACCCTCAATTTGGCACTTCATCGCTAAGTATAGTTGGCAGCCTTGTTGAGCATTCACATTTTTGCTCTGCAGCCTAACTGCTGTCCCTAAATTGGAGCGCTAAGCGTTGCGTTTTCCATTGTCAACGAGTGTCAGTGCGCGCTATCCCCAAATCAACGCGGCGTGATTTTCAACGTTTTCTTAGGTCCTCTCGTTTTCATTCTCGTTTCCTCTTTTACTTTTTTTGTCCTTCTCTAGTATAGAACCCGCTGATTTCAAAAATACCCGCCCTTTTTCTAGCAACCCGATTCCGCATAAATCTGCGGTTATCAAAAGTTTACTGCTGTCAAAAAATATTTCATTTCACACAGCAGATTGGCAAAACTGTGTCCCCATAGCAAAATATTATTCAACAGCTTTCACCATAGAAATTTGTTACCGATTCACACACGCCCTTTGTTGTTAAAGTTTTTATATAAACGATGAATAAGATAGCAAAATAACATCAAACTTGGTACTGCCAGAAAGTAGAATTCGCCTTTCTGTGTTTTCGAAGAAGAGGGGCCGAAAACCTTTGTGCTTAGACGGACTTCGGCCGCGCTTAGGGATTATAACCCTTATTAAGTGGAATTCTCCTTTCTGTGTGTAATGTCATTTTATGCATTTATTCTTTGTATGTATTATTTTATACAGTATGGGCCCTGCAAACCAAAGTTCCCGAAATCTTAAAGAAATCGTTAGGAGTATCTCATTTCTGTAACGATTTTTTTACGAATTTTCAAAGAAAATTATATGAAGTGGTTGACACGAACTCGTAAAGAAATTTCTGTACGAAAAATAAAGAAAATTCCGGAAAAATTCTGAAAGATATTCTTCACATAGCAGCATTATTTTCGTTGCTTCACAGATTTTTTTCGAAATTTCGTAAAAGAATGGAGGTGCGTGATTTATTTCATTTTAGAAAATTCAGAATACTCTGAGAAAATGGTTTGCAGGGGGAGCACATATTGTTTGTCAGTTTGCAACCATGTGTTATTGTGAATATGGACGCAATTCAATGTAATTTACAAGTTAATAAAAGTTGGATTAAAGTGATTTTTATACAATTAAAATAAAATTAAAGAATTTAAACTATTAAGTGGAGTGCTGTGTGTATTTATATACATGAAAATATACACTTTTATAAGGAAATCATGTGGAACAACTTAACACAATTATACAACAAATAACTTCCCAGCCAGCAAGAAAACGTACATTTTACGAGCATTATGTTTTACGAGGGATTCTCGTATCGCCAAATAGTTAGAGAAAAGCTCGTAAACGATAAAACAAAAAAAATATAATAGAAAGAGGCTTGTAGTAATTTGTCAGCACAAGAAACAATTTTAGTTTTGTTGACAATTTTTCTTCAATCACAATATTTTATAAGTAGTTTGTTTAATATTCAATTTAAGAAAATTATTAAGTATGTGATTTATTGGCAGACTGGTGCAAACGCCAAGGACGATCTACCACTTTCTTTTATAATTAAACTTCTTGTAAGTAGCTACTACATATGTAATTCAAAAATACAATTTAATTTAACGAGTTTTGCAATTCTTTCACAGGCTGCGCGGAGTAACACTACAGGATTTAAACGTTTAATTCCCCTATCTCGTAAGTTTATAGTTATTTATTTTTTTAATTTGCTAGTTTAATAGGTCTTTGCATACTAAAATATAATGGGATTTAAAACTGCATACTTAGAATTTTTCTCAAAAATCTGATTTGAAAGTAGATCTTCATACTAACTGTATTTAAAAAAAATAATGTGCGGAAAGAAATTCAAGTAAAAAACTTTGCATACATTGCGAAAAATTCTCTGTGCCAATACTTTGATCCGGCACTATAAATATTTATTAATTATAATTCCATTCAATAAAAGAACTACAATAATTTGAATTAATTAATTGCTTTTATTTTTAGCATTCAAAAACAGTAGATAAAGCAGTGTAGAAAAACGCTTTTTTAACGTAAATTAATCGTTTACGAGACTCGTTTACAATTAAAAAACTGACGTAAAAATATTCGCATACGAATGCTTTTTCGATCCGTTTACGACTGTTCGTAGGCGATGCACAATTTAAAGCGAAAAAGTGCTCGAAAAAGAGTCTAAAACGGTTATCATAAACGATTTTTAATCCGGTTTTTCTTCGAGAAAATATCCAATTACGAGCTTGTTTACGATGATTTTGCTGGCTGGGTTATAAACAAATAATTTTATTTTTATTTTTTTATGTTATGCATGTTTGAGAGGATATCTCCCTTATCATCCTGTCCAAGTTTCATTTGTTAATTCCACCTGGTTTTCTTAAAACAAAAGGTGCGGCTGAATACTAAAGCCCACCCTAATATTCTCCTAAACATTTTACATTGCATTAAGAACAGTCACTGTGAAAAATTAATACCTTACCCTAGCTATTCTCAAATTTGTAATTCTTTTTATATTTTTATATTTGAAATTTGAACTAATTTCTTCCATTAAACGTCATTGCGCTCTAGACAGACGTACTCCCCTCTCGAATGACGGTGTGAAATATACAAACGCTCTAGCGTTGCAATTATTGGAATCCATTTTTTAATCTATTGAAACCAGGGCTGTGCACTTAATCCCTATTCGCGGGTTGTCACAGTCGTCAATTGTCACAGTCCAATTGTCATTATCGTGTCATCAACTGTTGTCATTGTCGCTATAACTATTGTCATGTTTATAATCAATTGTCACGTTTAGGTATGCAGAGGGCAATTTGAAAGCTCCAACGGTGACAATTGCTATTATTTTTTTGATGACCTATTGAGTACGTGACAACGCTAAAACATATATGTTAATATTTTAAATTTTATTAATTTTGCAGAAAAAAGGTGAAAACATTTTACTTGCCTAAGTAGCTGTGTTAAAAAGATATTTGCGTATTCATATCATAATAGTATCCATTGCGGAATATTATTCATGGAGGAAATAATTATTATGTACGCGGCTTTTATTGTGGAGCAAGAAGAAATTATACAGAGAAGCAGACTCTCGGAGTTCCCCGAGACAACAGTTTTTTTTTTTAACAGTTTTTACTCGTTTGCAGTTCGGGGTGGTCTTCACAAAACTGAAGACGCTCTTGTGTGGTGCGTTCATATTTTCCACGTCTGTTACTACACGAATTCATAATAAAACGAAATAAATTGTTTCTATTATAAAATAACTCACTTCCCCGGGGTTTCGTAATCCATTGCTGCGGTGTATTTTATTTAAAAGAAATCCCGTCTGTCGCAGTGGCGGTCAGAAAGAACAATTAAAATGTAAACAAAGAACGGCTGTTTCACTACAGAGAAACTTTCGCCGCAATTGGCAAATAAAACGAGCTTTCCGCTTGTCATTATTGACTGTGCATACCTATGACAACAGTTGATGACACGATAATGACAATTGAACTGTGACAATTGACGACTGTGACAACACGCGAATAGGGCTGTTAATGTCAAAATGATGTGTTTGTTTGCGAATTCATATTACAACAAACACACTATTTTGACATTAAGAAGTACCGCGGCGAATATCTCAATTCGCCATCAACACCACCTTGTATAAATTCGCCTTGGTTCTTTTTATTTGCCAATTACGGCGAAAGTTTCTCTATAGTGAAACCCCCACTAGAAAGGGGATAGTCACCGCTTTCTAAAAAGGCGTACCCCCACCCCCCCTTGGGCTCCTCCCATACTCCCCTAGGGTATCGTTTGAAAAAGGGGGAAAAACGGAATTTTCTTAGGCAAACTGAGCAGTTTGAAGTGGAATATGACCCAACTAACAGAAACCGTGGGATTTTTTAATAAAAGAAATTATGCCAAATTTGATATCGGCCGATTTTGAATAAAGAATAAAAAAGTTAATTAAGAATAGAAAAAACAAGTTTTTATAAAAAAAATGTTCTTTTTAACAAATGTATTTTTGCGTAGAATTCCTTTCTGCGTAGGCGGCCTTCGGCCGCACTTAGTGATTATAACCCTCAGGCAGTAGAATTCTGTGTTGCCAAAGAAGGGGGGTTGAACACCTTTTGCAGAGAACACCTTCCTGCGTAGGCGGTCTTCGGCCGCACTTAGGGATTATAACCCTCAGGCAGTAGAATTCTCCTTTCTGTGTTGCCAAAGAAGGGGGGCTGAACACCTTTTGCAGAGAACACTTCCAGCGTAGACGGCCTTCGGCCGCACTTAGGGATTATAACCCTCAGGCATTAGAATTCTCCTTTCTGTTTTGCAAAGAAAATGAGCTGAACACCTTTTGCAGAGAACACCTTTGTATATTTTGAATGCTTCTGGGTTATATCCTATCTTCTTTTGTCTCTCATTCTTTTGCATATTTTGGAGTTTGACAGCTGAACTCCGCCATTTAATTTGCATATGTAACCTAAGTCAACGCGTGATTTTGAAGGTGTTTTTATTTAATGAATTGTGATTAATTGGTTAATATAAAAGTCGTAAAGCAAGTTATAACTAATCGAGGGTAATTTTCTAGTATAGGGTAACAACCCGTAAAAAATTAAAAAAAATTTTTTTGTTTATAACTTTTAAATGTTTAATAATATTAGCCCTCCCCCTCCGGATTTTTAATAGGGGGACCGAAACGCGTCGTTTGGTACCCCTCCCGACTTTTCCGGACCTTTTTTAGGTGTTGTTACCCTATACTAGAGAATTACCTAATCGAGTAAAGTGTAAAGTGAAGGGGAATACAAAAATGTATTGGTGGCTTTAAGGAGAATAGGAAATGTAAAATGTACGCTAATTTCCGAATTTTACAAAAAGGGCATATTTCAAACCCATAATAATAAATTAGTGACCAAAATTTACAAAAGTGAGTGTTAAAATAATGCGTAGACCCTTGACTACAAGTGTGTGGATTTTTTTTGGATCGGGCCACCCCTTTGGACGGAATAGCCCGAAATAGTTGTGAGCGCTACTAAACCCCACCCGATACTATTATGATATGCATACGCAAATAATAACTTTTTAACACACCTGTTCAGGCAAATAAAATGATTTCACAGTTTTCATTTAGTAAAATTTTGCAACTTTTGTCTGCAAAATTATTTCGCTTTTGAAAAGGTAAAAATGTAAATTGACTTTGTTTCGAACCAGCATGCGAAATAGTGTCAATTGACCTTATTTCCGTAAATCTTGTTACCTGTCACCATTGATGGTATTGTTGTTGGCAAGCATTACAGGCCCAATAGACGACTCAATTAATTTCAGAAATTAAGTAGTTTTGAACTTCTGCGCAGTTCCCTGAACAAAAATAAAAACATCTTGAACTTTGCTGAAACCCGAAAACTTTTATCAGGTCTGCACAAATTATTTGGATTCAGCGTGACGTCACGCTACCTGACCCACCCACTAAATTTCGTCAAACACTGCTAAATATTCAGCCTCATTGCGCAGGTCGTAAATTAGGCTAAATTGTACGACTCGACAACATTGGCATTGTCTACTGTCGTGCTGAAATAAGTAAACGAGGAAACTCGTCGAAAACTGTTCAGTGCTGCCATGTTTTTCTGTTTTGATACACTAGTCGAGTGGAAATTATAGGCAATGGCGTGAAATTTTCGATACGATTCGACTCTCGAAAAACGACTTGCATTCGACACGATTCTCGTAATGTGGGTGATTATTCAGGAATTAGGTGCAACTTATCTCGATAGAATTGAGATATTGAAAATGTTATAACAGCATTAATTGTAGCTTTTTTGTTGTGAATTTGTTGTGGAAAGAAAAAATTTGTAGCTTCGGGTTTTTAAGAAAAAAATGGTATGTAGTGCTAACTTGACATCATACACCTAGCCGTTAGAATTAAGATAAAATTGTAGCTTTCGTTTTTCAGGAAAAAATCGAGTTGGTCGTTTTTCGAACAAAATTTAGTATAAAGTGCTAACTTGACACCATGCCTAATTGTCGATTATATTGAGATAACGAAATTGTTACAACGCACATTAGGTTAAATGATTAGCTTTTCTGTGCGAAATTAATATCAGCTGAAATATTGCATTATTTTAATGTATAAAGATAGCAAACTCCAAAAAAGTGTAAATGCAGTAAATAAAATATGAAAGCATGACTTGGCTTTCGTAAAACAGACCTTTCCGCTTTTTTGTATGTTCCAATGATGAGTGCGTATATGTGTTTAAGTAGTACTTAATAACACTGTCCAATAAGCTTGGTTTCAACACAAGTTATTTCCTTACCATAAGCAACCCCCTCACCCTTAAAATGAGCTACGTAATAAAATAAGTATGGTCACTTGTACATAAATGGTTTCTTTTAGCGATTAATTATGGTATTATCGAAATTGCTAAATTAAAAAAGAAAAATATTTACTACATGTCTCGCAGATATGCCTTGAGGAGAGATTCCTAAAGCAGTTAGTCTTCATGAAATACCTCATTTTCACTTAAGGTTTCAGTATTCCCAAATTCTCCACCGATATTATTTATATTCAGAATGCAAATGCTGCTTTGTGACACATTTACCAAAAATCGCTGGTAACTTCCAAAAAAGAATGTTTCTGAAACTAATTTGTGAAAAGTTTGTTCAAAGCTCTATTCACTTTGAGCAACAAATTTCGAAATTTCAATCCTTAAATTTTCTCAAGGATTTGCCTTTTTGCGGAGGCTGCTCATCAATGGTCTTTGCGAATCGGCGCAAGTATATTTGTAACATAGCCATAACTAGGCTACAGGAGATGAAATACAATCCAAATTGAGGCTGCCATTTTCACTAGTTATCACTATTGGACTATTTATCACCAAAAAATTTAGGCTAAGCTATTTTTAGCGAAAGGAAGGACAGAACCGCAAGTTTTGGAGATAGCTAAAAAATCGTATTTTGCATTTTAGCGATGGCGAAAGTTAGAATCCGGCTGCTGGTCGGCACAGTTGGCTTTTTAATTTCGAAAAGAACTGCATCAGCAAGAAACGCAATGTTTTCAGATCTAAATATTTTACGTGTGTCAAGTTAGCACTACACTTTTCGAAATTGGAAAAGTTAACTACGGCATTAATTGTAGTGTTTTTGTTGTAAATTTGTTGTGGAAAGAAAAAATTTGTAGCTCTCGTTTTTTAAGAAAAAATGGTATGTAGTGCTAACTTGACACCATACACCTAG
>NW_023458558.1:71872316-71911688 GCF_013731165.1 Rhagoletis pomonella
CATCTTCATCTTCATCTTCATCTTCATCTTTCCTTTATCTTTATCTTTATCTTTGTTTTTGTTTATATTCTCGTCTTTGCATTAGTCTTTCCCCGCCCAATTGGCCTTTAACGCAGCCATTCGTTTTTTATACCCACCATATACTACCTTTACCGTGGCGTTAAATATTTATCGCAAACATATCGGAGCTGTAATAATAAGATTCGCTTCAATAATTTGAGTTTAACTTTTTAAACAGGTAGCTAGACCTCTTCAAGCACATCAAAAATATTTTAATTGTGTTTCTTTAAGCTCTTTGTTTTCACGCCTACTGTATAGTATTTTATGCATAAGACTTCTGTAAAATTTAACTAAATTTGACTTTTGAAACAGGTGGCAACCCTCCTACATGTATCTAAAAAATACAGTTTATTCAAAACTATTTCTTTTGATACCCATATTGGGATAATTCATTTAACTTAATAAATAATTTGAATTTGATTTTCGTATATATATGGCACCCCTTAAAAAACTAAAACTATATTGCACATCTACAGGTCAAGCCCTTTCATGTGACACCACATTTTGAAAGTCGAACATACGATCAGGGTGTCCAGATTGTTTAAAAAAAAGCGCAATTTCTGAAAAAAAAATCGCCAAAAATCCCAAATTTTTTTTAAAAATAGAATTCATGAAATCGTCTTAACAAATCTTTTATTTTAAAAATGAGATCTTGTTATAATATAGTTTTGAAAACTAAAAACGAATATAATACCTTCAGAGGGAAATAATAAATAACATAAAACTCTTATATAATAGTGATGTACAAACGATTTTCAATAAAAATACGCATACTTTGTAAAAATATTTGTTTCAACACATTTTGCAATAGGACTGCGCAATTATTAAATTTATTATAACTCATATTAATTGATTAATCGCACAATCCGCTTTAAGGGCCTCGGCGAGATAAGCTATTTCAACAATTTCTTCAAAATCACCTATAATGTCTGGATTGTCATATATTGAGCTATTCAATCTTCTTAACATACTGTTTGATATTGGAAACGTTTTGCAGCAGAAACTATTAGCCTTTATTCGAACTATTGAATTAAGGCTTTCCAACCTCATCCTATTTCAAATCTTAACTTTTGTTGAATTCATTACGGAAAAAACGCGCTCAACAAAGCATGTGGGTGCGGCAAGGATAATAATATGGATTTATTTATATTTCCAAACATTTTATTGCCTGGTGGGGTTCTCACTCTTTAAGCAATTATCCAAAATTCTTCAGAGTCGGATGGAATAGTTCTGAGAAAAGTTATTCCATGGGAAAGTTAAAAGATTTAAATATTCAGTTTCCGCTGCTTTTCTTTCCTTCAAAGTCAAATAGTGAATTGGCAGGTCCCTGAAACTCGACATCTTGTGATTCACACACTTTTCTGGTGACAAAATTAAAGCTTTTTAAAAAGTATTTAATTGACTTGGTAATCGTTTCAGCAGTTCTTCGATTAGGGTGATTAAAATTTTTTACAGTCTTTTAATATGCTTCTTAAGTCAAATTTATCACGCAGTTCACTAGCCTCTTCTGTAAAATTATCGTGGAAAACTAAGTTTTGTATATTTTTATAATTGGAAAAAATTTATTTGAAGGGAAGAAATCGCCAAAAATCGCCAATGGCAATTTCCTAAATTTTTACGCGCAAATAACCAAAAAAAAAATCGCCAAATTGGCGCGAAATCGCCAAATCTGGACACTCTGCGTACGATACAGATTTTATGACTTGGTATTTAACGCAACCCTCTGCGGCAGAGAAATTTTGAATTCGATTTTCTAACATGTGGCAACTCATTTCATGGAACTAAAGCTATGTTGCACACCCGAAGGACAAGGCCTTTCATGTGACACCTCATTTTTGAAAATCGAACGTACGATACAGATTTTAGGATCTGGTGTTAAATATTTAACGCAAGCAGAGAAACTTTGAACTCGATTTTCTAACATATGGCAACTCCTTTCATGGAACAAAAGCTATTTTGCTCACCCAAAGGACAAGGCCTTTCATGTGACACCTTATTTTTGAAAATCGAACGTACGATACAGATTTTATGACCTGGTGTTAAATATTTAGCGCCATCTCCGAACTCGATTAAGAAGTTTCACCTCAAAAACTAAAAACGAAATGAGTTTGAATTATTTGAATGTTTTTCATTCACATTCTTCCATTTCAAGGGAGAAAATTTAAAACAAAATGTATATTCGTAACCTAAAAAATTCCAAACGCTGAGTGTTTTGTATGTGAAGTAGCATACTCAAATCTACTGTACTCGGTTTGGCTAGAAGTTTGAATGAATTCATCCAGCCCTCTTATACATATGTATGTATGTATATTTACATAGTTAGATATATATCACTTTTCGAATAGGTGGAAGCCGCATTAAGAAATATTTTCCATCTAAACTTTTCTTTAAAATTGTTTCGTTTGACACTGATCTAATATTTGATTTAACTTAAGATTTAAAACTTTCTCCTTTGACACCCATATTTTAATATTTTACATAATAATAATAATACATAATAGATTAGCCCTTACACATACGTTAGTCTTTGACCGAGCTTCTGCTCCGATTTGTGACGTGCGTCTTGATCATCGTATATACTTACAAGTATGGAATCCTATGCCCCTTTTTGTCTATTCTCTTTCTAACAGCGGACGTGCCTGCCAAACAGAAAAGCATGATGGCGGCAGTGTTTGACAGGTACGTTCGACGATGCGAATGGCAATGGAAGGTAATAAATGGAAGATGGATGACTTGAGAATGAAAGACTTATGAAATAGCAGAATCTCGAACCAAAACGAATTTCAAAAATCTGACAATGCGAATGACGTCAAAATGAAAGAAATGCAAAATAGCGAAATGTCGAAACAGAAGAAATAGATGACAGGCACGTGTTCAAGGGTTTCGTGCAACAAAAAAGAGTTGTTGTGTTGTGCCATTCAATATTAAAAAAATTTTAATGTGGTTAAATACGCTTTTTATGAAGCTGAAAAAACTACATATTTCGCCAGCCAAAAAGTGTATAAATAAATATATAGCATCTTGCTAGAAGATTTCTTCATAAAAACGGTATATGCTTATGGCCTTATTCATAAAAAATAAAGTAGATTTACAGAGCTCTATACAGTAACATTAAAAAAAAATATATATTTGTTTGTTTGTTTTTTTTGCTATAAAACTGTGTACTCGAAAAAAATTCTAACACTTCTGAGAAAAAAGTTTGAAATTTAGGTGAGAATTTGTCGCGTTTTTTTTGTAGTCTTTTAAAAGCTTTTAAACTTGGGTTTATATGAGTTTTGTTAGAGAATAAACCGAATTTTAATTGAAGATTACTAAAAATAAATACATAAAAATGAGTGGCAAACAATATCAATTTGAAATGGGGGTGCTATTGTATTGGCCAATACTGTATATATATATATTCATAAAAATAAAATACGTCAATAAAGTCACATAAAGCAGCCTTATAAAGCAGGCTAATTTGTTTTTTATGAACTTGGGTGTAATATTTTAACTTGTTTGTGTTTCCGGTATATTACTTTTTAATAATAATAATAATAGATTGGTGCTTACACATATGTTAGTGTTTGGTCGAGCTTCTCATCCGATTTGTGGCGTGCGCCTTGATGTTGTCACACAAAGCGGAGAGCCCTACAGATTTACGCCGACTCCGAACGGCGATTGTATTTTTTATGAGAAGCTCTTTTTCATGGCAGAAATCTCGGAGGTTTGCCATTGACTGCCGAGGGGCGACCGCTATTAGAAAATACATTTTATTTTTTGATATTGGGTTGAAGCGGACCTGAACCCAGGCCCTGCGAAAAGAAAGGGCGCACAGCTAACCACTACACCACAACTTTTTACATCCAGAAAAAAATGAAAGTATTATTTTATATTAAATTTCCTGACCTTTTTAGAACGGCCTTTAAAGAATTTTTTACTCAAATTCCCTGCTTCTCATCCTTTTCTCATGCTTTCTAGCATCTAATTTTCTATACATTTTATGTCTTTCTCGGCGTTTCCTCTGTGAACTGTTTTAACCGGATGCATAAAAAATTACTTTTCTTTACTTTTTTTTAAATATTTTTATTGAGCTTTCTACCACGATTGTTTATTAGGAAAAATTGAAAAAGCAACAAAGTCTAAGCGGTAGAAGTTATAGCAGCTATTTCTGAGATCACCACATCTCCTCATCAGACTTCTTTTTTCTAGACTTCAGCAGGGAACGAACCTGCGTAATCGATGTTCAAAGTCAGAAGCGTTAACCACTGAGCTATGTACATCCCGTAAACTCTTGTTGCTAATTCATTTTTCTTATTCAACCAACTACTATCAAGTGCAGCTGATTTGCCGCTATTTAAACTCGACAGCGTGGTTGTTGTTGTCAATTCTATACATCCATTCGCTTATTTGCTTTTTTGTATAGTTTCAGGCAGGCTCTTCCTAAACTATGTATTTGTCAATGTTATTGTCGCTTATTAACATTTTATTTTAAGTTTTTAATATTTTTATTGAGCTTTGTACCACGATTGTTTATTAGGAAAAATTGAAAAAGCAACAAAGTCTAAGCGGTAGACGTTATAGCAGCTTTTTCGGAGATCACCACATCTCCTCATCAGACTTCTTTTTTCTAGACTTCAGCAACTGTTTAGCTTAGAACATTCGCTACAATCGCTTTTATTCTTTAAAAAAAAGTTCTGGTCTATATATCGTCGTCTCAGAAAAGGGAATGTGCAAAATCAAGATTTTCAAAAACGACATATAATAATAATAAAATCCCTTACTACTGTTAAATGGCTATGTCTCTAATCCTTACTAGTTATTTTAGTAAAGATTTGACAAAGATTAAACAAGGATTAGAGCCATGAGCGGCGGATCCAGCGTATGTATGTATAATCTGGCGTCTATGTATTAAAACACCCCCGTGGGTCCGCCACTGACTGACACGTAGTTTAACGCCCAAAACTCCCCGCTGGATCCGCCACTGCATGAGCCACTCAACAGCAGTAAGGGATTCTACTTTTTGAATTTTGAATTGTGTCGTTTTTGCAAATTCTGATTTTGCACATTCGCCATTCGTTTTCTGAGGCGACGATTTAGTTTTTAATATAACATAACCTTTTTAATTCTAAAATAATTAAATAATTTCAAGATTTATAAAAAAATTTGTGTTCAAAATATACGTTTCCAAGTACCCCTATTTATGTCATAATTCAAATTAACTAAAATAAACGAACAAATAAAATTAACTGAAAAGAAATTTTGATACAGAAGATTTTTGCATCCGATTTTCCCTAATATTAATCATCAAACTTCATCATATAACTTGTCTGTAAGTTCTTGAACCATTTTAACTTTTGTGTTTATGTATGTATATACATATATGTATGTAATACCACTTTTGTTTTTAGAGTGCGAAAATGCCAAATCGAACATGCGTGGCCGGATGCCCTCCGGGAGTACCAGATTACCTTAGATGTTACTTCAGAGGTTGAATAAATATTAAAAGTTCTTTTTTTTCCTATAAATCCTTTGAAATAAAAACTCCTTTTAAAGTATAATTTTTTATTTTAATAATAATTAATTATGGTTATTTTGAATAAATGTATACATAAAGATATTAAATTGACTATGTTAATACTTCATCTAAATACTTGACCATTTGTAGTAAGTTGGAGAGCCAACGTGCGCGAAAAATCACCGAGCCTTGAACATATGTACTTTGCAAAGCTGTCCCATACGAAAACCGTTTTATACAGTGCAATCTGTGCACCATGCAAGGGCTTTGCAAGACTCAGAGAATACCCCTGTTGATATGGAAAGGGCAATATAATTCCACAACTAATTGTCGTTGTTGTTGTTGATGGACAAACCGACTGAGGCGGGGCTTAGTAGTGCCGCTACACCAACAACAACCACAACTATTCTCTGATAAACACTTCGAATTTATAATGTTTTGAGAGAAATTATTCTAAATTTACCTAATCTTTCCATCGGCAGGCGCGAATATGATGTTCAAAAGAAAAACAATGACAACGAATTTCACACACATTGTTGTATTTTAGCGCAAAACAATAAGTTTCACAAATATTTTAAATTATTGCCTGGAACATACACAATTATCATTATTATTGGAAATACAAGACTTGGCATGTATTTTATATTTCTAATTCAATCAACTCAAAAGAATAAAAACACATTTCTCAAGAATTTTTCTTACTTTCAATTTCAAAGTTTTTTTCTGGATCTTGAATGGAACTCTGTGCGGAGAATGAGAGAATTAGAAATCAGGTGATCTCAGCTGTTTCCAAACGTAAACAAACAAAATGGCGCTTTCCAAACTTGTAAGCCTGTACAATGGTCTTGATGTTGTCAAACAACGGGGAGGGGCCTACAGTTTTACGCTGACTCCGAACGGCGATTGTATTTCTATGAGAAGTTGTTTTTCATGGCAGAAGTCGATACATGAGTGGAAGATCGACCTATCTCGGCAGCCAGTTCGAAAACGCCCTATCTCAGAAAATTTTTCAACAACACCCTATTTCAGATTTTTTTTTTGAAAAACGCCCTATCTCAGAATTTGGTTGAAGAGCGCCTTATTGATGTTGGGTTGAACCGGCTTGAACCCAGGCCTGCGGAATGGTAGCGCGCACCGCCAACCATTACACTCAGCGACTGCTTATATTTCATATAACGTGGGTACAATTTAATAAAATTCGACTTTTCAAACAGGTGTCAAACAGGCTCAACATATTTTCAAACCACTACCTATTTAAACCTCTTTCATCTAGCACCCATATGGTGGTGCATTTCAATTACCCGGTTCCCTTAACTGAAATAGATTTTTTTTAACAGGAGACAACACTTCTACATAAATGTAGTTAAGAAATAATTTTTATAAAAACATTTCAATTGATACCCATATCGGACGAATTTGTTTAAGTTTTAAACATTTGAATTTTTTTTTAAAAGGTGGCAACTCTTAGAAAAGGAGAACCTTATTGCACATCTATATATACATATGTAAGTAAAATGGTTACATATCGTCACCTGAAATGCAGAAGGGCGTAACCCACAGTGTCACCCGAATCACAAAAGGCTGTAACTAACAAAAAATCCACAATTCCCTTTTCATAATTATGATGCATTTCATCGAATTACCAGTCCCCACATCGTTTTATGCAAAAAAAAAGTTGGTTACAGCATTTTGCATTTCAGGTGACGATAAGTACATACATTCCTTCTTTTTTAGTTGTTACGGTATTTTACTAAATGAGCTATATGTACATACATACATACAAATGTGTCGATTAAAATACAAGTCGCCTAATAGCAAATTGCAAAATGTTGGCGCTCTGTAAAAATAAAGTTTAGTACAAATTTACTGCGTTCGGAAAGTGAAGACTGGGATAGTTCCAAAACCTACCTCAAATTACGAAGTTTTAACTTCTCATATTTTTTAATTATGTACTACATATTAACTTTATAGAGAAGATATAGGGGAACCAAGATAAACCATTTTCTTTGTCACATACATATGTACATATGTATGTACGTGGTATTGCATTTGCCGGATACGAGGTATTGCGCGCTAAACGTGCTCCCCAATAAATGCCGGTGTCACTCTCATTGATACTTACATATGTACAAATATAAATACTTTGAGATTGTTTACAGTAACAAACAGTTCACTGTTAATTTTACTGTGGTGGTCGTGTGGCTCCCCTTCTTGGTTAGCGAGTATCTGTGTGTGGTTTATTCGCCACTAGTAAAACTAAACCCGCTGAATTATCTGTATCTTTAAGCTGTTAAAAGCAACTCAATGTTGGTGAAAAATAGACAGTGATTGTTGAGTTCTGTTGTTCTCTCTTCCAGTACTTACTTAGTACATTTTTCATAAGAAAATTGCAAACATGGCTCTCTTAACTTGCTAAATACAAAACAAATTGTCATTGTTCAAAACGAATATTACTCTTGTAGTGGGAATCTATGTCGCGGAATTATATGCCTAGAGTTAAAGTTTACGTCTTTCCATTCGACTTTTTATTTATTTTTCCTTCGTTTTACGCTTTACTCTGTTTGGCAATGTTCATCCTTATGGCTGAAACAAAACATTGGCGAACGGATGTTCGCCGAATCAGGCGATGCCATCCAGCGTTGCCAAACTTGGGCATTTCCTGCCAAATCTGGTCGGATTAATTTGCTTTGGGCGGTTGGGTGGCTATAACTAATTTTTGGTGGTTTTGTAATATGAATATTTTTAAGTGGACAAAATTTATTCTGTGCTTACAAATTTGCAATATTTTTCGTATGTATATAACATTACTGTACTCTTAATGAAACATAGCTCCAAGTTGGTGTTCACAACTATGGCCGGTTTCACACTAAAATGAGAGAAGAATAAGGACCGGGTTATAGTGGAAGTAAAGGGACGGAGTGAACTGTCACTTAATTATCTATTATATGGGAAATGAATACAAATGGTCATAATGAACGCAAAGGTAATGTAAAACGGAAGAATCTGTGGAACCGACCATATGTAGCACAAAGTTTAAAATTGTGGGCACAATTCAGGTAAATTTATAAAGTTTCAAAAAATTGTCATCAAAAATTTAAACTTTTTATTCAGAATTTTTAGAAACTTATCGGGTGTGCAGTTTTGTAGCCTATTAAATTTTAGTGCAATAATACGCAGGTTCTGAAAAATCCTCTTGTATATTTATTAAATACATTTTGCTTCATCCCGATCAGTACAAACAATTGTGCTTCGATATCTGTACCGGAAAGGTACTTTAGCACAATAATCCCAAACAGGGAGGAGTGGTAGGAAGAAAGTAGCCTTTTCGCCAACTCCATGTGAATAAATCGAACCCATAATTTAACAGACAAAACAAAAATATATAAAAATTGTTTGTGTTTTGCTGGCCGATTGTATTGACATCTAAACAGATGGCTCGAAACTCGGTGGTAAGGTGGGAGGAAACGTTTTCTCCCAATACTCTCCTCTGAAAATCTTTTTTATGTTACCAGAGTACTGCACCGTATTCCAAGCTGCAGTTTTAGCTATCATGGAGGCAGCTGTGAATCTCGAAATCGAATATAACAACAACAGAATTACACTTTTATTTTTGCTAAATATATACTAAACTTAGGTTTTCTTTTTTATGTGTTATGGATGTACGAATATACATATGTAAATACATACATATGTATGTACATATTTTACAAGGAGGAAGCATCGAAAGCTTTGTAGATTCTGCGACGTCTTATTTGTAGTGAAAAAAACTCTTTTTTTAACCGACTTCCAAAAAAAGGAGGAGTTTATCAGTTCGTCGGAGTATTTTATTTTTTTTTTATGTATGTTACCGCATAACTTTTGCATCGGAAAGGTAGTGTCGCAGAGGTGGTCCCATACTAATCTGGTTAAGATCCGATCAGTGGATCATGAGATATATATATATATATATTTTATATGAGAATTGAAGTCGTTTTTTTTTGCTGAAAATTATTTGTTTACCTTTTATTTATACTAGGAGGTCCGACAAGGGCACGACCTTCACCCATCTGTTTAATGGGTGAAATCTACTTTGTATGAAATTTAACGTGTTAGGAAATATTTCGCGAGTGGGTTCGCAGATAAAATCCTGGCCAGGATTTTTTTATTAAGTTAAATATTTAAAAATTAATTTTTTTTTTTAAATTTGAACCCATTTATTTAATGAACAGATTACATATCGTCACCTGAAATGTAAAAAGACGTAACAACATCGTAAATTAAATGGAAATAGTCGTGACTAATATTATAATTTCTTTCATAAAATGATGTGGGGTGTTGTAATTCGATGAAATCATCGTATAAATCAAAAAGTGAATTTTGAATTTTTTATTAGTTATGACTTTTTGCATTTCAACGGTGATGTTTGTTACGTCCTTTTGCATTTCAGGTGACGATATATACCAATCGAAAGCTAAAGCCTATAGAATGTGTTAAACAGATGAGTGAAAAATACTAGTATTACCCATGATAAAAACATAGCACCGTTCTCTCAATTTGTCAGCCATGATTTTTTTTTTTGAAGTTTGCCAACATTTTAAAATCATATAAAAGTGAAAATAAAAAATTGAAATTGTTCGAAATTGTTGTTGCTTGAGACTGAAAATGAAAATGTGTGTGTGAGTTTGTGAGTAAATTTAATTAAAATTAAATTGTTTGGAAACGTCAAGAATTTTAAAAGTGACTCTCAGCGGTTTTACCGTATTATATTTTTATCATGGTATTACCTACCTGTTCATACCTGCCAACCCGATAGGTAGGCCATGAAAAAAATAGACAAGCCAACGTTTTCAAATCCTATAGGCTTATTACTTTCGATTGGTATATATAGGAATGTTAATCCCGGGATTCCGGGATCCCGGAAATTTTAAGGTCTCGAAAATCCCGGGATTCTTGGCAAGTAATCCCGTGATTTTCGGGATTTGTAATTTGTACTGATGGCAATAATAGAAATTCCTTTTTTTGACCAGTATTGGCTATATTTCTTTTTTTATTTAATAATCAATATTTTTTTTATAAATGTCTAGCTCATTGTACATACATATAACACCTATTAAGTGCGATAGTAAATTTTAAACACAAATATCAATATATTCGCGAAACCATGGGCCAAATATAGTAAAATTGCGTTTTTAGTTTTTCACTCTGACGTCAGTAATTTAAAAATGATTTAAAAAATTCAGAGAAATGTGCTTGGAGAAGAAGTATGGGTATAAAATTAATGAGGAAATCCTGTAGAATTTAAACAGATTCAAGTTTCTGGTGCAGAAGGGGGCTGGTAAGTATTGAAAATGTCATTTTAAAACTTTATCCTTGAAATTTCGCAATATTTGTTTTTGAAAAAATTATATGTTAAGGGCTTATATAAACTCGATAACATCCTCGAGTTTCCTTCTTCTAACTTTGTCAGCTTAAAATTTACGTATTCGTACTTGTGAATCCAAAAAATTTAAATTTTTTAAATTCTAAAGAAAATTCCTTTTGCATTTGTTACCCATATTTTTATTCTACATTGCATTGAATTTTTTTTTAACAATTTTTGGAATTAATCATATCTTTGAAATTTACAAAGTCCTTCAAAATAAATCCTGTGGGAAAAAATAAAAACGCCACTTTAATTAAACAAATTGGTTTCAAATCCATTTATTATTATTTATTTCATGGTAGGAGAGCTTCTCAAACAATATAGAAGCAATTTTTTCGATTCAAGTTGTTGAAAAGTAATGAATATCTAAATCCCGGGATCACGGGATTGAGACAACGCCATCCCGAAAATCCCGGGATCGGAAAAAACCGAAAAATCACCATCCCTAGTATATACACTTAGGTCTATTTTGATGCAGATTTAAATTTATGCGGGTTTTCAAACCATTTTTTCGGTGTAGCGATTTTGCTTTTTTGAGAGTTTTTATTACTTTTTTTCAGTGTGTAAGAGACATTGTTTCTGATAAATAATTTGTCTGTATTCTTACATAATTCATGTATTTATTGTGGTGGTACAGATGAAATTCTATTCACTTCATTAATGTTCAGGTTTACATGAGTTGAAGTGAAGAAATAAAATTTTTGTTTGCTTAATATTGCTTCACTGGATTTTTTTATGCGGTTTTTTTGGATTTTTTACATGGAGTATCTGAATTTATGCGGTTTTTGAACATGCTGGAACTCATCCCCTGTTTTTGTAAGAAAGTAAAGAACTTTTTTATGTGGTTTTTTTTATGCGGCTTTCTGAGGAACGCATGTATCGCACAAAAAAAAGATCTACATGAGTGTAATTTGTTCATTAAACAAATGAGTGCAAAATTAAAAAAAAATAATAATATTTGAATACTTTATTAAAAAATATCCTGGCCAGGATTTTTTCCAGCCAACCCACTCGCGAAATGTTTCCTTACACGTTTAATTTCATACAAAATAGATTTCATCCATTAAACAGATGGGTGAAGGTCGTCTCTTAGCCTTTTGACTTGCGCAATTATTATTGTTGCACAATTTTCGAAAATTATTTTGTTGCATATTTTTACTTTGTTTGATTTATGAGCACTTAAATTTAGCCCGACATCTCTTTACAAAAAAATTACTTATAGCACTTTTTCCCAAATATTCATCCGAACCCACTGTATTAAACTGTCAATGTTTCTATTTGCATGAAAACGTCACTTTGTAGAGCTCTTTAAACCTATTTTAGTTTTTACTGGTAAATATCCGGCGTGTTTCACTGCGCCTTAAATGCATTTTTGTGCTGTTTGATACCCGTATTGTAATATTTCATTTAGTTTATCAATTCAGTTGAATAAAATTTCGCAAACTGGGGGCAACCCTCCTCAAAAATATTTTCGGCAGTAAACTTACCTAAACCTCTTCAATTTGATACCCATATTGCAATATTCAACTTATCTTATCAATTATATGAAATTAAAATTTTCAAACAGGTGGCAACCTTCTGAAAAATATTTTTGGCTGCAAGCCTTCTTAAACATATTTATTTTGACAGCCATATTGCAATATTTACTTTATTTTATCAATATACTTAAACTGCAATTTTCAAACAGGTGGCAACTCTCCAATTTTTATACCCGACCGCACTTGTGTACAAGGGTATATTAACTTTGTTCGCATACACAACCGGTTTATTTTGTAAGTTTCAAGTGCACTTTTTTTTTTGTAAAGTTCGAATAATTAAAGAAAAATTTTAAATGGAAAAGTAAAACTATAAGTGAGAACCTATGCCCCTATTTCAAAAAGTGACTTTTTTTATCATTTGTTTGAAAAAAAAAACTGACTTATTTGCATAACCTCAAAAATTTTTTGATTTATTTCCATTTATGATTTTATGTAAGCTTTTACATTTTTGTTAACTTTCGCCGTTTTTAGCCGTTTTCAAGAAAAACGTTTTTATACCCGAGCGCACTTGTGCACAAGGGTATTATAACTTTGTTCACATAACGGTTGTTTGTAACAGGCAAAACGAATCGAGATAGATATAGACAAATGTATACATAAATGATCAGGATGAAAAGACAAATCGATTAAGCGGTGACTGTCTGTCCGTCCGTCCGTCCGTCCGTCGTCTGTGCACACGATAACTCGAGTAAAAATTGAGATATCTTAACGAAACTTGGTATGTGCACTTCTTTCGAGCGTAGGACGGATGGTATTGAAAATCGGACGATAACCACGCCTACCTCCCATATAAAGGTAGTTTTTAGAAATACGAAAACTACGATATTTTAGTAACTACTGAAGCTTACTCACTCAAAATTGATATTTACAATAAGTTTTAGACGAAAAATAAGAATATTGTAAATTTTTGGAAAACGGGCGTAGCCACGCCCACTTATGGTTACATGTGTATATCTTGATAACCGCTGCACCAATTTCTTCCAAACTTGGCACAGTTGTTGGCCTTGGTACAGCATACTAAATGGCCGAAAATTTAAAAGATCGGACAATAACCACGCCCACATCCCATATAACGGTAATTTAGAGAAATAGGAAATCTTCGATAAATCAGTAAATATTAAAGCTAATTTATTAAAAATGGATGCTTGCAACAATTCTTTACCAAGAAATACGTTTATGATAAAATTTTGGAAAATGGGCGTGGCACCGCCCACTTATGATCACATATATGTATCTCGGTAACCGTTATACCAATTTGTACCAAACTCGGTATGGTTATTGTGCTTGCCACAGAAAAGCAAAATGTTGAAAATTATTGAAATCGGACTTAAATTACGGCCGCTTTTCATATAACGGTAAATTTCAGAAATGCTTGAAACTGCAATATTTCGAAATTTAAGGATGCTAATTTACTCAAAATGGATACACCCCGGTTTACCATGTAGCGGTAGCTTTCGGAAAAGTGAAAAACATATACTTAATACTTGCGCCGGGTATTTAATGTTCGGCTCCGCCCGAACTTAGACTTTCTTACTTGTTTTTTTTCTGGCCTATCATGCTGTTACAAAAGGCGAGTTGTTTGAAGTTTGGCTGATTGGATGTTCGAAAAAAAGAAAACCTTTTTTCGGTTGTCAACCATGTTGAAAAGTTGGGGTTGTTGAGTATGTTAAGAAAATAACTTGTGTCAAAACCAAGGTAATTGGACAATGTTTTTGAGTACCACTGAAACACATACATATACTCATCATTTGAAAATACAAAAAATCAGAAGAGTCTGTTTTACGAAAGCCAAGTCATGCTTTCACATTTTATTTACTGCCTTTACACTTCACAAAATAATGCAATATTTTAGCTGCTATTAATTTCGCACAAAAAAAGTTATCATTTGACCTACTGTGGGAAGGCAAAAAATCTTCGAATTAATCGATTGAAAAGGGGCATCTCTAGTTCTAACAAATAAGGAGATAACTCAAGCAAAGAGCACTCATATTTTTCTAGCATGTCTTACGATTGAAGATTTCTCGGTGCTTTGCTAAGTACATTTCATAAAATCCCGCCACTAGGGTTGTCTTTGGGCTGCTTTTTTACGAGTATGTTCCTGAAATTGTGTAAAATTACAATTTGCTGTTTTCTTCCTATTGTCATTGGTTGTAATTGCATTTCTCTCCGGTTTCCTCACAGCTGACATCTGGATACATAAAGATATGGGATAGCAAGGAAGTATGTACATACGCATGGGTTTGTGTTTTTATGTTCATACATATATGTACGTATGTACATATGAATGTATGGAAGCGAATATCTAACGTGCTACCTACTCGTTTTCAACATCTTTCTACCTGGATCTTTGAGAAAAAGAAGTCTGGGAAATGTTTTATTCTTCTGCTTCTGGTCCTTGGTTATTTTTCTGTGTGCAAATGATGTGCTTAGACAATATGTACATACATACATACATATGTATGTAAAGGCTATAAATCGCATAATTAATAACTTGGGAAAATCCTTGTGATCAACCTTGGGAGTTTTACATGTTTGTAATCTGAAAATACTGGAAGAGGAGGAAAGTTATATTTGAGCTATGATTACACTGTACAATGGCAAAAATTTTCACTAGGTTTATCAACGGTTTCCGCTAAATCGGAATCTGAAGTAAAATTTTCGGGTCACCCAACGATTTGTCTACAGAACGTGGTTTGCCCATAAGGCGGCATTAAAAAGGAAATACGTCTCTCAAGTTAGCACTACACATTCCGAAATTTGAAAAGTTAACTAAGGCATTAATTATAACTTTTTTGTTGTGAAAAGAAAAAAAATTAGCTCTAATTTAAAAAAATATGGTATGTATACGGTGACCATCCGTCCTGTATTGTACGGGTTATAGCCCCGTCAGAATGGGTACTTGTACGTCAATAACGGAAAAGTATGCGAAGGAAGTGGTGTACGTAACGTTGAGATAAGCCACAATGAAGGTGTTGCGGCTCACAGTGGAGTAATTGATATCGATATTGGAGATTAATTCAAAAAATTAATTTCAAAGTACAAAGAAGTTTTTAGTACCAAATGAAAGTATATAAAATTCTACGTCACTATGTAATCAAATATTTGTCCAAAACTTAACCGTTTTCTTGCAATATACAGTGGTCGAAATAATTATAGCCGCACCACATTTCGACAAGTTTTAACATATTTTTTTTTGCTATTTAATTTTGGTTATTTTCATATAAAAATATAGTTCATTTTTTAACAAAACCCGTGTAAATCCAAGTTTAAAACTTTGTGCGATAAAAATTTCAAACTTTTTTAATTAGAATTCCTAGAGAGTATGCTGTTTTGTAGCTCATTGAATTCTAGTAGAACAAAGTACAAGTTTCAAATGGCTAAAAGTTACGAATGATTTTTTAGAATTATTTCACTTCTGTGCATGAATTCCATGTGCAGTGAATAGAAATAATAATAGTAATGATACTTTTAACTAACACAGTTACGGGTAGACGGAGAATGACAAAATGCCCCCAACGCTCCACAAATATTTCATCCATGGGTCAGAGATGATATCCCACGCTTTGTAACCTATGGTCAATTGTCAGAAGAAGCTTTGGAAGCACGAAACGAAGACTTGTGACCTTCAAATGTTCCCTATTTGTCCCGAAAGTGCAGCATAAAAAAGACGCATGAAGATATATTCAATAGACTTTTGATCAGTTCCGACCCTGTTATATCAAGTATGAGAAAACTAGCCCAAACACTTGAAGGAAGAAGCAAAACATTTGATGATTATGGACAACTAAAGTGATTATGAAGATGTTGATAGCGATGACAATGACGCAAGCGAATATGATGATTGTTTTTATTAAACGTTATATTTTTTAAACTACTTTCTAAGCTTAACGAAAAAATAGAGACAATTTTTACAATTCGGATTCATTAATGTATAAAAGTTACCTATAAAGGACAATGATGTTTACTTTTTCATAAACAATTAACAAAAGTTATTATTCCATTACTTGGCAACGTGAGTGAATTAATCTGCTCAATGAAGAAGTCTTTTGAAATTATTACTTCCGTAAAGTGATGATGTGGTGTAGTGGTAAGCAGTGCGCGCTTCCACTCCACAATGCCTGGGTTCAAACCCTGGTCAAAGCAACATCGCAAAAATATAGAAAAAAGGTTTTTTCTTAACAGCGGTCGTCCCTCGGCAGGCAATGGCAAACCTCCGAGTATATTTCTGCCATGAAAAACAGCTTCTCATAAAAATACAATCGCCGTTCGGAGTCGGCGTAAAACTGTAGGTCACTCCGCTTTGTGTGACAACATCAAGGCGCACGCCACAAATCGGAGGAGAAGCTCGGCCAAACACTAACATATGTGTAAGCGCCAATCTATTATTATTATTAAAGTGATGAAGATAATGATAATGATAGTGATGATATTTAGTTTATAATTAATGATGATTATAATTTTAACAAATTATCATTAATAATAAAAATTATGTATAAGAAAAACAACTAAAGCTTCACCTTTTTCACTCTTTGGTAATGTCATAAAACCCTTAATAAAAAAAAATCCCACTTAACTATTTTCTTATTTGTCTTTTTTTTACTTTATTTGGTGTTAGTTATACAAATATATCAAAATATTTGAAATTAAATGTACGTATGAATTGATTCCCAGTTTCAAGGTCGTTTACCCCACTGCGCGTCTGTAAACAAAAATCAGCTGTTCTTTATGACCACGTACTTGGGGGTTTACACAAGTCAATTTTACAGATACATTAGCAATACATTCATACTTTTTTACTAATATATTCACTCTTCTCTCATTTTCTTCATCACAGTCTTTGACCTTTCGAAGACAGTTTATTGTCCCGACGCCTACTTTAGTCAAACAATGTGACAACTAATACATATTCTCGTGTAAACTCAAGGTTATAGACGGCTGACTTCCCAAACGTCGTTTGCTTTGCATACGTACAAAGTATAAGGTTCCATAACGCCGAACTACAAAATATTGACAATGTATACTTTTCCAAAACGCTAAACCCAAACTAACTATTTGATAATTTGCCGTAAATTATCCGTTGTTTATCCGTGAAAAGAATAATTTTGCCGCGGACATATTTCAAAAAATTTCGCGTGCCCTGCTAACTTCCACGCACCTTCTGACAACCAATAAAGGAAACCAGCTAAATCCAAACTAACTATCTGATAATTTGCCGTAAATTATCCCTTAAAAGAATTATTCAACCAAATTAAGGAAACCAGCTAAACCCAAACTAACTGTCTGATAATTTGCCGTAAATTATCCGTTGTTTATCCGTGAAAAGAATTATTTTGCCGCGGAAACATTTTAAAAAATATCGCGTGCCCTGCTAACTTCCGTGGAATTCTTTTCACGGATAAACAACGGATAATTTACGGCAAATTATCAGATAGTTAGTTTGGGTTTCGCTGGTTTCCTTTATCGGTTTTCAGAAGGTGCCCTGCTAACTTCCACGGAAGTTAGCAGGGCACTCGATATTTTTTAAAATGTTTCCGCGGCAAGAAAATTCTTTGCACGGATAAACAACGGATAATTAACGGCAACTTATCAGATAGTTAGTTTGGGTTTAGCTGGTTTCCTTTATCGGTTTTCAGAAGGTGCCCTGCTAACTTCCACGGAATATTTTTATATTTTTTAAAATATGTCCGCGGCAAAATTATTCTTTTCACGGATAATTAACGGCAAATTATGCGATAGGAATTTTTGCTTTGAGAAAAAGTTGTCCTGCCAAGTTCAGAGAGGTTTACCGAACCGCATCGCTAGAGCAACCAGCGCATCAGAAACCAAACTGATGCTTCGTTTGGTATTGGTTAGCATTGGTGTTTTAGAAATTGAAAATTCAGAAAAATTGTTCATTGCTATATTGAATATTTAAAATATGCAATGTATGTGGTTGCAATGTGTTGCAACTTGCATATACAAACATTTTGAATACCGCAGGCGCACATTGCATCCGATAGGCCGACCGATTTCGGCCGAACAATTTGACCGTCCGAAATGATGCGCACACTTAACCAGATTATTTGCCGACCGTATTTGTACACACAAATCAAGTTTTCATTACAATTTTGCGAGCAGTAAAATATTTTGATACACATCAACATCGGACGAGAAAAACAAACATGTTTGCATTAATCGTGACTGACGGACGTCAACGGCCGATGTCGGTTCGGTTATCGGTTTATGTGTGAGAGAGCTCATATAATCGCAAGTGTTTATTAATATTGCCCGCATATAGCCGATATCGGCCGAGTACAATTTGGCCGATGCCGGCTGCAGTGTGCGCGTAGCGTAACAGTTTTCAAACATTGTATTGATACATTTTGGAAGTCAGCCCAACTGTCAGCAATGCCGGTCTTACGTGCGTCAAAAGTTGAATCCGTCGACGCAAAGGTTGGCAATCTGACGCTCTCTATCCAAACACACACAGTCTACTCAACTGGTAATGGCATAGTAACATATTAGATATCTCAATTCTATCGACTAGGTGTATGGTGTCAAGTAAGCACTACATACCATTTTTTCTTAAAAAATGAAAGGTACACATTTTTCTTTCCGTAATGCCGCTGTAAAATTTTCAATATCTCAATTCTATCGGCTCTATCGTGATGGTGACCTCGTTTTCTTTTGGGAACCACCATTTAGGATACTAACAATTGGGCATAGTTTGGTAGATACCCTAAATATGCTAGTCCTCTAGGCTGGAAAAGAAATTGGCGGGGATTGGCCTTACACAATTCAAAATGAATTGACTACAATGCGAAAAATTTTCAGATTTTACTTAACTAAAAAAACTTTGCTAAAATTGTATTTTATAAGAAAAGCTTAATTCTTAGTAGGGACTTAAATGATCCAGCTCACACATACGTGAATTTTCTTGGCAGTACACGCTACTAATTAATCCTTAGAAGGTTCAAGCAGGCGATTCCGCTTAGATGAAATGAGTTAGTACTTTTTTTTATTAGTTTAATACCTTTTATTTTAACTTGATCATATTTGCCTACCTTTCTACTACTTTTAAAATGCATGCCACAATTAAGACAGTCTACCGTTTGGTGAATTCGTAGTGACATTTTCTATTTTACAGGAGAAGCAAAAAACATAAAAAGAAAATCAAAAACCACAGTGCCACAAAAAGTGGTATAACTCCGTTGTTTTTGGTACTAACACTTTCAATTTTTTAGTGAAGGTGTATTTTAGTACATCCTACCAAAATCTGTGAAAAACGCAGTTTCGAAAAGAGTATTGGTTAGGACCTTTGTGAATTAAGGTAAGGATATGTATAACTACAGTATTTTGTATACATTTACATGTACATACTATGTCCTTAGTATGTGCATATGTATGTACATATCGTTATCTTAACAGCCAACACTTTTTTCGAAACTGCGTTTTTCACAGATTTTAGTAGGATGTACTAAAATACACCTTTAATCAAAACTTTTGAAGTGTTAGTAACAAAAACAACGGAGTTACTTGTCACATTGATATTAATTTTATGTTTTTTGCTTCTTCTGTAAAATACAAAATTTGTTGGCTTAGGCCTTTGTGAATTAAGGTGACGATATGTATGTATGTATGTATGTACATCAGTATATCCCACCGAAAATAATTTTTGCGCCCCTAAATATGTATGTGCTGTAAAAATATGTGGTTCTGTCAGCACATACAAATGTATGTACGAGTATGCATATGCACATCCAAAAGCTCACCTGTTAGATCCTATTGGCAATTATGGTGTCCTGCTGAAATATGTATATATGTTGCATATTATTTGTGTATCCTTGGATGTGAACTCTATCGATTTTTGTATTCCGGTAGCGTTAATGAAAGTAGTAGCTCTAAAGAGTTAAACCAATTTTCGGACACGTTCTGTATTACACATATTTAATTGCTATAATTTTGTAGATGTACCAAAACCTTTGCTTAGTATCGACTTTGTATGATGTATTTTCTTTCATATTTGTACAGTGTTGGGGTTATTATTGGGAAACAATCACACACAAACAATCACAACAAAATCACTACGCATATTTTTTATCATGAGCACCGTTATTAATAGATGCCGCACAAATAATAAGCATAAGATAGGGTTATTTGCAGAATCAATAAGAGCAACCTAAATGCTACGGTGTACTGCAGCCATTCAAAACCCAATGCAAAAACTAATTTTAGGTAAAACCGGATAATATCAGTCACCAGTCTCCTAATGTAAAGGGTGTGAAAATTCACCAGTCTACATCATTTGTCATTCCGAGACAAAAGTATCTACTATGTGCATATGAAATTCCATTAAAATCTGATCACGTGGAAGATTAACACGAGGCTAGCAGGTTCCAGCATCTGGAACTAGTTTCAATAGTTTACCCAGGGTTTAGTGAACGTTGTAATCCCACTAGCTTCTTGGCGCATATTGACCATATAATAATGTGATATTTCTGAAACTACTGAGAAACACTTGTTTTAAACCTTATTTTAACATAACACATCCAGAACAATTCTGCAGAACTAGATGAAATACTAACTAATTGTCGTTTTCTCAAGTTATTTTAAAATTTATCTGCCCAACAACATTTGTGTTTAAAGGGCAGATAAATTTTAAAACCTACTTGAGAAAACGGCCCTAAACCTGTTTCCGGATTTCTAACAAAGTGGGAATAATTTGATCACTTTTTTATTGGTTGTTTAGAAAGTTACAGAGCGAAAAAAATAAGAAAAATCCAAAATAATACCCAAAGGCATTTTTGGTCATGTCATCAGATCTGCACCGTTCATTCGATTTTCGAAAATGGGTGTCAAATGAAAGAGCTTGAAAGAGCTAAGGTTTTTTTTCGATAAGAGGTGCCACCAGTTGACAAATTAATTTCAAAGTGTTAGTTAAATCAATTACTCATACCATATGGGAATTGGCCGCTGTGGTGTAGTGGTAAGCAGTACGCGCTTCCACTCCACAGCACCAAGGTTAACAGCGGTCGTCCCTCGGCAGGCATTTGCAAACCTCCGAATGTATTTCTGCCATGAAAAACAGCTTCTCATAAAAATACAATCGCCGTTCGGAGTCGGTGTAAAACTGTAGGTCCCTCCGCTTTGTGTGGCAACATCAAGGCGCACGCCACAAATCGGAGGAGAAGCTCGGCCAAACACTAACCTATGTGTAAGCGCCAATCTATTATTATTATTATATGGGAATCTATCGAAATGATTTGGGAAAGATTTTATTACTGAACTACATGTTGGAGGGTAAATACGATTGAACGAAAAGATGCATCGCAATGTAACAACACAAATATTGGGAACTGGCTTACATATGCATTTTTTCCACGATATGTCAACTGCCCTAGGCGCGTAAAGCGGCTAGTGTAGGGCTGCCAGATATCTCTGTTGCCAAACCGGGACACTTAAGGGGGGGAGGCCTCTCGCTCCCTTCCCTTTCGTTTCGACAAAAATTACGTACGAAAGGATGTAGTAAAATTTTATTTTGACAAACAAAAACAAAAACATGAGATCATGAGATCATTACAACGTACACCAGCAAAACAAAACAATTTATCACAACTAAAGCACAGAGAATTTTTCACAATGCATGTACCTTTTTTGTTCCTTATAAAAAAACAGTTTATACTAAATACATCAGAAAACATATAAATAACATCTCTAAACTTTGTGCAAAACTCGGGAAAATGAAATAAATTTGCATACAAATTCGCAACTTTCTATTTAGACTTTTTTATAAAAATTTTGAAAATGAAGTTTTGCAGCCCATAAAATTTATTTGATTATTGTTTTTACTGAGAGTTTCTTCCATACAAACTATGTTCGACATTTTTTTGTAAGTGGAAGACACTGTCAGCAAAAAATAAATAATTGCAAAAAAATTTACGAAATTTTCTGGTAACTTGAGACTTGCACTTTACTAATTGGCTCAAAAGCTACATTTTCAAAATTTTTCTAAAAGATCTGATTAGAAATTGTGGTCAGATGAAAGAGTCTCCGAGCCAATAATTTTGTACGGCACGGTAATTATAAGTAATCTAGGCCTCACGAAAGAAAAAAAAATTAAATACAAGGTAATATTAAAATATCAGTCATTTGTTTCGTTGCTGTGAACTTGTTTCAAAACTTCTGGCTTTTGCTTAATATAATTGTAAAACTCTGTGCATGTCATTTTAACGTATTTAGGTACATACTTATATTAATCATTTACTATTGCTTGTGCAAACGTAAGTATACAAATTTTAGTATTTAGTATAGAATTACATATTCAATTGAAATACGCCAATATTAAAATGAAGCGCTTTGCACTTAACGGATGCTTTTTCATAATTAAGTTAAAAAATATTTAAATTCCATGCTGCCTGTAATGGGATTTGATCCCTGACGCTCTGGAAATTAGCAAATTGTAGCAAGCATCTTCGTGCATTCAAATGTTCAGTTTAATTCAACACCTCGTGTGCGTGGTATGAAAGTATTGTTTTTAAATACGAATATTTTAAAATGATAATCAAATAAAAAATGTATGTTTACTATGCGTTATTTCCCCCAGTAAATTCATACAATTTTTCTTAATATTACAACGCGTTTTATTTCTCAGTGTAGTCATTTTTATGCAAAATTTGTGCAATCAAATCGAAAACCGGGACACTTAAACGAAACCCGGGACATTTTAAGGTTGGACCGGGACACCGGGACAAATAGTCTAAAACCGGGACATGTCCGGGAAAACCGGGACGTCTGGCAGCCCTAGGCTAGTGCCACTTGTAGTTCTTGTAAGTTCTTTTAGTGCGTCGTGCACCAACAGTTGGGTGACCGCGGTGCGACGTATCTAGCGTGGCTTGAATGTCGACGAGGCGCAGGGGACGCAGGACTTGTGTGCCTCAATTTGTTGTTTCAGTCAATTTGATTAATTTTTCTTTTAAATGAAAGCTAATATATTTGCAAGAGACCAATTGAGCCCGATTTCCGGAATTTCGTTTTGTTTGTATTAAATTTTTTAGTGCAAAGAAAATCGATTCTCTTGTTCCAGTTAATAAATGTTCATAATAAAAACTAGTTGAAAACAATTGTAAGGTTCTCCCAAACCGAATTGTGAACACAAAATGCAAATTTTGAACCACTGTGCAACGGTCTACGCGGTTGCCTTTGCCTCGAAAGTGGTTGAAATTGTAGTTTTTTGATCGGTACGCCATATTGCGCGAACACTTACACACGTTTGAAAAAAGCAAACATATTGTGAATTTTTTTTTAAATAAATTTACACGACTAAACTGTCAGCAACACTCCGTGATTTTTATTCCCCAAATTTCGCGTTTTACAACATTGGCAAGCCATTCAAATTCGTCTGGAGTCCACCAGCTGTCCAGCTTCCATTGCCACTTTTCCCCGTCCCCTAACACAATTTATAGGTTCCTTTTATAGTTTTGAAAAACTACTTATGTACATGGGTCACATTACTTTCGTATGACAACACTGAAGAGAAATTCTTGCATCTTTTCGTGCATAGGTTATAGAGGCTATCCATTACTTTATGCATTCTCAAACATAACCCTTTCCCACTGGGATGTATGGATATGTTCATATGTGTGTGCTCACAAACGTACAAACATATACTTTGACCTCAAATCCATTTGTGCATGCATAGGAGGGTGGGCCTAAAATCCAATTTTTAGAATTTGTATTGTTAATAGCAAAAATATGGTTCCTTATGCTCTAAAAAAATGTGTCCGAAAGTTGAAAATTTTCGGTCAATACCTAGGCTCGCCCAAGTCAATCCATGTTCATTGTTCAAAAAATGTTTCGTTACTCACTTCGATTACAAATTGAATTCTCTCACAATATTATGCAGGACTAATAGTTTCAAAGATATTTGCAATTTTAGTAAAAAAAGTTTTTACATTAATTTAACTGTTATGGGTGAAAATCTTTTGGTAAATTGCTCCTTTTACAGGAAATCAAATTTTTGTTACATATTTCATATTTGCGATTAGTAGTTTCTGAAATAATTGCGATTTTTGTTAGAAATGCGGTATTTCTGTCCATGAACAAAATACAGTATATTTTGCTTTGCTGCCTTTATGTTTAAGTGCACATTTAAGATACCTACCCCAAAATGCGCATCATCGGCATTATTTTTAACATTTATAAGGAAACTGCTCCGATAGATCCATTCAACATACCTGCACATTAGCGATACCTGCCTTAAAAATCGTGCAACTGTTATCAATTAGCAAAGAAGGTATTACGTTTACCTGCACTGGCTCTACACTTACCCTAATTTGACAAGCTTTTATTTATTTTTCTCATCTCGCAGAACAACGAAAACGGCTATAATTTGATGTAACTATATAGATAATTAGATACCATTCGGGAAAAAATGTCGCTTGCGGTAGTTTCTACGTGGTAGGTGCTCATCCATTATTTGGTTTCAAAGGGATTCGGATACCTTTCTCATTCAAGTAGTAAAAAAATTTCGCTTAAGTGCTTTTTCGGTTAAGCGAACAAGTTTTTCGTGCAAAGAAGAATGGGCAGCTAAGCAAAATATACTGTATTTGTGGGTGAAAAATAATTAATAAATTGCTAATTATATACGAAACTCAATTCCTCACTAATTTTGGTCAAATTAAATTTAGCTAATATATTGGTAATGACAGCATACTTAAAAAATAGCTATTTTGCTAATATATCTGATTTTGGTAGAGAATTAAATTAGCGTTCGAAGTAGGTTAAGAAAAGAAATCATTTGAACACTGTGGAACTTGGGCGAGCCTATGATATTAACCGAAAATTTTCGGTTTACGCTCTAAGCATAAGTAGATATTTAAAGAAACATATATTTGATTCTACCAATAAAAATTCTAAAAAAAAAATCGGATTTTCGGCCCACCCTAATGCATATGTACCTAAATATACATATAATTGATAAGAGATTGTAATTGTACTCCGGCTGTTATATTTCATATTAGGGTAGTGTTACTCAGAACCTATTTTATTTAAGCGGCTGCAGCAAAGATAGTTTCAGATATGATATGTTCATACATGTACATACATATGTATATAAACACACACAAATCACACTGTAAACCAAAAATAGTCACAACTCGAAAAATTGTAAACGTTCAGGAGAAGCAAAAATCCTTTAATGTTCGCAAACAAAACAAAGACAGTATTTTTCCAGTTAAATGTGTTGATGAAGAAGAAATTTTGGCGGACGTTAGATATGTACAAACAGCCATTGTCAAAATAATCGATACGCCTTATTTTGACCAGTTTTGGCTATATTTCTTTTGTTTATTTACTATATATTATTTATATATTTTTTTGTATAAAGGTGCAATAACTAACAAGTGCTCAATATGACTTCCAAAACGTATCAATACAATGTTTGAAAACTGTTATACTGCGGTAATCAAACTGTTTGTATATGCAGAGTTGCGACACATTCAAACCATGTACATAGCATATTTTAAATATTCAATATAAGTAGCAATGAACAATTTTCTGAATTTTCAATTTCTAAAACACCAATGCTAACCAATAACAAACGAGCCATCAACTTTGTTTCTGATGCACTGATTGCTCGAGCGATGCGTTTCGATAACTTCTCGGCTGCGTTTTGGAAAAGTATACAATGTCATATTTTGTAGTTTGACGTTATGGCGTTTTGGAAGTCGGCCTATCTAACAAGAACCATATAAATTTCAAGCTTTGCGCAAAACATATAAAAATTCTGCAAAGTAGCATCTAAATTCTCAACTTTTTTATCATATTTTTTATAATTTTTTTGAGTATGAAGTTTTATAGCCTATTAAATTTTAGTTGATATAATAAAGTGTAAGTTCTAAGTTGCTAAAAAGTTGCGGTGGCAGTTTTTATCAAAAGTCAAGCAGAACGAAATGAAAAAATCTCCAAAAATAAATCTGTTCAAAGTAAACCAAAGGGCGTTTGGCGCAAAATCATAGGTTAAACAAAAGGATATGACAATTTTTATCTCAGTGTATGTATCCACCAGTAAAGTTTTGTTTGCAAAGCAGCATAAAGTGGAAGTGGCTTGTGAAAAATATCGCTTAAACATTAAAAATACACTTACTTTGCAAAAGGGATGAAGTCTCAAATAACCTAGCTCGTGATTTTAATATGGTCAAGTCGGGAATCAGCTGCATAAAGTCCAAAAAAGAACTGATTCTTGATAGATTTTCAGAAATTAGAACAATTCGAAAATTTGAACCATCTGAATTACATATTGCTTCTAATTTGTGAGCTTCTACTGTATCGAAGATACATATGTACATATCGCCCAAAATTTCTTGTAGTTCCCTACAAATTCCACTTGTGTTCATGGTTTCAGCATAACTCATTCACGACGAACTTATTGCACAAGCATCAAATGTGTACTTGGCATGGCTTTGTTTATAATATGAGACAGGAGCAATTCGTTCAAAGCAGCATCTGCGGTTAGCAATCAGCATTGTTTGTTGGGGTTGAGAATTGCGCCCGGCGAGAAAGCAGCGTTGCCGTTTTAGTCCGATTACCCCAAAATTTGAGTTTTTAGATTGCGATATTTTTGGTAATTAAGAGCTTGTTTTTTTCGTACATAGATGTGGAGATTTAAAATTCTAATTATGTACATATGTATATACACTGCCGGAACAGAGTATTGGCACAGCAAATTTTTAACAATATATGCAACAACTTTTATTCTCATATTTTTCCGCCAATTTGGTATAAAAATATGGTTCATTCAACAACAAAAAACATAAAAATAAAATTCCTAAACTTTGTGCAAAACTCGCGAAAATTCAGCAAATTTTCATCAAAATTTTCAACTACTGATATAATTAATCAGATTTTTTAGAATTTTTTTGAATATGCAGTTTTGCCGCCCATTAAATTTTAATAAAAAAAATGCAAGTTCGGAGTTAGTCAAAAATCGCGTTGATTTTTGAGAATTTTTTTTGTTGAATGTGTTTTGCATTTTTTCCATATAAAGTATTTTCGAAAAAAAATTTTTGTATGGAAGAGACTGGGTGAAAAAAAATTGCCAAAAATCAACGGTAATTCCTAGCTACTTTAAACTTGCCTTTAATAATAATAATAGTAGATTGGCGCTTACACATATGTTAGTGTTTGGCCGAGCTTCTCCTTGCACTTTATTATAATAAAATTGATTGGGCTACAAATCTGCATACTCAAAAAAATTCTTAAAAATCTGATTGAAAATTTTCATGAAAATTTGCTGAATTTTCGCGAGTTTTGCACAAAGTGTAGGAATTTTATTTTTATGTTTTTTGTTGTTGAATGAACCATATTTTTATACCAAATTGGCGGAAAAATATTACAATAAAAGTTGTTGCATATATTGTTAAAAATTTGCTGTGCCAATACTCTGTTCCGGCAGTGTATATACATATGTACATAATTAGAATTTTAAATCTCCACGTCTATGTACGAAAAAAACATGCTCTTAATTACCAAAAATATCGCAATCTAAAAACTCAAATTTTGGGGTAATCGGACTAAAACGGCAACGCTGCTTTCTCGCCGGGCGCAATTCTCAACCCCAACAAATTTTTTTATGTTTTTTGTTGTAGAATGAACTATATTTTTATACGAAATTAGCGGAAAAATATTAGGTTGAAAATTGTTGCATATATTGTGAAAAATTTGCTGTGCCAATACTTTGTTCCGGCAGTGTATATTGTATATCTTAGCATATGTAGCAAGATTTTTTTGTGTGCTTCATTTTGACCAGTTTCGGGATTTTTTTTTTATGTTTACACATGTCTAGATCACATAGATTTGTATGCAGTATGCGAGAATTTTTCGTATTGAACAAAATGTGTAACTCCGTCATAAAAAATATAAATAAATTGGCATTATTAAAATTAAGAAGTTAAAAATTTTGGTGAAAATTTGTTGAATTTTTCTACAAAGTTTGAAATGATTTCATTTTTGATATATAATAAGCTAGACTTTTACAAAAAATAATAAATATTAAATTAAAAGTGTATGTTTTGAGATAGTTGACAGCTTATCAAAAACTAAAACATTATTTTTAAAATTAAAAAAATCGTATACTTACACATACCTATCGCACACGATCTTCAAAGGTAACTCAATTCAAAACTAAACGTCGTCAGAAAATGTGAAAAACTATTTCTTACCACATGCCAAGGTACATTGAACAGGTAGTATCAGTAGAGCAGCTGATTTATTTTCAAATTATTTGGTCTCGAAAATGTCAAATATTTTTAATTTTTTCTCACAAAAATTCTGAATTGTTAAAATCCATTTGCATGTGAAACCTTTTTCCATACAAAACAAGCGATTGAATAGCAGCTTTTGGAACGTTCGCCCAACTCAGCAGCACAACCGCTGATTACTGGGCCTTGCAAAGGATGGATCAATGCTTCGAGAAGCAAACAAATTTACTAGGAAAGAAAGTTGCATCAATTTTTATTTTTTACAATTTCAATTTTTTATTTTTTATAATTTTTTGTATTTTATATGGCACGCTTTGATTTAGAAGAAAAAATTCAGAACAGTTTTTGACACTTTCAATACCAGAAGCAACAACAAAATACACGCAAATGTTGTTTTTGCTCTACTGATACTACCTGTTTAATGTGCCTTGCCACATGCTAATTATACGGCTAATGGAGACTTTAACTTGGGTTTTTTTTCATAACAAAAATTTGCTCCAGCTTTTGCTGAAAGGTAAATAAAAGCTCTGTGCACATTTTTAGCGCATATTTTCGAAAATTCCAAATTTTGAATTGTGTCACTTTTGAAGATCGTGTGCGGTACATAAGTACATAAAATGATAAACATGAACCTGTAGATTTTAGATTCTTAAGATTCGGAGATAATCAGGCCTACAAGATCTCGTTTTTGTGTTTCTTAAAATTAAGTGAACGCAAACATTTGTTTTCGCATACATTTTTTGATGTGGCATTATAAGCGGCGAACTACCTTCAGCTGAAAAAGAAAATACAAACACAAAATATATTCGCTCCTGGCTTAAGTTGACGTGGTGAGCAATCTTTCACTAACAGACTTATTCTGAATGAAATATCCAATATGTACCAGAATTTCCAGAAATCTTCATAGCTGAATTGCTGAATATTACCAACGTATATAGAATTGCAGTGACAAGAAGTGGTTTTCCGCTTACAAAATCATCGGTAACGTTCAGAATTGACCTGTAAGTAAGTTAAGCATAGACTAACTGGGCTTTCATTTCTAAATAAAAAGTTTAAATTTTCAACCCCGCTCTCAGCTGTTGAAAACCACTGTGTCAGCTAAACCAAATTTACATACCTACTTACAGTTATGGTCAAAATGATAGAACCAAGATTCAAAATGATGCTGTTGGCAACTTATGTATCTCTATTTATTTATTGTTAATAATTTTCATTTAAAATATGGGTCGACCTATATCTGATACCACATAAATAAAAGTTTCAAAGCTTGCACAAAGTTCACGAAAACTGATTAAACTTAAAAAACTTTTCGTCTAAATTTTGATTTTTTTAATTAGATTTCCTAACAAGATTTCGAGTATTTAGGTTTATAGCATTTTGATTCTATTATTTTGACCGTAACTTTACATACTTGCTTCCCTACTACGACTACGACTCTAAGGCTGATGCGCCGTAGTGAGATGAAGCCAAAACAAAGTGGATCCTTCATCCATGCTTAAGAATGGAATCGATCTTTTCTGAAGCATTCCTCAACATATAAATCATTTTTAATTGTCTCCGATATCACAATTGAGCTGATTTTTTGCCACAAGTATAGTCGGACTGCCCTACAAGGATTTTTTGAGAAATTTTTTCACTGAAACATTATAAAGCATACGAATTAAAAAAAAAAATTTCAGTTATTTAATCGGTTTGTATGTGTTCTTGTTCTTGACAGGGTTTTTATGGACCTTTTTTCGAAAGTCTTCAACGCTGCTTCTTTCTAGTTTCACGCAAAAATGATTCTCGGAAATTAACCTAACTCGTAAATTTTTTTCCTGAAATCTTGGATCTTTCGTTAGTGTGGATATATATATATTTTTTCAATTTCGCGATCACGAGACCCCTTCTAGTTGCCGGAAACTTACCGCTTAACAATCACCTATTCTTTAAATACCGATCATGCCACTTTTGTAAAGTTTTTAAAATATTTTCTTGTAAATCCAATTTCCTTGCCATTTACATGTATAATATGTACATAATTTATTTTAGCGTGCGCATACAGGCTTGGCTCATTCTAAAATTCGATTTTCCATATAAATAACGAGAGAAAATTTTGTTTCGGTTTCAATTCGCTTCTTCGGTATTAAATTTTTGTTTGGATTTTGTAGGGCATTTCCCTCAGAAAATGCCCCCGACCAACGGTTTTTGAGTTATAGAGCTGGAAAGATAAATGTTAATAATAATTTACACCATATCCCTTTTAAGTCGAAATTTTTTATCCTTACATTAGAAATTAACTTATAATAAATACTGAGCTATTAATTTTTTTCTATTTCAAGAAGTACTTTTAAGTTTACATAGTAGATAAATATAAATTTTGATAATATCACTGGGTCACAAATGACGCCACTATCCAATTCCGATGTAGAATTGCTCTGTGATTCCGAAAATCGAGATACTTGCAATTTTCCGTTATTCAGCTTATAATGTAGAATTTCATTGGCTTTCATTTGTGGTATATCGTATTACGATTGATTAATTCGTTAGTGAGATATACGTGACTAAGTGGAACCACTCTTTTTTAAGCTGAATAACGGTACATTTCAAATATATCGAAAACGTACCTGTCCATATAAAAAAAAAAATAACTCGATTTTCGGAATCACCGAGCAATTCTACATAGTGGCATCCATAGGACATTTTTGCTGTAAACCAGTGCAATTAGAGGTAATTTTTTGTTTTTCATTTCTGAGTCAGTGGTAGCATTAATGTTATCTTATTAGCATCCGAAAATTGCTTCCTATTCATTGCTACAATGCATCTGAGCTTTTTTGTAGCAAATTTCATGCCCTACAAATCTGCACACAAATTTTTCCCAAAAATGTTTTTTAAAGACGAAAAATTAGATTCAAATTCAAAAATATCACCTAAAAATTAAACACCCTAATGTATACGTGTGTACTAAAAATATGTTTTAATGTTAGGATTTTTTAATAAAAAATATCTTCATATGGCAACTTTGGGTATGAGCGAAACTCCGTTTTCGTTCGCTACGCTCTGCAGGCTCAGAACCAAGAGCTAACGAACGACCGGTCTGAAAAATAGTAGCTGTTGAGTCTGCTGTGTGAATGTGTTTTGTCGGCAACTGTACCCAGTTTTGCTGTGTTAATACACATGCACACACATATAAAGAAACACATACGGGTGCCGGCAAATTTGTACATGCGCTCTGGAGCACATTAGTTCACCATGTGTACCTACGAACGCTGGAAATGACGACTCGGTAAATATTGTAATGTTTTTTTTTTTGGGAGGTATGTTGTGTTTGGCGACCGTCTGTCCTTTGCCGGCTTAGCCATTCTGCGCTGTTGTGTTGCCTGTTAAATTTTTTTGCAGTTGTCACAGGCAGCTGGTCATGAATTCATATGAACGTTCATACATCGAGCCCCGACGACCTGGTAAGAGAGCGTACCTATGTATGAATGTACATATGTATGTATGTACATTTGTGTAGAGAGCGATAATGGAGAGATAGCGAACAACAGTGAGTAGTACATTGCATGTTCGAAAAATTCAATGTTGCAGAGGGGAAGAAATGTTGCGACAGCATTGTCATGTTGCTGAAACATTTAACAATTAACCTTGGGAGGAGTCGTCATATGTATGCATGTAATTCCTTAAATCGATGAATGCAATAGCACAATAACGGGTCTTAAGCAGGGATCACACGAGTTGTACATTTCACAGATTTTGCACATTTTGGCAATTACAAAGTGGTGTTGTGTGGAATAGGCAATAAGGCTGAACACTTTCACACACCCACTTACATACATACATATGTATTTCGCTGTGAATTTTTGACTTTTCACTTCACTTCACTATAACGCAGAACGGGAATTGACCTTGCTCGAAAAAGCAAAATTTCGGATAAAATATATTGCCTCAAACGAAAAATTTGAAAAAAAAATGTTAGTTTTTTTTTTATTATTATAATTTTCAATCGTTACCATTTTTTAGGCTTGCACAAGATTATTTATAGAATAAGAAATCGTGTAAAACTCTTCGTCAACGTGAAAAATTAAAACAATGGGTATGTAGATACTATCAGGCCGATTCTGAACAGGAACTCCCTGGGAGTTTTCTCTCTTTTCCCTTTCCTCCTATCATGAATAAAAATTCCCTGCGGAATTTTTATATTAAATGGCGGAGTTGAGCTGTCAAAAAAGTATCAAACAGCTCTCTCCTTCCAAATTTTTCGGGGAAAATGCTACTTCCTGGGAGTAAATCATTGGAGGATTTCTTTCTCGGGAGAAACAAATACCCGGAGAACAAACTCCCTGGGAGTATTCAGAATTGGGCTGTATGAATGTATATATATGAAATCGAACTTTCTGATACTACTTTTTGTCTATTTCCGCGGTGCACGTATGTAGCAAATTTCACTTTCAACTGGTTACACATTTCTATGTGCATAAAAATATGACTGACTTGAAAAATATAATAAAAATTAAAAAGTTATATTAAAAAATTAAAAGTTTACTTCTCCAAACGCCCTCGCTTGACTTGAATCGTTCTACCGAAGCAGTCAATGTGAATATTCTTCGAAATTATAGAGAAAATGCTGACACAAATTTTTCTAATATATTTTCAAATGTTACCGATATCGCTAAGGAATTGGATTTTGACATTGTCCTTCCTCGGAGAGCGAATAGACAAAATTTTCGGGCTAATTATCGTGCATCTAACACTGAAGATTTTTATCGAAAGGCAATATTTATACCGCTATTGTATAATATTTTGCTCGATCTCCGAGAAAGATTGCCGAAAAAGACATTAAACATTTTTGATTTGACCTACTTACTTCCATCTAAAATTGGGGAATATAATACACCTGACGAAAAAAATAATGCTATCGAACGCGTAAAATCGCTTGGAAAACGATACGAACATTTCTTAGAAAAAGAGGGTATCAATTTGGAAGGAGAGTATAAAGTCATTCCCAAAATCAGCAGCAGAAGTTCTTGGTAAATGCTTTTCCACTGATTAACAAACTTTTCCGCATTCTGGTCACACTTCCAGCGAGTAACGCTACTTCCGATAGAAGTTTTTCAACCCTTCGTCGGTTAAAAACATGGTTGCGTAGTACCATGAATGAAGAAAGACTGATAGGTCTAGCACTTTTACACGTACACTTAGATATTAAAATTGACACTGAAAGGATAATAGAAAGATTCGCAAAAGGAAAGCGAAAAATTGAATTGGCAATTTAAATTATTACAATGAAAATTCTGAATAAGTGGTTAAGTTACTTAATTACATCCTTCATTTTACCAATATTGTAAGCAAGAAATAAGTATTTATATGTACATATATATTGCATTAATAAACCCAAGGTATAACTTTACATCTTGTGTTTTTTAAATATTACATGCAATTGTTTTATTTGACCTTGCACCAAATTCACAAAATGAAAAGTAATATTATCAGGTCTATTCTGCACGTTATCGAAGATTTTGTAACCGGAAAATTTTATTACCAAAAAATGTTACCAGTTCTTTTCACCGCGATTCTAGCTACGTTGGTAATGCAGTTCAGCAATTCAGCTATGAAGAATTGTGCAAATCCTGGCATTTCATATTTCACGGGGCAATAATTTGTTACCAGCTTATGAGATGGTAACAAAAATTACCGGCTTTGTTAATTTTATATGCGTTCCGTCTACGCAACCTACGACTCCAGGTATTCCAAAGTGTCATGCTTAACTTTATCCAGGAGGAACATACATATGTATGTATTTTTCTAATGTATACACGCTTAATGACTTTTGAAACCGTACTTTGCCCCATTGTAATAAAGCTATCCTCTCCTATAGCTTTCTGAAAACCGCCTTCTGCCAAAAACCGAAGTGTTGCCGCCAACTGCAGTTGCGCAGGAAGGGAGGTTCCTTTTATATGGGCAGCATTAATATTCAATAGCATAAAAAACGCACTTTTGTTCAATCTGTAGCTAGACACGAATCTGCGAACATTTCGTTGTTTAGTTTGGGAAATAATTGCAAACTTAAAATACTTACACCAATTCAGAAACATCCAATGGATTGGAACAGTCCCTAAGGATCTTCCTATCTATAGATTTCCGTGCACGCCTTTTGTTATCAATAAAAATAGTAGCAAGTGTAGTTAAAGCGCTCATTTTATTATTTCTAACCAATTTTTGAAATTACAAATTGATGAACTATCAGCTGGCAGCTGATTGATGTTCATTTTAAGGGTGAATCGAATCCGAGTACGAAAATGAAAAAATTTTTCGTTTTTCAGAACACCAAAGTAAAATTCCCTCGGATTTAGATTTATTTCAAAATCCCCTTTCACTCGGATTTCAGAACCTACCTGTATAAGCTCATAAATATCCTTGTTTGTCGTTATTGCAGAGGACTAGCGACATGTACATATGTACATACTTACATACATATATGCGTCAGCTTTAAATACTTTGATAAAAGTCTGCTTCTACCAGGGATGCCAACTCTCTTGGGGATAATTCCGCGAAATTCCTAAAAAATTCCCCTATTTCCAATGTAATTCCTCCAAAATTAATTTTTCTACATATTCACTTCACGCTCACTTTTATTAAAAAAGAAACAACAAATATCATTAATTGTGATATATGTAATAAGGATAGTCTTTTTATTTTTAAAATTTCATGTTTATAATATAAAAATCTAATTTAATGGCTTGGTGGCGCAAGCGAAACGCGTAAAGAGAGATCAAACGAAAACGTCAAAACGTGAAAAATGTCGCTATGCGCGGTTGCAATTTCTTTAATATCCACCCGGTTGCATGAGGCAATTACGTTTGAAATATACCCGTAATACCAATAAGTTAATAGTAAAAACACATATTTTTGAGCAAGCCTTCTAAATATGAACGAAATCGGACCATAAAGACTGGTTTACCAAATATAACGACTCCAGTGCCGCCAATCGGCAAAATTTTTAGTGGAGTTATTCCTTTTTATGTAGTTAATATACGTTCTAAATATAAACCATATCGGACTACAAATACCTATCGTATTAATTCACCTTTCGTATTGCATTATCATCGGGTTCTGAGCCAATGTGAAGTTTCAAATCTCTAAGTCATCGGGAAGTTGATCAAAAAATGATTGCAGATTTGCCCCAAAGAAACATAGTTTGTAAAATAGGAGACTGTTATAACAATTTCTAATTTATAAATGCAATTTTATCCCCAATAGGAACGTTATAATCAAAATCGTTTGTATATTGAATTCCCCCAAATTAAAATCCATTCCCCCGAGAAACTCAAATTCGGGGAATTCTCCACAGGTTGGTATCACTGGTTGCTACATTGAATAATACTTCAACGAGACTGTCTGTTAGTATGCTACAGTAACTGTGCATTCTTACTCGTGTTTATGTGCTGGGTGAGCGCCCATCTGTGCAATGTTGCATGTTCGATGGCTCTTAGCATAACTTTCGTCTTCGTTCTCCCCACTTTCAGAACAGGTTTGTGGTTATTTCCACTGATGTTTGTTTTGGTTGACTTTTACAAATTTTCTTTATTTTTTATTTATTTTTGGATTTTCTTCTCTTTTTATCATTTTATTTGGTTACCATTTTCATAATATCAACAGTTTTGTTTATATGCATCATTTTTTTTGGCGGTTCACATTCATATGCATGTCTGTCGGTTGAAGCTCAGATTTTTGCTTAGGTGTATTTACTGGTTTATGTGAGAATGGACGATTCGTATACATGCCTGTATATATGTATGTATCTTGATCTGCCAAATTTAATTTTAAATAAATTTGAGAATAAAAAGTTTATAAGTTAGCTGATTAATTTTGTTTAAAACATTTCTACTTTATATAACTGATATACTTATGTATATGATTCAATAGAAAACTACCGCCAAAATACCATTAAAAATACTCTTGTAATTATTTAATTATATTTTTATGAAAAGGTGAATTGAAAGCATTTTAATAGCTTTATATAAAATAATGAAAGCTTAAATATTTACAGCAAATTTAATCGGGATGAACGTAATATAAAAGTATATACATATATTGGTGTTGGTTGATTTTTCCGACAGAGTGATTTATTTTGGAACGACAAAGGATGACTGGAATTCGTTCCAAAATGATACAAAATTACCATAAAAGTCATATTATGAATTTTCACAATGCTAAAATATAGTTGGTTGTGGTTTCAAGTCTTCTAAACATTTATTGCAGCTTGTAAAGTTTATGACATAGTACAACAATCAGGGCTGTCAACTATCCTTTGCTGTGAAGTGCCATATTGTGGATAAAAAGGTGCCAAAATGTGTCAAATAGAAAAGTAAAAGTGCCAAAAAGGGGCTATTTTTTCTAATTCTTCCTATTCAGCATTACAATTAGAAACACATTTCTAAAACAAAAGCCAAATGCCAAAATAAGATAAATCCGTGGTAAACACTATTGAAATTAGAAAATTTTAGTTGTGAAAAAGAAGTACAAGCAAAGGATTTTTTTGTTTGGGACTTTGTGCCAAATTGAAAAATTAAGTGCCATTAGAAGTAAAATAGGACCAAAAATTACACGGTTTGACCCATGTTGGCAGCCCTGACAACAATATGACACTTACGACACGAAATATGGAGTTTCACATTGTTAAAAGTAGTTGGTTTTGGTTTAAAATCCTCATTTAAGGGCCGGTTGCTCAATGTCTGGTTAACACAAATCGGAGGTAGAAGCTCGATAATGATGTTTAACTGGGAAGTAGTGATAACCAGACATTGAACAGCCGGCCCTTAGTGTTTAACCGGTAAAAACTACGAGATACGACAATACGACATTACATCTTGTGAGACACCTAATTGTTTGCAGTTGTGACTAAACATAATCGTCTGATCCATGTGTTTTATGTGATTGCGTCCAATATAGTCGTGCGGACATTTTTGGGATACATTTTGGCTTTGTATGAAAAATTATTCTCCCCAGCAAACATTGAGGTTAGTTATCGATTAGAGAATGATTGGAGAACTAGCCACATGCTCCAATCTCAAACGTTAGAGAAAGACTCGAAAAACTATCGAGAATCATAGCGATCTCAACAAAAATGGGACATATTCTCGACTCGAGAAAATATTAATTATCAAATCGAATTCTAATGTTGATCTCTAATGGGATTCGAATGTGAATTTCAAACTGCTCTTTTGCTTTAATAAAAAACACGATTTGTTTGTAAAATTTGTGTTGAATGCATTTGCAATGAAATAATAATGAATTATTTGAACTTAAACATTAGGGGTATTCTCTGAGTCTTGCAAAGCCCTTGCATGGTGCACAGATTGCACGGATTGCACGGTTAAAACCGGTTTTCGTATGGGACAGCGTTGCAAACCGTGCAATCCGTGCACCGTGTAAGGGCTTTGCAAGACTCAGAGAATACCCCTATTATATATGATTCATTCATTTGGAGTATTGCTTATTTACATTTATTTGAATTTGCGTTGTTTCTATAACCGTTCTCGAATAAAATTCTAATGTAGTTCTCTAACTTCGTAATCGACTTGAGAACGATTGTAGAATTACCCTAGTTATCTAATGTGGAAATCCAAATTTCTCTGTGTTTGCTGGGTCTAGAGCTATCGCTACAATTCGGTGGTAATACTTGTGCGTGGTTTTGCGGATTTCCCTGAAATTTATTCACTTACATTTACATATGTTTGGCAAATTGGCAGCATTTTGGAAAACCTGTGATTTTGACCACCTAGGTGCTTGTTTGTTATTCCTACAGTTTGGATCACATTCGGCCCTATGCTGAATATTGTCACTGTTATCGTCGACGATCGTCACCTCATCAGTAAAATGGCTGACGATGGCCGTTACTGACGGTGACGATATACTGCATAGGGTGGATTGAAATAGCTTATAGTTATGTATTTCAATTAAGACGTAGTTTTGTATTTTTTGTTTACTGCAAAATCACTTTTCCTTAAAATGTTAGGGCAAAAGTGGTAATTGTATTTTCGGGTTGCGTAAACCATAGTTTTACTCTTCTTTTCGACTACATACATATATCAATTAGGGATGCTGAATATGATTATTTATGTACAAACTTACTACATCTGGTTTTTACCGAAAATGTCAGTTAAAGTCACAGTTTTGATGTAATTTTTTTAAAATTTTGACCGGCTTATGCATAATCTCCACTATCGGTTTGTTTGTACATAATCTTCGGACGTCTTTTTTATACTTGACCCTTCCTGGCCGGTCTTACGTATCGGAAAGATTGACATTTTGGTTTATTATTCTTGTGTGAAATATTTTTCCAATGGTTGCTTTTAAATTACACTTTGGATTGCTGTGTATTTAAAAAGCAGAGTTTCATGCCATAAATTTGGAATAAATTAATTTTCATCGTCTTTTCGTTGTGGAAAGCTGTGCTAAAAGGGGTTCTACAACATTAAAAAAAAAAATACTCAACTGGCTCATTCCACGTGTGTCAAGTTAGCACTACACTTTTCGAAATTGGAAAAGTTAACTACGGCATTAATTGTAGTGTTTTTGTGGAAAGAAAAAATTTGTAGCTCTCGTTTTTTAAGAAAAAATGGTATGTAGTGCTAACTTGACACCATACACCTAGTCGATAGA
>NW_023458558.1:71911698-71919551 GCF_013731165.1 Rhagoletis pomonella
ATAGAATTGAGATATTGAAAATGTTATAACGGCATTAATTGTAGCTTTTAACTTTAAAATTTGTTGTGGAAAGAAAAAATTTGTAGCTCTCGTTTTTTAAGAAAAAATGGTATGTAGTGCTAACTTGACACCATACACCTAGTCGATAGAACTGAGATATTGAAAATGTTATAACGGCATTAATTGTAGCTTTTAACTTTAAAATTTGTTGTGGAAAGAAAAAATTTGTAGCTCTCGTTTTTTAAGAAAAAATGGTATGTAGTGCTAACTTGACACCATACACCTAGTCGATAGAATTGAGATATTGAAAATGTTATAACGGCATTAATTGTAGCTTTTAACTTTAAAATTTGTTGTGAAAAAATACTCAACTGGCTCATTCCACGTGTGTCAAGTTAGCACTACACTTTTCGAAATTGGAAAAGTTAACTACGGCATTAATTGTAGTGTTTTTGTGGAAAGAAAAAATTTGCAGCTTTCGTTTTTAAGAAAAAATGGTATATAGTGCTAACTTGACACCATACACCTAGTCGATAGAATTGAGATATTGAAAATGTTACAACGGCATTAATTGTAGCTTTTTTGTTGTGGAAAGAAAAAATTTGTAGCTTTCGTGGTTTAAGAGAAAATGGTGTGTAGCGCTAACTTCCATTGTCGATGGAATTGAGATAAGTCTTTTAATTTATGTAATTATATAAATAAATAAAAAAAATTATACCCATCGAAATCTATTATTTCCTACCTTTATTAAATATCATTTCAAGCGCTACGTAGTAACTTTCTCGATATCTCAATTCTATCGACTAGGTGTATGGTTACGGTGACCATCCGTTCTGCATTTTGCAGCACCGTACTGTTTTTCGAAGGTCGGTCCTGCGTAGCTTTTCAAACCTGAAAAACCTGAAAATGTACTGATTTTTTCCGAGTGGCCTGCATTTGTCCTGCATTTTATTCGTTATTTTAAAATTATCGGACAATGGATGAATTTTTTCAAAAAAGTGTTTTTGGTACTTTTCGTAGCTTTTCTTCAATATCTCATGAAAAAATCTCCCAACCAACGTAAGCGACTTTCAGCTCGAAGGGTATTGAAGTGCCAAAATATATAACTTGTGGCGACTTTTCAATCAAATACGCAGTTTCATTTGATTATTTTTTTCATTATTTTAAAAATTCGATAAATAAGATATGTATATCACTACAGTAAATTTTGAGCCAAAGATAATGAAAATTTGATTAGAAATGTAGATGCTATGGAGCGCAATCTGTACAAATTATATCGCCGTTTAAAGTACAAAACCGCACATCGTCATTCTGCAAAACCGCGTTACTGACATTGGCTGCCAAAAATTGGATTTGTTCACGCAAGCTCTTGGCTCAATCCTTATCCATTCTTCCTGAAATATATTCACTAGCCAGAAATGCGATCGCTTTATAAAAAAGAACCATTTTGAAATATGAGTGTTTTACGCTCTAGAAAATAATTTCTTCAACTTCACATACGTGGTTTTGCATTTTGCTGATACGCGGTTGTGCATTTTGTTGATACGCGGTTTTGCACTTTAAACGATGATATATTTTTGTAAAGGGCACTTTGTAACTCGTCGTATACGTCGATTCATGACGTCGATTTTTGACAAATAACTGCGAAAAGTACCAAAAAACAAAAAAAAGGTATTGTTTTCGTTTTGAACGACTTAAAATTTGCCTATAAAATAACCTTTTAAAGATTTTAACTTTTCGTGTAAATTATGTATTTTAATTATAATATGTTTTACTATTATTTTATAAATATTCATGTAAAAAAAGATTAATATCGATGAAGAAAACGTGATTCATTTTTAAAGTTTGAAATGTATTAATAACTTAGAATCATAAAAACTCTTTCGGTATTTTTATACTACGTAAATATATGTAGGCATATTTTTGAAAAACCGTCCTTCATTTTGAATCCATATTTATGGTCACCGTAGGTATGGTGTCAAGTTAGCACTACATACCATTTTTTCTTAAAATACGAAAGCTACAAAATTTTTCTTTCCACAACAAATTTACAACAAAAAAGCCACAATTAATGCCGTTGTAACATTTTCATTATCTCAATTCTGTCGTCAATAGTGCATGGTGTCAAGTTAACACTACATACTAAATTTTGTTCGAAAAAGGGTCAACTCAATTTTTTTCCACAAAAACGAGAGCTACAAATTTTTTCTTTCCACAACAAATTTTAAAGTTAAAAGCTACAATTAATGCCGTTATAATAATTTCAATATCTCAGTTCTATCGACTAGGTGTATGGTGTCAAGTTAGCACTACACACCATTTTTTCTTAAAAAACGAGAGCTACAAATTTTTTCTTTCCACAACAAATTTACAACAAAAACACTACAACTAATGCCGCAGTTAACTTTTCCAATTTCGAAAAGTGTAGTGCTAACTTGACACGTAAATTTTTGAGTTTTTATTCGGATTTTTAAGAAATTTTTGGAGTATGCAGTTTGATAGCCCATTATTTTCCAGGGTAATAATGTGAATAATGTGTTTGAAGTTGCTAAAGAATCGCGTTGATTTTTAATATTTTTTTTCTTTTGTAGACATTTGGTCCACCACCTGTTCGATTGTTGAAAATGCAAAATTACGTTCTGCTAAGAAGGAGCATAGCAATATTTCAGCCTTTTTTGCGTTCATTACATTTTCAATGAAGTCTTAAAAAAGTGGCCTACTTTTTTCTGACTTTTTATGCTGCTACAGCTTTTTTGGTGCTTTTGCGAGCGTGCGTGTTTCCTGATTTGGCTTTTAATGTGCACTTGCAAACATTGCAATAAGCCTCGTAACCTCAAGTGTTTACACAACCAGCCTTTGAACGCGGGATCCTTAGTCCAATAATCAAAAAAAAAAAATGACCGTACGCTTAGTATGCATCGTATTTAAGTCATTTGTGTCCAAAGGACAAATATCTTTTGAAGAAGCTGCTGCAAAAAACAAAGCTTGTTAAGATTTATTAAGAAAATAATTCAAAATCAGTTCTACTGACAAGATTTAGTAACCGAGAAAAATTACTGGGAAGTTAAAAAACGTAATTTTTTGCACAAAAAACGTCCGAACGTCAACAAGATACAAAAAACGTCCAAATGACGTTAAAAACGTCAATCTGGCAACGCTGCTTATAGTCACAAAATCAGCTTCGTTTGCCAGTCTCGTGTTACCACTACACCACAGCGGCCAACACCACTTAACGGGTAAAAAAAATAATCATCGAAAATTTCCATTTCAAAACAAGTAGTTTTGTTTTTATCGACATCAATTTATAAGCGCCATATATGTAATACTTCTATATTGGCAGTAAGCTAACTTCTCAATGTGTAAGCATTCCGAAATCAAAGCGAGACAGTCTAGTACCGTTTTTGTCAATGTATTGTGTACTTGAGTGCCGTTTTTGTTTATGTGTTGTGTACATGTTTATTTATAAACGTATTTGTTCCTTCCTTGTGGGGAAAATCTCTAGTTCTGAACTGGGGCGTTTCTAGTACATTTAGACCCAGTACTGGTTCGCGATAAATCTCTTTTACATGCAAGCAACTGGCGAATTTAACATGGCGATGTCCTAGGAAGTGCCAATTGCCCCCCGCTGAATCCCTTTTTCGATAGTTCCGAACCAGTTCTAAAATCGACAGACGAAAGAAAAAAGTATCATGATTTTTCCATCTTTTCGGTTCTTCCGTGTGCGATTTTACATTATTTTCAAAGAAACGTTTTTTTTAATTTGAAATTAAATTTGTTTGAATGATTGTAAGAAATGTACGTTTACATACCTTGCTGTAGCTGACTTTGCTGAGGTGCTCGCTGTATTGGTTAGATTCCAGACGGCCCCAAGATGTTAATATGTTAACACAAAGCTTTGTTTTGTCCCTATGGGGAAAATCTCTAGTTCTGAACTGGGGCGCTTCTAGTACATTTAGACCCAGTACTCGTTCGCGATAAATCTATTTGCATGCAAGCAACTGGCGAATTTAACATGGCGATGTGCTAGGAAGTGTCAATTGCCCCCCGCAGCATCCTTTTTTCGATTGTTCCGAACTAGTCCTAAATTCTATAGTTCCGAACCAGTTCTGAAATCGATAGACGAAAGAAAAAAGTATCATGATTTTTCAATCTTTTTGGTTCTTCCGTGTGTGCGATTTTAAGTTATTTTGGAACAAATGTGTTTTCAATTTGAAATTAAATTTGTTTGAATGATTGTAAGAAATGTACGTTTACATACCTTTAGCTGTAGCTGAGTTTGCAGAGGTGCTCGCTGTTCTTTCTTAGATTCCAGACGGTCCCAAGATGTTGAAATGTTAACACAAATTTTAGTTTTGTATTACCAAGCTATGAAAAGCATCTTCGAAGCGCAGAATAGAAGCGCATTTGAACGAAAAAGCCGCCAAACACATATCTATGTAAAGTAAACAAGCCCCCCGCTGCATCCCTTATTCGATAGTTCCGAATTAGTTCTAAATTCGACAAATAGGATCTAGTTCGTTCTGCATCCCTTTTTCTATAGTTCCGAACCATTTCTAAATTCGTCACTTTAGATATCGATTTCTATTGAAATAACTGAAATAAATTAGTTTTTTTAAAGTACTACTTTTCACCGATTTTGGACTTGTGGGGATTTAGTTCATATCGGACTAGTTCCTTTTTGGCGATAAAGACCTAGTACGGAACTAGAAATTTGATTCACTAGTCCGCGGTTTCCCTGCAGGGTTTTCTTTCGTGCGTGTTTATTGATATATCTTTACTGCGGTGTTTTCGGACGGTACTAGCTCTTACTGCCAATATAGGAGTATTACATATATGATAAGCGCACATAAACTTTGTCGCTTAGAGCTCCATACAATTTTTAAGCGAAGATACTACACCACAGCGGCCGCGGTTCTCTTTTTAATAGTTTTATGTTAATACCAGTGAATAAAAATTTTACGCTTTTACAAGCTTTTATTTAACTTCAATTACATATGTATATCTCCTGGAGTTTTGCTATAAATTCCAACCAACTTCTAGATGAGCTAGAGACTTGAAAGTTTAAACTTAGCGCTAGGGACAAAACGATGCTAGTAAATACTAGTACATACTCGATACTTTTCGTCCGATACCAAGTGATATTGTATCGATGCTTCTGACCCGAGTAGTAGGTATCGAAAGAAAGTACTTGTATCGAAATCCGATTCTGTGACAACTTTATTCTCCGGTTTTTATTTTTTAATCTAATTATTTTCGTGGAGTTAACAATTTTTGGCAGTTTACAAGGAATACTATTATAATCTCATTTACATATCGCTAGCTTAAAGTGGAAAATTTCTAAGTTCACCTTTCCAAAAGTTTATATGCAATTAAAGGCAAATTTCCTAAGTCTTAAAGAGGCACAGAAAAATCGATACGCTCACAAAATTCCAAAATCTTTTAATTTGCAACGGAACTTTCTGCAAAATTCTTGAAGGAAATGTTATGAAATGTTTTTTACCTTCCCTGTAAATTGTGTATAAATGGACATAGCAACTTTTCACTCTAAGCTAGCGATATGAATGCCAACACTACACTATAACTTTGTCCTCCAAAAATTAAAATTTCTTTCAGAAATATACCATTGTTACTCTGCTGTTGAATGCTGTTGAACAGTGTTTTTATATAGATAACTTTTTTTTTGATCTCAATTGCTTTCTCTTGCACAAAATAAATGTTTGTGTAAAGCAAATAAAATACGTACATAAAAAGAAGCAAATTCTGTTAAGTAATTAAAAAAAAACTTATTGGACTTTGCACCAGAGAAAGGAATAAAAGTTGACCAATAATTATAGTAAGATAACAATTTTTCGAGTCATCTATAATTATTATTCAATGACTTATATTATAAAAGTCTTTCATGACAATTATCATTGAGATAAATATATTTAAGTCTTAAAATACTTTTATTTTCAGACGTATATTATAAAAGTTGTTTCATAATAATTATGATTGAGATAAATATTTTTAAGTCTTCAAAGACTTTTATTTTGAGATTTATATAATACAAGTCTTTCATAATAGTTGCAAAGCTTGCAAAGCTTTTCTCTTTTTTTTGGGAGCCCATCCTAGTAAAACATGTTTTAAAACTTACAAGTTTTTCTTAAAAAGATTAAGTACCATTCGTCTAAAATCAAAAAAGATGTAGTATTATTGGCCCTTATTATGAGCTGCATTCGATTTTCGATCTTCGCTGGCTATCGAAGATCGAAGATCGAAAGTGAAATTCGTATTATGAGCTATGCAAGCGTGTCGAAATTTTCGTTGAGTATCGAATTTTCTGTCGAACAGAATTGTGCTTTTGATGGTGTAGCGAAGTGTTAGAAAATTGTGAAAAATGTATGATTTTGTATATGTTTTCTTACATTTTGGCGGCTAGACACTAATTTTAAACAATTTTTATTAATTTCATGCAGTTCTAACATCGTGAATACTAAACACAAGCTCGAAAGGCTGGTTTTACTTGTGAAAGAAATTCCCAATGCTCTGTTGGCACGATCTCTGAGAACAAAATCGTAGCGCTGTTGATAGTTTTAAAATATTTTAAATAGATTTGGCTCACAAACGCCTCTTTAGATGGTCGGAACTTTTTAATGAATCGGTAGACAAATTTCTTAAATATATTGTATATAAAAATATATTCGAAAGACTAATAAACTTAAATGTTTAAGAGAGCATTTGCTACTCCTGGCCAGTTTACTAAGCTCTCATCCTCTGACGAATCGTTGAACCAGAACTCGTTGTACTCATTTTACCACGTTTTTATAAAATTGCTTTCTTTTTTACTTCATTTTAATTAGAACAAATTTGCATAAATATGTATAAGCACACTATTTAGTTTGCTCGATTTGTAAACAAAGCTTCTCAGCGGTGAAAAATATACTATTGTGAACAACCTAAACGAGCGAAATTCACAATAGCGCTATTCTTCATCGAATGAGCGCCATAATACCAAACGAAAATTCGTTCGCTCAGCACTTTCGACCACAGTCGAAAATCGAATGCAACTCATAATAGGGGCCATTATTTCTGTGCAAAAAAAGTCATTTGTGTCCCTTTTTTTCTTAAGTACCAAAACATCTTAATTCAACTTGAAATGACGCTCGTTCATCATACCTTTCTCTTGTATCCTTTGAAGGAGTTTATTAGCAAAGAAATTAATAGGGTGAGAAAATACATTTTCAGTGATACCTCACAAGTCTAAATCGAAATACATAGCTTAGGTTCAGTTATTAAATTTTTCCTTATACCAATCTTTGAAAAAATTTATAAAACATTATCAAAAATCTCATTATTACGATTCCGTTGAAAATTTTTTTAAAATATTTGTATGCAGATTTTTTTAAGCTTAAACCGTTTTGTCATTTGAGGGGATTTTTTCAAAAAAGTCTAAGGAACTATTGGATTCATAAAGATCTCCATTTTAGGAGGTACTTTCAAGTCGGTCCAGCTCACGTAAATCTTAATATTTTTCGGAAATATTTTGGTGGGTCTTAAAATATAATAGATTTCATAATTCCAATGAAAAAACACGTTTTTTCTTTAAATGGGGAGTGATGCAGTCTTATATACATATGTACATACATACATAGCTTGCAAAATAAAATCTTTTCGTTAGAGAAAGAACTTTGAAACATAAAATTTTAAGTCTCATGAATTTATTTATCTGTCAACCAAAATTCTAAATATAATACATATTTCAAAATGATTTTTAGACGCCGCATTTATAGCATCATGTCGGATAAAGAAACTTCAAAATCCAACAAAAATGACGATACGCCCGCAGAAGGTAGCCCCGAAAATACGATATCAGA
>NW_023458558.1:71929551-71942152 GCF_013731165.1 Rhagoletis pomonella
AAAAAATACGTGTCTCCTTAAATTGTTCAAGGAACAATCCCTGTGAATTTTATCGCAAACTTAAATTCACTTTTCCCCGGCCTGGGTGATTTGAGATGGAATGAGCCAACTTTATTTTAACAAATGGTTTTGTGTAGCTTTTTCTGTTTTTTGTGTGCTCTTATATACCTTTTTTCTTTTACAACCTTCCGGCAACACTGATCCAAAATTGCCGACCTTTGTTTTTGGAATGCCGCCAGGTTTTATTGTATGTACATATGTATGTACGTATGCTCATAGTTTTTGTTGTTTACTAAAATTGTAATTCGGCTGTGTCGGCTTATCTTTTAAACACTTTTTTGTTTACATATTGGTTCTCTCAATGCTCTCGTTTAGGTTTTTTGCGGGGAAAAGTCTTTCAGTTTACGTATGTAGTATGTATCTAGTTTCTTAGGGAAAGTACTTACATATTTACATACATACATACATACATACTTGCATGTATCGGCATTATGGTTGTTATCATTCGTGGATATGCAGTTTATTCTCAGTTTTTTATTATCACACTACATATGTATGTACATTAGGGTAGAAAAAAGGAAAAGTCGGAACTTTAATTAGAAATGGTATAGAATTCTAGAAAATCAATATTTTTCGATCGGAAAACTTTGGTTATCTTTAGGAAACTTCCAATAATAATACCCATGAAGGTTAAATAAAGAATTGAGTATTATTATTGGAAGTATTCCGATCGAAAAATATTTATTTTCAAGAATTCTATACCATTTCTACGAAAAGATTGTTTCCCATATAAAATACATGGAAAACTTTGAGTGAACTCTAAATTTTTTTTATTTCAAAATAGAAACTAGGGGTATATTACAAGGCCAGTGTTATGAGGTCATAGGAAATATCGCCATACTACAAATTGAGAAATAAGGCATATGGTCTTATTTCTCACTGTGAAAGTGAGATAAATCCATAATGGCGTTATTGACCTTTGATAATTTTTTTGTAATGTTTATCTAGTGCACAGCTAGCGTGCATATAAAAAGTAATGCGGTAATTCTCTAGTTTAAGGTAAAACGTCCAAAGAAACGTGTATTAACAATTCGGAGGCGGAAGGTTAATATTATGAGTTGAATTACATGGTCAAAAATGCACTAATATTCACTTTTGAAACATTCGCGGGAGCGTGGAGCGCGAGCACGCTGCGGGGGGCGAGCTAACGCGGATCGCCGCTATTTTTTTTATTTTTTGTAATGAAATAAGATCGTATGGCTTCATTTCTCATACATAGGTATGTACATACAATTTTTGGCTATGGCTTTATTTAACTTTTCCCATAGACAAAAGCCATATGGGTAGGTACGGGATAAGGGGGGCGCAAGCCCGCCTCTCCCCCTTCGCCGCCCCTAAATTCCAAAGTTTCATTGTAAGTTTATTTCTATGAATTCATAATAAATTTCCAATTCAAAAAATTTATGCAATAAATTAAAACTTTGGGTGTCTTCATATCCATTTCGGTAGTTTTGGTAAACTGCTGGTTGTTCCTCGATAATTTTATCAACTGTGAACGTCCTTCAGATTCCTCAGATTAGTTTTGTTAGTCTGATAAACAGTCATTTACTTAAAGTAAAATAATTATTATATTTTAATATTTTCTCTTAGTTTTTACTTGAATTTAGCTACATATAGGTATGCTTAGGATTCACAGAGGTTTTGTAGAAAAACCAACTGTGAAATCATCACTACAACAATTTATCGATTTGCAGAAGACACTCGAAGACTATTGTTTAAATAAACAAGTAATTTTTTAACAAAAAACGAAACCGACTTCAATTCTCATGTATGTAAAACTTTAAGATTGCGGTCAATTTCTTCATGATCCAATATTCGGATCTAAACGAAATTAGGATAGGACCACCTCTGAGGTACTACCTTTCCTTTATAAAACAATTCTCGAAATCGGTTATCCGGTAACATATGTGTGTACTTAAAAAATGTTCCGACGAATAGATAACCTCCTTGATTTCTTATGCGTAACATACATAAAAAACCCCGATGATAACCGCCTCCTTTTTTGATGTCGGTTAAAAATTGAAAAATTAATGAGGTAAATTATTATAAATTTTTAATTGCTATATTTTAACATTCCTAATAAAATTTAAATACAAAAAATTTCAGCCCCCCTAAATTATGCTCTGCGTACGCCCATGCATATGGAAAGTGAAAAAGGCCTTATAGCTCGGCGCCCTTAAATCTATCCTGTCATCTTCATCATAAAAAAGTAATTGTTTCCATTTTTATTTATTTTTCGCAAAATTTAACTACGGCATTAATTCACAAAGGCCCTAACCAACATTTTTTTATTTTAAAGGAGAAGGAAAAAACATATCATTTTTGAAAAGTGGCATGTAACTCTGTTGTTTTTGGTGCTAACACTTAAAAATTTTTCTTGAAAGTGTTATTTTAAAAGATCCTACGAAAATCTGCGAAAAATGCAGTTTCAAAACAAGTGTTGGTTAGGGCCTTTGTGAATTAAGGTAACAATAGACATATTTCCTTCCGCAAACATTTACTTTCCGCGTGGAATCAATAATGGGCCCCAGTGTTTTGTATGCCTATTCGTGTGTACAAAAGTGAAAATTGCGCAAATATTTGGTATCGTTAGTGTTTTTCGCGTTTGTTTTGCTCATTTTATGCCCGGTTCGGGATTTTTTTCTGTTGGTGCAATCTACACAACTACTTATGTATGTACATACCAGGGTTGTTGCGAATATTCGCATTCGCAACCGCGGAGCTTCCGCATTAATTTTAACATTCGCATTCACTTTCGCATTCGCAATAATCAATGCGGATCTTTTGCGAAGGCGAATATTGAAGGGACCGAAAGTAACTGTTAATTTCTTTACGAATTAAACTTGGCCAAATATTTTTTATTCCCAACTAAAAGTCCTTTCCGGACAATAAACAAACCGCTTTTCCAAATTGAACAAGATTGATATCAAAAGAAAGAGAACTTAAATAGCTTTAAAACTGAAATGTCTAAACAAGCAAAGTCACCTATTGAAAAATATTTCAATAAAAAATGATAATTAATTACCATAGAACAAACCTTGGGTAAGGTATATGAATTTCTTTAGTATTAAATGATATTAAAAAATATATAAATCGAGGTGGTATCTTCGTTCGTTATTTCTGTTTAAAAGCTATTTCAGTCCTCTTTCACATGATACCAAATTTGTTTAATTTTGATAAGCTGTTTGTTTATTATCCAGAAAAAACTTTCGGAATAAAAAATATTAGGCCAAGTTTAACTGTTAAAAAATAACTGTTATTTTCGGTCCTTGGAATATTATGTAAGTGCAATGATAAAACGTATATCTGGCCAGTCACAGCAGAAAGGATCAAAAATTAATTACAAAAACTAAAATCGAAAAACGCTGTTGACGTTACTGCTTCTCCACATTCAGAAACAACCAAAAGAATGAGAATGAAGAATTCTTTGGAAAACAACGGTGTTTAAACAACGATCTACTAGATTGTGAAGTTGAATGTCATGAGGATACATACGACATTTGCAGACCGATGCAATTCCCAAAAAAGAATTATTGCAACGCAATAAAAAAAAGTAAATATAACTGAAAGTCCTCTCAACTGGTGCAGCCTCAATGGAAAAGAATTAACAATTTTGTCAACAAACAAAAGCAAATTTTGTCAAGTTTCTAGTTTTTCGCAGCGAGCCAGTAGTTATTTGGTGGCGCAGGTTTGATTTACGACCCTTTAAAACTTTTTATTGAATACAATGTTCCAATTTTTAAATTCAAGTACTAAAAAAAATTATTAGAATTTACTAACCTTTCCATTTTTTATTTAACTAAATCACCTAATTTACTCACCTAAATTATTTCTTAACAAGTAAAAAAGTCCATGTCGGGCGGAGCCGAACATTAAATACCCGGCGCAAGTATTCAATGTAGTTTTTTCACCTTTCCGAAAACTACCGCTACATGGTAAGCAGTGGTGGTTTTACGTCTATTTCAAACATCTTCGATTGAACGTTCAGACATTATGAGATAAACTTATATAGATATATGTGGGCGGCATCATGTCCATTTTCCAAAATTCCATAATAATGTTACTTCTTTTCAAGGGATTGTTGTTAGTATAAATTTTCGATAAAAATAGCGTTATGAAAAAGTGGGCGCAATTTTAGACCGATTTCGATAACTTTCAACGTTTTGCATTTATGTGCCAACCACAATAATCATACCGAGTTTGGTGCACATTGATCAAACGGTTACCGATATACACATATGTAATCATAAGTGGACGGGGTCACGCCTATTTTCCAACATTTTATTATAAGCCTATTTTTTGCTAAAGAATTATTGCAAATATCAATTTTGAATAAACTTGCTTCAGTATTTACCGATTTATCGAAGCTTTCGTATTTCTCTAAATTACCGTTATTTTTTAAATTTTCAGCCGTTTGGTATGTTTTGTGAAGACCATAAACTGTGTCAAGTTTGGGAGCAATTGGTGGAGCGGTTCCCAAGATATACACATGTAATCATAAGTGGGCGTGGCTATGCCCATTTTCCAAAAATTTATAATATTCTTATTTTTCTTTTAAAAATGATTCTACATATCAGTTTTGAGTGGGTAAGCTTTAGTAGTTACTAAAATATCGTAGTTTTCGTATTTCTAAAAACTACCTTTATATGGGAGGTAGGCGTGGTTATCGTCCGATTTTCAACACCATCCGTCCTACGCTCAAAAGAAGTAAACATACCAAGTTTCGTTAACATATCTCAATTTGTACTCGAGTTATCGTGTGCACATACGGTTACTCTTTTCATTCTGATCATTTATGTATACATTTGTCTCAAGGATGCATTGTAACATTAATTTTAGCGTTTACAAAAAAAAAATCAATCGTTTCTGTTGAAACGATTCAGTTTTTTATCGTTTAGGTAATTATCAAAATAATTCGGTTTTGCATATTAACGAAAAGAAATTCAATCGTTAATGCTGAAGCTGTAGCATGCATTTAGGTGCTAGGTGTTTATAGTGAGCTGGCAATGGCATATAACAACAACTTTTCATTGATTTATTTTGTTTCGATGTTAACGATTGATGATTTATTTCGTTTCAACGTTAACGATTGAGTTTTGTTTCGTTAATTCAGCTCTGAAACGAAGCGAAATTATTTTGATAAGTTATTTTTGCGCATCAACAAAACGAAATCGATTCATATAGTTTGTTGAGCATCTCTGATTTGTCTATATCTATCTCGATTCGTTTTGCCTGTTACAAACAACCGTATGTGAACAAAGTTATAATCCCCTTGCGTACAAATGCATTCGTGTATAAAAATACTTGACATGCGCATTCGAATCCGCATCCGCGGATGTTAGCGTTTAAACATCCGCATCCACATTCGCATCCGCGGATGTCTAAAATTCCACATTCGCAACATCCCTGGTACATACCACCAATGTACATAATTTTTATGATTGCTTTGAATTTGGCCTGTTTGGTAATGGGAATGTACATTAGATGTATGTATACCTACATATCGAGCCCTAACCGCCAAAATAACGTAAGGGACACTTTTTTCAAAATTTTCCTTTTGATGCAGAAATATTCCTAGAGCATCTAGATGCATTTCTGCATCAAAAAGAAAATTTTGAAAAAAATGTGTATATACATAGTACATATATGTAAGTATATACTTATTTACATGTACGTATTTGTCTTGGCAAACAAATGCCGACATTTAGTAATACATACATACATACCCTGCAGTAAAATTTACAGACAGCCTGACAAAGCTCTAGTTCCCATGATGCAATAATACAGGTGTTATCAGTTGGCAGCTTCTCGCTCTAATTCCGCCATATTGACTGCCTTAGGTGAGACAGTGTTACTTCTTTAACAATTCTTTGCCTAATAATATAGTTGAATATTTTTTTTATTTTTTCTCAGTATACACATTTTTTTTCTTAAAAAGGTATTTATCTTATTTTATTTCATTTAATTACAAATATACTATAAAAAAGCAAATTTTGTTTAGGAAAAATCTGAAATTTTATATTTTTCCCCCAAATGGGGCTTAATTTCTTCCCGTTTATCTTCTCGTTCTGTCACAATTGATACCACCTGGTATTATTGCATCATGTCTAGTTCCGAACTACATATCTCAGATGCTGATGCTGAGCGGGACAGTTGAAACTTGCGGTGTAAATGTGCAAGAACTTACTACTCGCACACTACGAAAGTAGCTCAGCGAGGAGACCTACGACTCAATCATCGTTGGTCGCGAGTTCAAATCGCGGTGGAGGAAGTTGTGAGTTTTCAAATTTAATGAATTTAAATTCTTGCGTGCAGCTTACAATATATGGGGTATTCCATGAGTAAGTGAAACTTTGTGTCCAATTGTAGAGTAGCTTATTGAACATGGAATGCTTGATGAATCAATGCTCAATACCTGAAATTAACGTTTTTTCGAAAAAAAATTTAGTTATATTATTTTATTACACTGTAAATACACTCAAAACTTCAACATTAGAAAAGTAGTTGAATACGACAACATATTTTAATATAGAAGGCTCTGCAAAATCAAGTATTCACAAAGTTATTATTTTTTTGAAGGGGGGAATAAATGTCTCGATCTTTCTGCGCCCCGAAGAAGCAATATGGCATTGAAGAAAAATAGGCATTTAAATTATATAATAGGATAAAATCACTACGGTTTAGCATGTCCAACCCGTGACTAAAAAGTTTTAAACTTCGTATTGCTTAGTTACTACTTTAGGGAGTTTTCTATAATTTCATAACTAGAGTGTGTTTATACTAAGCAGCCCTATTTCATTTCTTTTATTATATTATAAGTACCTACTTAAGAGATTTTGAAACGTTTTATCGTGTCCCGCCCGTGACAATCATTTATAATTTTTTTCTAATGATGCCTAACAATAAAAAAATAAGTTTAACGTTTCAAACCTATGTTTAATGCCACAAAACTCTGAAGTACAGGTTGACTAAACACCATAATACTGTTGGTGGGCTAAGCGATGTAGTAAAAAATTTGGCGTGGCCAGCTCGAAAAGTCAAGATAAGCATTACTATCTTAGAGACGCCAGAGAATTCTATGATGAGGGTTGCTTAACAACAATTAAAAGTCAATATTAACAATTACCTGAAAAGTTCCAACCAAGAAAATCTAGAAGTTCGCGAAACTTATAAATTCAATCCAATAAATAGCCTTTAAGTGACAAAGATATACATATGTATCTGCTTACAAGTATTCTAATGCAGATAACTTTTCGGATTAGACATCGATACACAAGATCTTTTCTGACGTTCTATGGTTTTAAGGAATAGCTAAATTTGAGCATGATTTGTCCATGAAATCAGTTTCCAAAAATAACTCAACTCGAGCCACTCTTAAGCCGGTTACTCAATGTCTGGTCAACACTAACAGCAGGTTAGACATCTCTATCGACGTGATAACAGTAGTCGATATACATGTTTAGCCTGTAGTTAGTATTAGTCAGACATACATAGCTATTCTAAACAAACTTGAAAATCATTAAGGCACATTCGAAATTTCGTTGCAATCAAATGCACCGTGCAGAAGTGCATTAGGAAAATGCATATAAAATTTCATGCGTTTGCAAATAATCCTTTCTTCCATGCATTTTAATACATCAATCTGGCGACTTCTAGCTTTCGTTTGGTATAACTATTGCCCCTAAAATAGATCCTGGGGTCAGCAGTATATCGTGCGTCTTACAATGACTCCACTGTCATAAAAGTAGGTCAATTGATCTTGTATTTGACCTCTAACATTTATCATACCTAATCTCTTTGATATGGATCTCACTAGAAGCTTCCTTTCATGAAGAAAATCGTACGTGTCCCACCCGTGACAAAAGTTGTCCCACCCGTGACAGGAGAATTTTGAATTTTTTAATAATAAACAAATAATTCTTATTATGGTTTGTGCTTTGTTGGGATTGCTGGTTCTTTTCTGTATAGTAAAACATCTAATCCAGATAGAAATGTTAAGTAAATTCACAGACTTTCCTTAAAATATATGTTCTCCAAAAAGCAGTGTCTTTTCTTTGTCCTACCCGTGACGGAAGAAACAGCTCAGAATTTTCCAATATAAAATCAAGTTGGAATATTTTTCGTATTTGGTAATAACTCGTATATTAGTGAACTAGGTGTAGCTTTATCAAAATGTAGAATTGCTTAGTACTTTATACTTAAATTAAAAAAGAAAAACTATTTTTGCTGTACAAATGTCCCACCCGTGACGATGGAATACCCCATATATATTTTTTTAATAAAATATGTAACAAAAACGGAATCTGTAAAAGAAAAGAAAAAACGAAAAAAATGTCCAACAATCGAATCGCAAAAACGTTTTCTTATCAAAAAAGAACTGTCAAAAATGGAACCAGTTAAAAACTGGTGCAAAGTAATGCATTGGGCGACCAATGACATCGCCGTGTAGAACTGGACAGTTGAAAGCATTGCTTGGGTATTGAGCTAGAACTGGTACTGTCGGCAAAATGTCTAGTTCTACGCTAGTTCTAGGCTAGTCAGATTTTGTATGTATACATGTACAGTGACGGGAAAAACTGTAACATGGCGTAACACTTTTACTTCAGCCATATCTATCTTTCTAAGTTCTAACGACTTTCATACACAGAGGGAAAAAAATATTAAAATCAAATTGAAACGTAATTGATCTTACTATAAACGTCAACGAAAGTACTGTATATATTGGTAAATATTCAATTTAATAACGCGCATATTAAAATGACCGCGTTCGTACTGAAAAAGCATCCGTGAAGTGAATAATCAAGACAAAAACTGAAAAAAATCTATTTGCATGTTGCCTGCAGTAGAATTCGAACCCGACCATCTCCAGATATCAACAACTTGTGGCAAGCATCTTTGCACACTCAGCTAAACCCAGACATATAAATTTGCTTTCAAATGTTGAATATCCATCAACACCACAGCACGCGATTTGTACTATGTATGTATGTGTGTGTTGTCACCGCTCTCAGAGCGGCGCTCTGCATGCTTGGGGTCCGCATGTACACTTACATATACATACTCAGATGTGAACAGGTAAATAAGTGCGTAATAAATTTTGTATGAAAATATTATTTTAAAATACGAACATCTTTTAACGATAATCAAATATAAAGTATTAATTTTTACTATGCATTATTTCCCTCAGTGTACTTTTGTTATATATATCTTTTTAGTTACTGGATGCGATTTGGCATACCTTATTTTCAAGAATGATAGAATACAAGATTGCGCCGATCAGAGAGGAATTTTGAGAATAACTTTTGTGTGACGTCACACTGGTGCAATTGCGAGAGAGAAATGCCAAAACGTGAGCAAGAATGGAAGAAGAAGAAAAAATGTTGCAAGGAAAACGTAAACAAGTTGCACCAGTGTGACGTCATGCAAACAACGAATCTGTCAAATTCGTTATGAGAGGAATAGCGGTCCGAGATCGGCGCGACCTTTGTATTCTCTCAATCGTGCCTTATTTTTATCTCTGTAAAAGATAACTGTAAAATGCAAAACTGAGAGTGAGTGTAAAACTGTAACATTTGCCTTAATTTACATTTTTGCCTGCTGGTTTTATTTTTGTTGTTGGATTGACTTCAAATCTTTATGAGAGAGGGAGTAGGGGTGTACCAATAATAATATATATAAGTATGAAAGTCGTTAGAACATGGAAAGATAGCGGTGGCTGAAATAAAAAGTGTTACACCATGTTACAGTTTTGCTCGTTACTGTATGTATCTGCTTAGGCGCGTTTATCCATTTATAGAAGTGAAGGGGCACACAGGGCAGGCAGCCACTTTTTATAAGCTTTTATTTAACTTGGTCCCAAATCGCGGAAATTTCCAATCGATTTTAAACTGACTTCCCGACAAGTTAGAGACTTGAAATTTTCAGCATAGTTCCCATCACGATGACAATGTAATTTAAAATATAAATGAATTCCCCATATGGTCCAGGGGTCTTGATTCGAAGGGGGTAAAAAAATAGTAAGATTTATAGCTAACAGAGCGTAATTTGCCAAAGAACGTAAAACCACTATAAAATTGTTAAAGCTGCCGACGCGTCGCGGCGGTAGTGTAGCAAAGCTATTTGTGGCAAATTCTAGATATCAACCTAGTCTAGATATGAACCTCGTTGTAGGCATCATATCAAGGAGATAAAATTAGAAGACTCCAGATGTCGCCCCGCCAGAAGAAGTTAAATATTGCGCCTAAATATATGCCATGCTACAGCGGAAATGGACGACACGCCATTTCTTTAAATAAAATTTACTGCTGCTATATGTACATATGTATGTTCCCTTTTTCGATAGTTCCGAACTATTCCTAAATTCTATAGTTCCGAACCAGTTCTAAAATCGACAGACGAAAGAAAAAAGTATCATGATTTTTCAATCTTTTTAGTTCTTTCGTGTGTGCGATTTTAAGTTATTTTGGAAGAAATGTATTTTCAATTTGAAATGAACTTTGTTTGAATGATTGTAAGAAATGTACGTTTACATACCTTTAGCTGTGTTTGCTCGCTGTTATTCCTTAGATTCCAGACTGTCCCAAGATGTTGAAATGTTAACACAAATTTTAGTTTTGTATTACCAAGCTATGAAAAAGCATCTGCGAAGCACAGAATAGAAGCGTAGTTGAACGAAAAAGCCGCTGAACACATATCTATGTAAAGTAAACAAGCCCAACGCTGCATCCCTTATTCGATAGTTCCGAACTGGTTCTAAATTCGACAAATAAGATCTAGTTCGTTCTGCATCCCTTTTTCTATAGTTCCGAACCATTTCTAAATTCGTCACTTTAGATATAGATTTCTAGTCAAAAAAACTGAAAAAATTAGTCTTTTAAAAGTACCACTTTTCGTCGATTTTCGACTGGTGGGGATCTAGTTCCTATCGGACTAGTTCCTTTTTGGCGATAAAGACCTAGTACGGAACTAGAAATTTGATTCACTAGTCCGCGGTTTCTCTACAGGGTTTATACAAAACGTAAGCAAACAACATTTTGCTTGCCAAGTCTTCTGTTCTCTTTCATTGCAAGTTGAATTATTTTAATATCTATTGCAAAATTTTGTACATAAAATAAAATAACACTTTTTAATATACAACGCTTTTATAAATGGACTAAAAATTATAAAATAAATATTCAACAATTTTTATGAGCTTGAGGCCGTTTTAAGTAAAAACTTTATGTGGAAAAGCAACAATAATTTGAAAAAGTGGTAGAAGTGATAGCTATTTCGGAAATCACCACATTTCCGCATCAGACTTCTTTCAGTAGGATTCGAACCGACGATCACCACTGACTCAGCCAGTTGCCTGCGCACTGTGCTAAGTTTGTCTTGTTAATTCTTATTGCTTATTTTCCACTATTTCACTTTGCTAAGCCAACTACAATCAAGCGCAGCTATTCCGCTGCAATTCACTTGTATTTTTTTTTTACATTATTTTATTTTAATGTATCCTTCCTTAATTTCTCAAGGGTCTTTCTTTCGTACTTCACGAAAAACACATAAATCTAACAAATTTTCTGTATTTTTTATATTTGAAATTAGCGCACCTTTCATTAAAATAGAAACAAATATCAATTTATTTCCATACAAACCAATCTCAAAGAGGACTGAACTACTAATCCCTGCTTAATAAAAATTATAAATATTTTCGTAATCTGTGAAAAATTCACTTTATCCAGCGCTCTCATGACATTTTTGCTAGTCAAGCCAAGCTTGACTATAGTCAAGAATAAGCTGTGTATGTGTCAGTAAATTTGCGCCAAAAGTATGCTGCAAAAATTTAATTTTAGGCACTTTAAAAATGCACAACAAATTTAGCAAATACAAACAAGTCTTAACGGCATAGTTTTAGGCGTAATTTTATTGACAAATAGTCGAGGTTGATTATTTATCAAGGGCACAGAATTGGGGGGTCAAAATCTTTATGAGACATTCTTTTTCATATCGGACACCAAATTTGGTGTTACACTTTCGATTGTCTTAAATTTTTTTTTGGGTTCTATACATGAAATACGCTAACACGTTTCCGAGGAAATTTTTTTGAATTTTTTTTTTCGGAGATATGATTGTCAAAGTTTGCATTTTTTCGTGATTCTGACTAATCATGTACTTCTTAAAATCGTTATATCTCGAGTTCAGCTCATCATAGAGACTTTATCTTAACGTCGTTTTAAAGCTAAAGAAACATTTATATATATAAGATGGTCAAGATTGTCCTAAAGCTAACTTAGTTAATAACAGCTGACCTTTTTGAAGTTGATTGTATAGTGAAGACCATTAAATTAGGGATTAAAAATTATACCATCGTAATCCATCTTTAATTCTCTATAAAAAACGTGGTTAAAAAAAATTGAGGGTTTTCAAGAACTATTTTTAAAATATTTTTCTTTATGACGATATGGTTTATTGTGATAATCAACATTTTTTTGTAATTTATTTTCGAAAGCTTATGAGATATATTAAGTAAGGTGTTAAACATCGGGATTTTGTTAAAAGTAAA
>NW_023458558.1:71947152-71982347 GCF_013731165.1 Rhagoletis pomonella
GGGGGTGGTTTCGCAACCAAATACACGTTTATATAGCGAGCCGCTTGCTCCAAGCAGACACCCGCTTGCAGCCGCACCTACTGGTGAACAGACGCCGCAGACTTCAATGAGCCCTTAAACCGAATAAGTCGGAGTGGTCCCACCGAAGCTTCCTCTTTTTCTGCCTTGACCCAAGGCTCCACTCGGATTGGTTACCGCATCTCGGACGTGGGTTGCTCACGTTGCCCAGAGTGTGCGAACGAGGACGCAAGAGTCGGGATTGAGTATAGCCATGTAACTGTAACTGCATACCCAGCGCAACGACTATACCCCATTGCACTCCCAACGACTATACTCCATTGCACTCCAGAAAGGGCCTAGTGCACGAAAATATGCTTTCGAAAAGAATCTAGTAAAGTTAAAACGTTGATACTGAACGACTTACGCGTTGTCATGGGTTGAAACTTGTTACCAGGGGGTTCTGGGGTTGCTAATTAGGAATCTGATGTCAGATTTTCAAAATTCAAAATGGTGGATCCAAAATGGCGACCAACTTAAAAAAAAAGATTGGATTTGTTTGAAACTCTTAACCGCCATTTTGATTTTGAAAATCTGACATCAAATTCGTAACCCCAGAAACCCACTGAAAACGAGTTTCAACCCTTGACAATGTTTAAAACGTTCAGTATCATCGTTTTAATTTAAGTATTTTTTTTTTTTTTAATTTGACAGCCATATTGGGTCCGCCATTTAAAAAAAAAAAAAATTGACTTCAGATTCGTAATCGGCGACCCCAAAAACTCTCGAATGCCGGTTTTTGAACAAATCCAACCATTAAAAAAAAATAGATCGCCATTTTGGATCCGCCATTTTGATTTTTGAAAAACTGACTTCAAAATTCAAATTAGCTACACCAGAAACCCCCTGGTAACAAGTTCCTACCCATGACAACGCGTAAGTCGTTCAGTATCAACGTTTTAGTTTTACTAGTCTCTTTTCGAGAGCATATTTTCGGGCACTAGGCCCATTCTTACTGCCCAAGGCGTTTATGAATTTACTAAAAAAAATTTTGTTTGAACCACTCTTATGAATATGTATATGTATATATACATACATTTATGTTATATATGTAGATTTATAAATGTAGTACATCTAAACCAATTAAATGTAATGTGTTTATATTTTTCTGCTTTCTAGGATACGTCGCGGCCTACATTGGACCTATACACATCAGACTCGTTGCAAGATATGCTCGATATTGATATACGAAGCGAGATCTCCAATGTAGTTGGCGGTAGCAATGAACTTGCTTCTATGGTCAACGATTTGCCGTCCTCTTATGATCACGCCATTGACGCAATTTCATCCTTACACAGTAGTCATGTTCTTAATGGCGGTCTGAGTACAGGCTTTTCCTCTTGGCTAGGGAATAGCTCAGGGCCATCATGGTCGTCGTCGAACGACTACTACGTTGATGTAGGCGCTTGTGTGGATCCCATTTCAGTAATGCCACTGATATCTTCGTCGTTGCTGCATAGGTCGCCAAAAATAAATTTAAATGCGAATAGTTTACAAGGCTCTGTGTATTCGCCTCCGCCCGCCTCGCCTAATGTGAACGAAACTAAATCTCATTTAACATTCTCTCCTGCCCAGTTAAAAGTTAGCGCCGGAGCGATGCGCAACGAGCAGCTTTATTCACACATACCAAAGCAGATAGTGGCGATTTCCTCGACGGTGACAGCGGCCACTACAGCGCCGGCCACACTGGCGACGAACTCAGCACTGCAGCGTAAGAACTTATTAACTGCGGTGGAGACAATCAAAAAAGATTTGGCTACAGAAATGCGCAAAGTTACTGCAACTACTGATGAAATTAAAGTCAGTAGTACAAGTAATAATGCGAGGGGAACTGTTAGCATTACCTCTAATGGAAGTGCCCCTACTAGCAATGTTAGTAAAGCGAAAAATAATATCGGCAGTGGTTTGCTCAATGCAAATGGCATGCTGAATAGCACCACAACGAACACCATCAAACTGGCGCCCGGTATTGGTGGGCTAACATTTGCCAACAGTATCGCCTATAATAAGCTGAAACAACAATCTGCTGCAAAATCTGCGCATAACAGCCAAACTGCTACTACAAATGGCACAATTATACTTAAGAGGGAACGTGACTCCAGTCCGTTGCAAAGTATAAGTGTTGTGAATGCAAACGGTAGCCTAGTTGCAGGCGCTCAGCATGTTACAAAATTAGTAAACCGAAGTGCGCAAAGTTCTAGTTTCACACCAAAGAGCATAGCATCGGTGCATTCACCGCTTATGCAGAATGGCAGCAACGCAATAGGTTCACCGTCATCTTCCTCATCCTCGTCGCACTCCTCACCATCGACTAGTTCGACTAATGGTAGTTTCAGTGCTGGCCTCATACCAATCAGTATCAACAATGGGTCCGCTATTTCATCACCATCCTCTGCCAGCACCACTACTATCACAACAATTTCCGTTAAGCCTCTGCAACAACGAATTAAAATTGCACCTATAGAATCTGAGTTCCCGAAACCAGCATATTCGTATTCATGCCTAATAGCAATGGCATTAAAGAACTCGCGCAGTGGGTCACTGCCTGTATCTGAAATATATAGCTTTATGTGCGAGCATTTCCCGTACTTCCAGACAGCGCCGAGTGGCTGGAAGAATAGTGTACGTCATAATCTCTCGCTTAACAAGTGCTTTGAGAAGATTGAAAAACCCGCGACAAACGGAAACCAACGTAAAGGCTGTCTCTGGGCCATGAATCCAGAACGCATTGTAAAAATGGAAGAAGAGGTGCAAAAATGGTCGCGTAAAGATCCGATGGGTATTCGAAATGCTATGGTACATCCAGAACATCTGGATGCATTAGAGCGAGGCGAAATGAAACATGGTAGCTCAGGTGACTCCGATATCGAATTAGATAGCCAATCAGAAATTGAGGAGACGTCCGATTTGGAAGAGCAAGAGTTAGACGACACCATTGTCGATAATATGTTTGTTGAGGAGGACATTGAAGAGGACGAAATGCTTAGTAGTGGTATTGTTATGAGTAGTTCAGATGCTATCAGTGAGGCGGGAGATGTGAATGGCTGTGGTGCTGGCGACGATGGTGGCGTGGAACAACACCGCGATTTTGATATAGAGGTGAGTTTGGAGACACACAAAATTGAAAGAAAGGAGAAGGTGGTGCAAAGAGTGCTTGAGCTAGAGTCGAAGGTACTTTTGCAATTCTGTATATAGAGTTTTATTTTTCCTCAAGGCAAATTCATACAAGGTGGTGTAGTTCAATCAGCTGATTTCTTCGCCTTACATGTATTTTGTTTTGCTTTTAGACCATCAGAAGCAAAAACAAAATACATGGAAACTTTGGGACGAATTGAGATTTGACATAACACCCGTGATACAAAATAATGTGCTTGTTGTTTTTGTATTTTTGCTACCACCTTGTATAAATTCGCCTTGGTTTTTCCTTATACAAGATAGTAACTGTTGTTATTTACGAACTCAATTCCTTCTAATACAGTACGACAGTGTTGCCAAAAAAATTTTGTTAAAAATCGTCCAAGTGATGATAAAATCTTCAAAAACCCATAAAAACGTTACTGAAACAGGAAAATAAACTCATTTCTCTAGAAATAACTTTACTGAAGACTTTTTTACAAAAAAAAAAAAACTTCAAGGTTTTTATAATTTTTTTTTTGTTATACAAGACCATAACACATTTTATTTAAAAACCCAAAATTACAAGTTTGTGAATTTATAACAGTTTTAATTGACTAGTTCACAAAGCATACAATTAGTTATACATATATTTTTATAACTACACTGAGAAAAGAGCTAAGTTACGTCAAGTATATACACTGAAGAGCAAAACTTGAACAATAGAACGGAAAGTTAAGTTTGTGGTAATGTACTTCTTCAGTTTATTTACTTTATAGTAATTCAAGCTTGCATTTCGCCTTACCGATGTTTAACTAATCGTTTGACCATAAAAATTTTAAGATTCGCATATGGAAACTCAGAAAAAAATGACCAAACAAAAATCAACTGGATTGTTCCAGTTTTGCACCCTCTTAATAATTGCTGAATTTTATAATTCAAAGAGGAGTTCTGGCTCATTTCCTGCAATTTTGTAATCAAGGCGCGTGGAATTTCCGCTGTGAGTGCATTAAGTGCACATACCAAGCAAAAAGAACTTAAAGATTTTGCAAAACGGTCAGAAAGGCCACGCTGTAAAGAATGAAATCATATCGGCCAAATTTCCGTTTTATGGTTATCTAAACAAGCGATAAAGGGCGGACCACAGTCTGCAAGATCGAGAGACCACAAAAAATTGCATTTTGCCAGGCTAGGCTAATTGGAGGGTCTCTAAATGCCAATAAACTTTGGTTCCAAATCAAAAATTACTGTTTTATCACCACAAAGCAAGTGACTGGACATTATGAAAGACATGGGAACAAGTTATTGCAGCACAAAGATAAAGAAGAGAAAGCCTGCTTTGACATCCAGAAAAATTTTTAGTCAGAAACACATTTTTACCAAGAGAAAACATTGGATTGGTATTATTTTGAAGCGCGAATTTACAAGTTCTTCATAAACGACTACTTTATTCCACCACAATTTACTATTAATTAGGGCACGGCCCTAAATTTGTTAACTCTGAGGTTAAAATGAAACGTTTTAAGTCGGAATATTGGTTCAAGTGCTGTGCACCTGCATCAGGGATACGCCTAACGTCCCAAAATATTTAAACTATTAGGTTTGTATGTGTACATTTAATGATGTAGGGCCGTGTTACGCCTTAGGGAGTAAGAACTATGGTAAAATCGACGGTAAAAAGAAAAGTGACAACAAATGAGCATTTTCAAAGAATTTGGCAATTTCTGAGGAATGTTTTCGCAGGCTTTTATCAATTTTAACAGGACAATGATCAGAAATATCCTCCGAAACTGGGGCCAAATATGTATAAATCCCAAGTTTTTATAATCATGGAGTGACCTGCGTAAAGCCCACAATTGATTCAACAGAAAACTTATGGAATTGTTTGAAAATGCCACTGTTCAATTGCGAAAATTCGCCCAATCGCATGCAAGACCTTGGACATGGCGTTGAGGAAAATCGGTGCGCGTTCTCAATAGATTTCGTCTAAAACCTGTGCGAAAGTATCCCAAGATAACCATAAAAGCTAAAATATTCAAATTGGATATGGCCAACTTATTAAAAGACAAGCAAATGGTAAAATTTTCTGTCGGGTGCAAAACTGGAACAATCTAGTTGCTACGTTTTTTTTGCAATTTTTTTCTTTATCTGATTGTGTTAATTATTGTTTTTAAGGCCTTCTGATGAAATAAACATTGAAAATGTGAATTCCGAAATTAGATTACAAAAAAGTCTTCATATATTGCGAATATATTGCAAGAAAATTCACATTATGTATTACTGTTCCGGTTCTGCTCCTCAGTGTATGTATGTTTGTATTTACAAATATGTACATTCGTATACACATTCAATATTGCTCTTATTAATAGAAATAAAATGCCAAACAAGTACGTAGTATTAGTATATACGATGTAAATATGTGCATATGTATGTAGCTCCTTAAAATGGAGAATTGGCACCCATATATTTGTATACATACATATGTATGTATGTATGTTTAACAAAATATAACAGCAATTACTCAGATTTCTGATTAATCAGGTTATGATAAATCAGTTTTATGATTAATCAAATTAATTAGATTCTCATTAATCAATATGTAATTAATCGGAAAACTAATCATTTTGATAAATCAAAAATAATTATTCTTTAATTAATTAATTAACTACGTGTGTCAAGTTAGCACTACACTTTTCGAATTTGGAAAAGTTAACTACGGCATTAATTGTAGTGTTTTTGTTGTAAATTTGTTGTGGAAAGAAAAAATTTGTAGCTCTCGTTTTTTAAGAAAAAATGGTATGTAGTGCTAACTTGACACCATACACCTAGCCGATAGAATTGAGATATTGAAAATGTTATAACGGCATTAATTGTAGCTTTTAACTTTAAAATTTGTTGGGGAAAGAAAAAATGTGTAGCTCTTGTTTTTTAAGAAAAAATGGTATGTAGTGCTAACTGCCGTTATAACATTTTCAATATCTCAATTCTGTCGTCAATGGGGCATGGTGTCAAGTTAGCACTACATACTAAATTTTGTTCGAAAAAGGGTCAACTCAATTTTTTCCAGAAAAACGATAGCTACAAATTTTTTCTTTCCACAACAAATTTTAAAGTTAAAAGCTACAATTAATGCCGTTATAACATTTTCAATATCTAAATTCAGTCGTCAATGGTGCATGGTGTCAAGTTAGCAGTACATACCATTTTTTCTTAAAAAACGAAAGCTAAAAATTTTTTCTTTCCACAACAAATTTACAACAAAAAAGCTACAATGAATGCCGTTGTAACATTTTCAATATCTCAATTCTGTCGTCAATGGGGCATGGTGTCAAGTTAGCACTACATACTAAATTTTGTTCGAAAAAGGGCCAACTCAATTTTTTCGAGAAAAACGAAAGCTACAAATTTTTTCTTTCCACGACAAATTTTAAAGTTCAAAGCTACAGTTAATGGCATAGTAACATATTGGATATCTCAATTCTATCGACTAGGTGTATGGTGTCAAGTTAGTACTACATACCATTTTTTCTTAAAAAACGAGAGCTACAAATTTTTTCTTTCCACAACAAATTTTAAAGTTAAAAGCTATAATTAATGCCGTTATAACATTTTCAATATCTCAATTCTGTCGTCAATGGGGCATGGTGTCAAGTTAGCAGTACATACTAAATTTTGTTCGAAAAAGGGTCAACTTAATTTTTTCCAGAAAATCGAAAGCTACAAATTTTTTCTTTCCACAACAAATTTTAAAGTTAAAAGCTACAATTAATGGCATAGTAACATATTGGATATCACAATTCTATCGACTAGGTGTATGGTGTCAAGTTAGCACTACATACCATTTTTTCTTAAAAAACGAGAGCTACAAATTTTATCTTTCCACAACAAATTTTAAAGTTAAAAGCTACAGTTAATGCCGTTATAACATTTTCAATATCTCAGTTCTATCGGCTAGGTGTATGGTGTCAAGTTAGCACTACATACCATTTTTTCTTAAAAAACGAGAGCTACAAATTTTTTCTTTCCACAACAAATTTACAACAAAAACACTACAATTAATGCCGTAGTTAACTTTTCCAATTTCGAAAAGTGTAGTGCTAACTTGACACACGTTAATTAACTGGCTTTCGATTAATAGGCTTAATCGATTATAGAATGTATACGTTTTAAATTAATCTTGTAAGTTTAACTTTTATACTAGGTTCACATATAAGTAGATTATCCTCATTTTCGAGCTTAACTCCCTAATCTGTAATTAGAAAAAGAGATTAGCCATACAAAATTCGTCCCTTCTTAATCTGTAATTATAAAATAATCACAGATTTAGCCGATAACTTTTCGGTGTCGGCTTTTATCGATTATATTTGCGAAGTAGAGGGAAAATGCCAAATGTAAAAGTAAACAAAAATGGACGCTAGCAAGTAAAAGAGGTTTGTAAAGGTATTTTTAATAAAATATTAAGTTAAAACATATTTAAATTGCTTTATATAGCAGAAAAAAGTGATCACGGTGGCACAGAGACGAAACATAACCTTTTCTTAAGATGTGAGAATAACAAGCACAAAAAAATTGACGGCTAATAATCTGAGATTTGCCTGTGTAAACGGGGTAATTAAAAAACGAGCTTTGATTGAAATAATATTTAAATGTGAACATACTTTTAAAGTATTTTCATAAATACTTGTTCTCATTTAACTCTCACTCACGAACAAACTTTTTAAATAATTCTTTATATAAAAAATGCAACTTAATATGGTGGTTTCCAGTTTATTACGAATTTTGGTTTTGTTGAAGTTTATTTGATAAAAAAAACTCTTCGGATCAGTGCATTTATCCTCGTTATCGGATGATGTTTCTTTAAAGTTACTTATGGAAAATTTACTTTAAATAAAATCAAGTCAAAAACATATTCATAAAAATCAATATTAATATCTCCCTGTACTGCAAGGTAAATTGATGACAAAAACGAAAAGTTTGTTGTCACCTACCAGTGCAACTACCAAAAACCACAGTATATAACTTATTAAAACACTTGGTTGGGTTTTAATGTTATTTCATTTCTCTTGCTTGCACAAGAGCAATTATTAAAACACTTGGTTGCGTGTTAATGTTATTTTATTTCTCTTGTTTGCACAAGAGCAGCCGTTTGTATCGGTCGAGTTATTACAACTGAATTTGCTAAAAAATATTGCGGCGACTACGCCTAAATATCTGACGCTTTCTTACCACCTACCAGTTGCTGCACATGTTTTGCCATATGACTTGCAAAATGCAATTCGGCAATTTTACCTCTTGCTGTTGGCTTTTCCGCTGCAGCGATGTTGTTGTTGTCACGTCCTACCTGGTCGACGCATCGTCATCAATATCGGTGATAGAGTTGTTGCCAGTGTTGCCAGAACTTTTTGGACGAACCGGCTAAATTGGCAAATAAAACCGGCTAAAATGTTTCAACAAAATTTTACGTGTTTTATTTAAATAAATCACGAGTAAAAATACTATTTCTTGGAGAGAAGTTACAAATTCGAGCCGGAAAAAATTTGGGAGTGGGCAAAAATGATGTTTTGTAATTTAGGCAGAATTGAATATGCGCTATCTGGGAAGACAATATCTACATATAATATCTATTCTGTTTGTTGGCACTATATCCAAACACAAACGCATCTTAAGTGTATTAACAGTGAAACAATTTCTTATTTTCTAAGTTTGCGAATACAACTTCACACTTAAAATTAAGACATTTATAACAAACATTTTATGAAGAAAATCCCTTCTTCGTTTAAAATAAAAATAAGCGAAATCGGCCCAATTTCATACAACCTTGCCTGACATGAAAATTTTCTCCACGATAAGGCTAGTAGCCATTTCTAACAGATTTTGAGTCACTTAGTCAAAAATGGAAACATATCGAGCCCTAACCGCCAAAATAACGTAAGCGACATTTTTTTCAAAATTTTATTTTTGATGCAGATATATTCCTAGAGCATCTAGATGCATTTCTGCATCAAAAATAAAATTTCGAAAAAAATGTCGCTTACGTTATTTTGGCGGTTAGGGCTCGATATGTATATACATATTTGAAATTTAAGAAAAGACGGCAAATAGCAAAATCGGCTAAAAACGGCAAATTTTTTGCTGCAAAACGGCTAACAAATCGGCTGCCGGCTAAATGGAAATTTCTCCGGCTGTTTGCTATCGCAACCGGCTAAATCTAGCCGGAAAACGGCTAAAATGGCAACACTGGTTGTTGCTACGCTATTTCCACACTCAAACCTGCCGATGCACCGTCAGCAATATCGGTGGAAGTGGAATGTTGACCGGATACATGTTTACCGGTGTTAACTATATAGATGCTGGTTGATCGTTGATTACCAGTATGCCATTATCAACTTCCTCAATAGCGGGAACATTTTCGGCGGATTTTGGCTTACATTTTGCAGAGTGTTGGTTAAGTAGTTGTAGCGTACAGGGGCTTTCCTTCAGAGGCTGACAAAAGTTTGCCGCTACAGCCTCCTTGCAGTTGTAGAGTGGAATGTATTTACCATTACATTCAGCAATAATGTCTGTTTCTAGAGCGATAATTTTTCCGTCATGGATCACTGGCAGCAACTTTACATTATTACAAAATCTGTATATTTTTGGAAATTTAATAACAAAGTAAATGCAATTCGTATCTTGAAATATATTAATTTTAGAAATGGTCAATAAATCACTTATGCTAATATTTGCAGAGTGTTCAGTAGCTAACAAACCATTGATCTCCATACCATTTAGCAGGATAGGGTTGACAATATTTAACCTGCCCAGAGTGACTGACGTTAAAATGGTTTCCAATTCCATTATAACTGCTCTATTTCTGGTGGAGGCTAGAGAAAAGAGATATCCCGTATCTATTTGAGTGTTTTTTTGCATTTTGTAATAATTTATTTACTGTCACTGTCAATTCGTCTATTTTCTTTTGTGTAGCTGAATTTACCGCTATTTTTTGTTCGTTTGTGTCTAATAGGGCATTGGTTCTGGTCTCGAGTATTTGAAAGTCGTCAGAGTCTGGAGTCCCTGTTATGTAATTCAAGGCAGTCCCCAGAATGTTAATACTTCTAGCGTACCGATGGTGTATTTTATCGCGTCCAATAGTTGTAATATTTCATTAGCGTCATTCTCCAGTAGTCGTTTAATATGTGAATGTGGGAATTGAGTCAGTAGTTTGTCTGTCTCCTCAGCTATTGCTTCGAATGCTGACAAATTAGTTTAGTGAAGTAAAAAGCCATGCTGCTCATAAACAGCTACAGCTCCGGATGTAATTGGGATGTAGTAAGAGTTGGTATAGTCGAGTATTCCTGCGTTGGCTCGAAAGCTTAACGAGAGAAAAATGATCCTAAGGGCGACAAAGGAGAGAGCGGTCAGTGTCTTAAATTATTTTTGTGCACTTTTCGTTCATCAATTATAACAAATGTACCAAGATCCTTTTGGATTACTTTTTTGGTGTAAAGTTTTGAAAACTGGTTTCCTATTCTTTTATTAGTCTTCACATAAACTTTATCCCCTGGATTATACTGTCGTGTTTGTCTATTTTCATTATGTCTTGTAACTCTTTCTGCTGAATACGTGTAAGTCTAGTTTTTATTTCCCTTATTAATTCGTCCGGTGTTGAATGTATTACGTGGCTTTTTATTCGTTACTGAATGAATTGTGCGGTTGTACTTAGCTGTGGCTAGCAAAATTAGCTCAATTGTGTCAGAGGTACCAGTCTCAAGCTTCTGACAGCGGGCAATTTCCGTAAGGGTACTGTGGAATCTTTCCACTTGTCCGTTAGTCGTACTATGGGCAGATGGGGTGGTCTAGATTTCGACGCCAAAGTGATTTTTAAGTACTCATTTAATGGTTTCCGAATTCAACGATCTCTCATTGTCACAGACCAACACCTTAGTATTTCTGTAAAAATTGAGAAGTTCGTATAGGGATTCTTTAACATCAACTATGGCTCTAGATTTGATTGGAAATACTATTGCAAACTTTGAGAACTTGTCTTTTGATGTTAGGAAATGTATCTTATCGGTGGAGTAAATGTCGACATGAAGGATTTCTCCCGGATATTCAGGTAAAGGAGTCGATCCTATTTCTGGGTTTGGGGGATGGCGTTGGTATTTGGCCTCGTGACATATCTTGCAATTAGAAATTATTTCCCTCAAAATTTTCCGTATTTCAGGCAAATAATAACTTTCAAGGACCTGTTCCTGGTTTTCACGGAGTGACCGATGAGCTCGGTTATGTTCGGTTTGAAGAATCCCGCGCTGGTCATCTTTGTTGAAGACGTCTATTACCTATTTGGTGGTATGACGGAATTTGGCGGCCGGATATGCCGTGACCATTTCATCTTGAATCTTTGCCAGGATGGGCAATTCACACTGCAAGCCGTTCACAACATTTGGGTTGACACATTGTTTTATAGTTTTCATCAGTTCTCCTACATTATTGAACGATATTCGGTGCCTCATTCGGGATTTAAATATAATTTTCGAGCTAAGTGCTGTCCTTATTCAAGGACTATTTGATTCCGAAAACAATTTATGGGGTTCTTTACAGTGGGAATTGCTTGAGACAGCGACTATTCGCTATTCGCAGCCATGCTTGCCGAGTCCATGTCATGGTCTAATGCATTTATATGTTGTCGGGAGAGGGCGTCTGCGACGAAGTTTTCCTTACCAGGCTTGTAAAGAAACTGCGGTGAAAATTGCTCTACAAAGGCACGCCATCTTTTCATTTTCGCGTTCGGATTTTTATCGGATAAAGCAAATGTGAGTGGTCGGTGTAAATATTCAAATTCTTTACGCCATACAAATAGTAACGAAGCTTTTGTAGAGCCCATACTATTGCCAGCAGTTCTCTCTCGTTGGTAGCGTAGTTTTCTTCGGTTGAGGAGAGGGTCCGGGAAATCATTGTGATAGGTCTTCCATTCTGTGACAGAACGGCGCCTATGGCATAAGAAGAGGCATCTGTAGTCAGATCAAATGTTTGTTTGTAATCAGGATAAAGGAGCAATACGTCTTCTGATGCAAGGATTTTTTTAATCTTATTAAATGCGTTAAGTGCTTCTTCATCAAGAGTAATTTGAATTTTATTTGACTGATTAGCGCCTATATTTCCGTTTCCCCCCCTTAGGTAGTTCGTTAGAGGTTTTGCAATCGAGGCATAGTCCTTTATAAACCGTCGTTAATATCCTGCTAATCCTAGGAATGAACGCAAAGCTCGTAATGATTTTGGGTTCGAAAATTCTAAAATGTCTTTGACTTTGTCGGGGCATGTTTTGATTCCCTCTTTTGATACGGTAAAGCCTAGAAATTCAACACTTTCCTGAAAGAACTTGGATTTCTCAGGAGAAACACGCATATTGGCATCGAAAAGTTTTGTCAGGATTTGATCAATGTCCTTACTGTGTTGTTCGGCAGTTTTGGAGAGATCACATCGTCTATGTAAACATGCCACGTTTTCCCAATTTCATCCCTAAGGCATCATCAATGGCTCTCTGAAAAATGCTAGGAGCATTATAGGGGAGCCTACAAAACTCGTACTTTCCGTTGTTGACCGAGAAAGCCGTTTTCTCTATCCTTTTCTGCGAGTTTTATTTGGTGAAATCTTGATTTGAGGTATATTGTGCAGAAAAATGTTGCACTTCCCATGTTTGCTAAAATCGCAGAAGAGCCCGGTATTGGGTATTTATCACTTATTGTCTTGGTGTTTAGCTTCCTAAAGTCAATTACGAGTCGTGATTTCTTGTTGCCTTTTTCGTCTAAACCTTTCTTATCTACAACCCAAATTGGATTGTTATACGGGGAACGGGATGGTCTAATGATTCCGTCACGCAACAGATCTGATATCTCCTTATTGACAAATTCCGCAAAAGCAATGGGGTACGGGTAACTTTTCGAGTAGACGGTTAAATCGTCCACGGTCCTTATCGTACCTACAATGCTGGTATTGTAGGGCAGCGCTTCATCTGGATCAGCGAAAACTTTAGCATGATGCTTTAGCAATGTAGAGATATCAATATTGTCCTTGCTTGTTTCCGATTTAGTTTCCACTAATTTGTTAACGTCCGAGCAGTAGTAGTACAAGAGTTTTTCCTTTCCACCATCATAACTCAACGTACCATTCTTTAGGGCAATACTACCACAATACTTACCTCTTTTAATAAGTCGAATCCTATAATGCCGTCAAAGGTCTTCAAACTGGGTAGGGCAAAGAATTCAACATTCTTATTTAATATATTTATTGTACATTTTTTGTTAATTATATCGGTACCGTGGATGGATTTGACAGTGAAAGGGTTATTCACAGGTTTTATTCCCTTTAGAGCGTTAAGGTGTTTACATAGCTCGGTGGTGTCGATTAAAAATCTTATTCCTCTTCCCCCAAGTGTCCTTTCGACATAGGGCAAGAGGGACTTAATCCTAAAAAATTAACGTCGTCTTCCGGTCCGTCCAGGTCATATTCAGCACTCTTAGGTTCCGTGTCATGATAATAGTCATCATATCCGGTATCACTCCAGTATTCACCTTTTGGTTCGTATTGTTGATACGATGTTCCTTTTGTATTGGCAGCTGATCACTTCCATGCTGTCTTTTTCAGCTTTTTCTTTATTCATACCTGTTGATACAGGCTGACGGCGATTGAATATGCCGCCCGTGTTACTGTTATCCGGACGAGTTACCTTAGGGTAAGCTCCTTGATTACGGTACCTATGGTCAATTCCGTGGAGTTGTTGGGGTCTGTTCTGTCTGAAGCGGGAGTACGACGGATCTATGTCCATTGGTACTGGAGTTTGCTGAGTTCGAGTTTGTCCTCGTTGGTCTTGAGGTATTCTACGGTATTGGGGTGAATAATAATAAGGATCTAAGTTATGGGATGCCTGTCTGTTAAAGGAACTTGCAAACATTGATCTGGCTTGGTTCGCTTCCAGTTCCTGCGCTAGGGCAAGTGCTGACGGCAGATCAGCGGGTCTAGAGGAGAAGAGAACATCGCACAAAGGGCGATTGAGTCCCGAGATGAACACGCGAAGTGCATCATCCCGATATTTCTTATTAAGTGATCCTATCAGCGTGGTGTTCTCACCGTGAGTCATGATTGTTTTATTGACTAACAGAGTCAACTTTCTCTCCACTGCATCATAGAACTCCACTACTGCTGATTTTCCTTGTCTAAGAGTCGATAACTCCTGTTCAATTAAGTAAATTTGTCTTTTGTCCGCATAGGCAAAGTCTAGTCGAGAAATGATAGCGTGAAAATTTAAGACTGTATTGAAAGAGGATAAAACACTATCTGCGGCTCCTACTACTTTATTTCGGATTATGCCTACCGCTTGGTAGTGTTTTGAGCTACCGTGATACGCTTCGAACACTCTATAAGCAGTAATAACGGGTCGCGTCGCCTTTGAATTCCGGCAAGGTTTTCACAAGGTCCAAGGATTCGTCACGTGGTATTCCGGGTTGAATAGTCACCGGTTCGTATTGGGTAACACGAACTGGTGATTCGATCCTTGCTAACCTGTTTGTCAGTTCGTCAACCCGATACTGAAATTACCTCCGGGAATGCTCGGTCGCAATACGAATGGCATTATTAAGAAGAGCTTCCAGAGTTTGTGCGTCCATATTTAATTTTTTCTTAGTCAGTTAAGTGTTAAGGCATTTCTCTTTCTAACCGTTACCCACCTTTATAAAATTTATTAATTACACAGGCCGACAGCATTTCAGACCCAGAAACCGGACTATATATTTTCGAAGGATTTTGATACGATGAATCCGAATCTGGCCTCAGAATTGCTCTATCAGCTCTGGTTTTCGAGATAACCTAACCTAAAAGTGCAAAAAGCACCGTTTTTGCCCATATGCCCATATCGATTGAGATAACATAGACATGATATAGTCGATTAATTTTTTGGTTACATCTTCTCTGGGTCTGAATGTTGGTTAAATTTTTTCGGCCTGTGTTATTTAAGAATTGTCAAAAAGGATACTAAAACGGACTTGAAAAAAAAAAAACCGATAAGCTATGTCACTAAATAAGGTATGATAAGGCAGCAGCACGATGATTCCTCTGGTGTTCCAGCAGCAGGGAGACAGGATTACGATGATTAGGATGCTTTATTTTTAGAGCATTTGGCTCTACACTTTTTCCTACTAGTTATGTGGTGTTTTAATTTTTAAACTTTATCTTTTTAAATTGGTAAAAAGCTTCATAAATGTTCACGGTGTTTGTAATTAAAATGTTTTGTTGCGTAATAAATTGTTCGCGGCTCACTGTTTATACAGTGGTTAACTTTCCCGCGATTGTCGAGTGGAGTCGAACCACGGCCACGCACAGGATTTGTCCTTTATAAGGATAACACAAGAACTGCATTGTGGCCCCACGTTGGACGCCACTTATTAAAATACTTGGTTGGGTTTTAATGTTATTTCATTTCTCTTGCTTGCACAAGAGCAATTATTAAAACACTTGCTTGGATTTTAATGTTATTTTATTTCTCTTGTTTGCACAAGAACAGCCGTTTGTATCGGTCGAGTTATTACAACTGAATTTGCTAACTAAAATATTGCGGCGACTACGCCTAAATACCTAACGCTTTCTTACCACCTACCAGTTGCTGCACATGTTTTGCCATGTGACTTGCAAAATGCAATTCGGCAATTTTACCTCTTGCTGTTGGCTTTTCCGCTGCAGCGATGTTGTTGTTGTCACGCGCTACCTGGTCGACGCATCGTCATCAATATCGGTGGGAGAGTTGTTGCTACGGTATTTCCACACTCAAACCTGCCGACGCACCGTCAGCAATATCGGTGGAAGTGGAATGTTGACCGGATACGTATTTACCGGTGTTAACTTATACAGTCGGCACCGTTCGTTTTAATTTTTTTCCTATCCATATTTGCCAATAGCATTCTAGCTGTCCTACTTGGGCATGAGCAGCAGTAAATTTATTAGTACTAGTATCGCCCAGTTGTCGAAATTCGACATCTTTTTTCATACAGTTTTGAATTTTACCTGTCACCAATACTAACTCCTTTATGCGAATTACTATTTTGAAGTCAACCAGCATAATTTATAGTGAATTTACAGGAAGACTTAAAATCGAATTTTGAACGTTAATACCGAATTGATTAATGCTAATTCTATCAAGTCTCCTTCAAATTTCTTCAGTGGCTTTTGAAATTAGACCGAAAAAGGAACCTCGATTTTCATTTATAAAAAATATGCATATGTATTTGTATGTACAGAAAATATGTTCATCACTGACTAATATGTCAAGCATATACCAATTCAGACTTTAAATCAGTTTTTCGATTATATTTGTCTGAGAGCCTCTTAGAGGTTAAAAACTAAATTGCCCACATCGACATAAACTCTTTCTTTTTTTCATCAGAATCGTTAACGGTTGAGAAAGTATCTTGACTTACAACAGAAGATTTCCTTCTCTAACGGCGGTTTCACGCGGGTTTTGGTGAAGACCAATATTTTTCCATCACACGACTGGGCTACAAAGTTACACCAAATTTTATGTTACTAATATGTGTTCTAAAAGTGAAACAAATCTGATCATAAATATGATTTTTTAGGATAGCTCTCAATCCCTGCGCCAAATATCGGAAGACAAACACACTTATACTTCTAAAAGCTTTTGCACGAAACAACAGCGATTCAATGCGATTTTAACATCTGGGAGAAAATGGTTCCCAGTTGAATGATTCTTGCAATTTTATATGTGTATAAATGTAGGTGTATAAAATTCCAAAACCTTACAATAAGAGGTTTTTCAAAATCTGCCATTCTTCTCCGTAAGTGAGTATGGTGTATGTTTCATAGAAATCGAGCAAACGGTGCCTTCAAAAAAGGGATTGCAAAATTTTCTTGTCGCGTATTTATATATAGATTATATATGTATTTTTGGACAACTAATAGGAGAGCAGCATGGTGTTTTACATACAACCCTTTAAATTTTTTAAACAGTAGCTTATATGTACATGTTGAGCTTTGTATTCTTGTACTGCTCTCAGTAATTTAGATGGATATTCCGGATGCTTGACGAATACTTTATATTTGTCCCAGTTGCTTTAAAGTCGGAATGTAGGGATTCTACATCCTAGACCCTTGCCTACATGCATGCATGGTCTTTTAGTCTTGCAACCATGTTATTGTTTTGTAGATATACTTGACACGAACTATTGCAAGTATAAAGAATACTTATATTCGAAACTTAAAAAGAACAAATGTTGTGCGCGCACAATCTTCTCGTTTGAATTGAATTTATCGGTATCTTGTGCATAAAACAAGCTAAGACACTTGAACCATATACTAACTAAATTGTATATAAATCGTACAAGTTACATTACAAAATAAATATAAACTGTAATGTATCAACTTGTCATCTAGAGCGGGTGCGTGAAAATTTTAAAAGAAAAGGAATATCTTCCATTCAAAATGAGTTTTTTCAAAAACGGCTCGATAAGTTATGGGCTATAAAATTTTTACAAGTTATTCATAACATAATTGACCCAAATTAGCAAAAAAATATGATGTGCTATGACCTTCGATTTAAAGTTGGTTCAGGTCCACCGTGAAACGATATGAGAATTTCAGTTTGCATGGGCGGTGCCACGCCCCTTTTTCCAAAATTGACCATATTTTGCCGTAAGTAAGGTATTGACAACATACATATCGCACACCGTCTTCAAAAGAGTCACAACTCAAAATTTAGCATTTTTTAAATTATGCGCTAAAAATGTACACAGACCTTTTATTTACCTTTCAGCAAAAGCTGGAGCAAATTTTGTTATAATTTGTTAAAAAAACCTAAGGTAAAGTCGTCCTTGCCCATATGATTAACATGTGCTACGAAATAGTTTTTCGCATTTTCTGTCGATCGTATTATTTTGAGTTGTGACTCTTTTGAAGACGGTGTGCGATATGTTACTGCGTCAAATGTCAGGACGTTAGCATAGGCGGTTCCAGAGAAAAGCGATGTGAGAATTTCAGTTTGTATGGGCGGTGCCACACCTCCTTTTCCAAAATCTACCATTTTTCGCCATAAGTACGTTATTGATTACATAAATAGCTGTGTCAAATTTCAAGACGTTTACAATCTATGCATCTGTGCTAAGTTTCAATTCCCCAGCAAAATTGGTTTTAGAGATACGGTGGTTTTCACAATTTAGCCTAAATGTCAGATGTTACTCCCCCTATGTATCGGGATTAACATTTCTGGATTAGAGGCAGTTATATCCTTTAAATCGGTGTATGTTTCATTAAAATCGAGCGAACGGTGCCTTCAAAAAAGGGATTGCAAAATTTTCTTGTGGCGTATTTATATATAGATGTTTATGCTTCTTTTCTACTCGGTTATATTCTACTCGGTAAATTCAACCCACATGCATAAACACATTTTTTTAAGCAAGTCTACACGGATTGAAATTTGTACATAAAAAATTTTAGAAGTGTTAGCCAGGGTAGCATTGGGTTTTATAACGGTGACAGGTAATAAGGTCAATGGAAATAAGGTCAATTGACTTTATTTCCCACCTTGGTGCGAAATAAAGTCAATTGACTTTATTACCTTTTCAAAAGCGAAATAAAGTCAACAAAAATTTGGAAATAAAGTCATTGACGCTATTTCCTGATTCAAATGGAAATAGCGTCAACGATGCTTAAAGTATGTCGATTCATAACTAGAAAAAAATGTTGTTCTTACAATAAACATTGCCCCGTAAGTGTTGTTTTTAATAGACGAATAAGGTTATTGCCTAATCCTCAGTGTTGTGATATTAATTCACACACAATCATGAACTACCACCAATTGATTTTATTAAAAAAATTTAAATTACGAATATGTAAAAACACGATGCGAAAAACTAAACGCCTGCGCACAGCTGGAATACGAGAAATATTTGAAGAAAGAGTGTAGAAATGATCCTTAACTTGCAAAACATGTTTCGTTTCCACAAAAATAAAGCGAACACTATTAAATTGAAGAACCAGTCCAGGTCCAAAAACCCCGGAGGAACACTGAAAGAATTATGTGTTTTAAATTAGCATATTTTGAACGAATTCGGAATGTCTAAGGCGGAAAAGAAACCAACCTTTCTATAAGGAAACAATTATAGAAAAAGAATTTTCTTACACTGTATTCATGTCTCCGCCAGCAATTTGTGACGACATCATTTAAAAGCAGCTAAGGAGAATGACGACACTATTTATTAGATGGCACATTCAACGAGCCAATGTGCCAAAATGCGGGTATAAACAATTTTTGATTATTTAATATCGGAACCGAGATCATATAAGTTAATTGATTGGTGTTCACACACTTTTAAAACACAAATTATATGCTTTTTTACTGTAGACAAGTTGTTGCCCCAAAACACAGCAGAAATCTTTCAATCAGGGCTGCCAACTATCCTTAGTTATCGAGGGCTTGAATTCATTAATACCCTCTATATGCAATTTGCACAAAAACTAATTTGTGATTTTAGAAACCATCTGGGACTTATTACCTGTCGTTATATAAGGTAACATTAATATCACTGATGACAGTTAAAGCTTAGGTGGATTTTTATATCAGAATCTCATCTTTGTGAAAAGTGTGCCCTCGATGTTTAAAATATATAAAAATTTTATTTTAACGTATACAAAAAATAAATCTACCTGCGTTACAGCACGGTGGAGACGGGGAATGGGAGGGGGGGGGGGCGGGGGGGGGCCGCGGCGTAGCGTGACGTGGTGTGCGCGCCGGTCGCGCGGGGCGCGGAGCGCGCGTTGTGGCCGCGAAGCTAAGCAAATTTAATGTTTGAAAGAGAAATAATGTCAATGGATTTTATTTCGTTTTTAAAATGGTAATAATGTCAATTGACCTTATTTCCGTTGATCTTATTACCTGTCACCTTTATAACTCGAGTTGAAAATTTACCGTTTATGCTTGTTGACTCTACCCGAGTTGAATATAACCGAGTAGATAAAATTATAGTTTAAAAAACTAAAACCTCCCTATTATAATTGCCATTCGTACTATCATCAGGTATGTAACTTGAGAATAGAAATCGCTGCATCTTTTAGGCGCATCAATATTACATAGTTACATCCCGAGCTAATAAAAGGAAGGTAAAAAGAAGCATAAACATGGTACACTTGGGTCTCTTTTTATGCGGGTTTTCAAACCATTTTTCCAGTGTAGCGATTTTGCTTTTTTGAGAGTTTTTATGACTTTTTCAGTGTGTAAAAGACAATGCTTAGGATAAATAGTTTGTCTTTGTATTTTTACATAATTCATGTATTTATTGTGGTATGTTTTTTTTGTTGGTTAATATACTGATACAATTTTATTTATTTCATTAATATTCAGTTTTACATAGAATAATAACTGATGAAGTGAAGAAATAAATTGTTTTTGTTTTGCTTAATATTGCCTCACTGGATTTTTATGCGGTTTTTTAGAATTTTTACCACGGAGTATCTAAATTTGTTGTTTTCGTTGGGTTTGTTTTATTGTGATTCATTAAACCCCCTGGCTGCAAATCATCCAATGAGCACGGTCTCGCGTAACACCCTGGATTAGGGGGAGGAGTTGGTTTGTTGGGATAAGAAAATAGGGAGGGATAATCGTCGGTGCAGTAATCACCACATAGGAAACTGTGTAAGCTCGTGTCTTACACAGGTTCTCACGCGGAGCCCTCTTCTTAGTTCATGATGTTATAGAAGCCCCTAAAGGGCCCCAATGTCACCACTTAAGCCTCATTCCCACGCCAAGAAGACCAACATCGATAAGGTCCTCCAGAGTTAACAGCAAAAACCAAAGCGCTGTCACGGCTCGATATGTCTTTCAGCACACAGAGGTGCTATAAGAGTTACCATTGGCCACAGAGCCTACCGCCAATTTTGAATGTAAATAAATAACCGGTACTCAACAAACTCCCTTGATGCATCCCCCAAAAACTCCTCCACAGTTTTCTAAACGGCAAAGCCACAGCGCTATAAGCCGTAGGGACTCCTCATGACAGAAAACCATGCAGAGGTGGTGACTGTTGGTTACCATTAGCCACAGCGCCAACCTAAAATTTTTTGCTTGAATACATTTCCGTATAAATAAATTTATCCTGGTCCTGCCCTCTCATTGAGTTGTTCATATGGGTTTTCGGTGTCGCTGATTGCGAATCTGAAGTCAGACTAAAAAAATATACAGCTAATATGCATTCCAAATCGGACTATAGATAAGGGGTTTTCAGATATCCCGACTCCTGCGCCAACTAGCAGACTAATGCATCTTTCATAGTGCACTATCATCGGGTTCTGAGATAAGTTTGAAGTTTCAAGTCTCTAGCTTACCGGGAAGTTGGTTTAAAATTGATTGTAAGAGTTGGCCTAGACCAGAAGTTCCCAAACTTTTTTTATCGCAGACCCCTTTCAAAAATTGACTGGTTTCGGTGGACCCCCTGCTGATACATTTCTAAATATTCCCAAAGCTCGCAAAAAAAAATTAAATGTGAAAATTAGATCTAACAATGTAAATTTGCATCGCGGGTGAATTCAAAAACTAAACTCAGAGTGGCCAAAATAAAAGTAAAATATCTTCTTCTGTTCTGTTTATAAAAATAATGTGATTACACACTTGTAGGTTTTAAAAAATAGACCTCGTAAGCACAACAAAATACTCTCTCGCTCGGAAGAGTTATATTTTTTAAGAGCACTGCGAGCGCTAGCGTTATTTACATTATCTTCACCATAAACTCATCAAATGTTCGGCTCACTCTTGTCTTTGCACGTGGAGTATATGTAAATTAGTTTATTTGTGTTAATGGCATCATTTTTATTTTTACCGCTGCGAGTTTTAAAGTGAGGTGAAAAACATTTATCACAGTTTTAAAACACAAAACTTAAAACATCAAAACGGCTAAGCATTTTACCCCAAACTTTTAATTCAGAAACTGACAATATAGAAAAGAACGTGGTTAAAAAAATCGATGACAAATAACCAAGCAAGCAAGAAGCACAAAAAGTGTTCCACCGTCTCATTTTCTTCAAGGTAAGATGGGCAAATGGATTTGTTATTTACGCCTATCACAGTCAGGTGTGTGTGCCACTTGAAGTAACCAGTCAGCAGTCCAGCAAGTTTTCTGCTCAGTGAGAGCAAAAAATAGATAGACCTTGTGAGATTGAAGGCAATATGAGTTTTGCCCACCTGCATCCCCTCGATGCCTCTTAAGTCATTTCTGAGTTTCTGATGGTGGCTTCGATTGCCGAAGGTGGGAGTGCTAAAACTGGTTGCGGACCGAGGAATGCTTGGTCTGAACCAACTCTGGCCAAATGATCAGATGTCTCATAACTAGGTACTCCAGAGTGACCTGGCACCCAGAGTAAAAGAACCTCGTTATGTTCACCTTCATATTTTAGTCGAGACTTGCATTGCCGAACAACATAGTTTGGAAGTACTTAAATAAAGGGCTGGTCAATGCATTAAGTGCAGCTTGGTCGTCACTGTAGTCAAGTTAACTCCTTCCCCTCCACCTATATCCACCACGTAGTCCATGGCTAGGGTTGCCAACATATTCTAAAATAATTATAGTACTTTTTCAAAAAACATTGAAAAAATAAAGTACACTTCAAATAAATAAAGCATTTTATTTAAAAGAAAAAGGAAAAACGATTTTTAATTGATGTTGAAATGAAATTATTTTAAGGAAATTTGCTAATTCTTTCTCAGTTAGGTTACCTTTTTTGATTATAACCTCTTTTGATTTTAAACTCACAATAACCTTTTACTTTAAAGAATATTTCATTTAATATTGTTATTTCAGAATAAGGGTCAACCATTTTAATAAAATTTTTTTCGTGCAAATTACTGAAATATATTTATATATATGATTGAAGAAATATAGTATTTTTGCGTACTATATTTTTTTCCGACAGTATATAGTACGCCGACCGGAAAAATAGTACAATACTATATATCATAGTACGGTTGGCAACCCTATCCATGGTTTTGAGTTTTGCAATTACCTCATATTCCCCTACATAAAAGCAGGGACGTGAACCGGTTTTGAACCGAACCGGTTTTGAACCGGAATACCGCTTTTTTCTATTAATTAACTGAACCATTAACCGAACTGAAATTTTCCACAAATGTTTGATCCGAACCGAAAACCGAACCACTTTCCATAAAGGTTTAAAGGTTCGTTTCAACCAATTTTCAATAGATAAATGTACCCACTTTTTTTCTTTTTGTTAAACATGGTAATTCCTACCATGCTTGTTAACCATGTGAGAATATCAATGGGTTGCCTACCCATCTCATTTGACAGACCCCTTAACCTTGCGCGTTGGTGCACTTGGCACTTGACACTTAAACTTGCGCGTTATTTTTTTGTTTTTCGAACCGTTGAACCGAACCGAAACCTCGGTTCAAAGACCAAAAAAACCGCTTTGACGAACCAAATCCAAAAGTGCAAAAACGGTTCGAACCGCTGAACCGAACCGACCAAATTTTTCATCCGGTTCACGTCCCTGCATAAAAGTGAAGCTTATCTCCATTAACCTCGAAAAAGACCCCAGATCATGACCCAGAGTCAGTTGTGGAGCCATCAGTGAAGATTCGACAGTGTGTGAGTCCGGTCTCAGCGATGGAATCAAACCAGCATTCAGTCTCAGGGAACTCAACATTATAGAATCTCTTCAACAATGGTAATGGTGGCGTACTATACTGTAGCATTGAAAAGGCACAAGTGCTTTGTCATACCAGAATCCGGTTGTTTTTAGTCTGCAGGTGGCCTTTAAGGCTTCCCCACGTATGAAAACTCAAAGTGACAGTAAGTGCAGCAGTGCGTCACCACACAAAAAAATAAGTGTGTCAAGTTAGCACTACACTTTTCGAAATTGGAAAAGTTAACTACGGCATTAGTTGTAGTGTTTTTGTTGTAAATTTTTTGTGGAAAGAAAAAATTTGTAGCTCTCTTTTTTTAAGAAAAAATGGTATGTAGTGCTAACTTGACACCATACACCTAGTCGATAGAATTGAGATATTGAAAATGTTACAACGGCATTAATTGTAGCTTTTAACTTTAACATTTTTTGTGGAAAGAAAAAATTTGTAGCTCTCGTTTTTTAAGAAAAAATGGTATGTAGTGCTAACTTGACACCATACACCTAGTCGATAGAATTGAGATATCCAATATGTTACTATGCCATTAATTGTAGCTTTTAACTTTAAAATTTGTTGTGGAAAGAAAAAATTTGTAGCTTTCGTTTTTCTGGAAAAAATTGAGTTGCCCCTTTTTCGAACAAAATTTAGTATGTAGCGCTAACTGGACACCATGCCCCATTGACGACAGAATTGAGATATTGAAAGGGTTACAAGGGCATTAATTGTAGCTTTTTTTTGATGTAAATTTGTTGTGGAAAGAAAAAACTTGTAGCTTTCGTTTTTTAAGAAAAAATGATATGTAGTGCTAACTTGACACCATACACCTAGTCGATAGAATTGAGATATTGAAAATGTTATAACGGCATTAATTATATCTTTTTTGTTGTAAATTTGTTGTGGAAAGAAAAAATTTGTAGCTCTCGTTTTTTAAGAAAAAATGGTATGTAGTGCTAACTTGACACCATACACCTAGTCGATAGAATTAAGATATAGAAAATGTTATAACGGCATTAATTGTAGCTTTTTTTGTTGTAAATTTGTTGTGAAAGGAAAAAATTTGTAGCTCTCGTTTTTTAAGAAAAAAATGGTATGTAGTGCTAACTTGACACCATACACCTAGTCAACAATTTGTTGTGAAAAGAAAAAAATTGTAGCTTTCGTTTTTCTGGAAATAATTAAGTTGACCCTTTTTCGAACAAAATTTAGTACGTAGTGCTAACTTGACACCATACAACTAGTCGATAGAATTGAGATATTGAAAAGGTTACAACGGCATTAATTGTAGCTTTTTTGTTGTAAATTTGTTGTTTAAAGAAAAAAATTGTAGCTGCCTTTCCAAAACAAATTTACAACAAAAAGGCTACAATTAATTCCGTTGTAACCTTTTCAATATCAATTCTATCGACTAGTTGTATGGTGTCAAGTTAGCACTACACACCATTTCTTTTAAAAAAAGAGAGCTAAAATTTTTTTCTTTCCACAACAAATTTACAACAAAAACCTACAATTAATTCCGTTGCAAACTTTTCAATATCTCAATTCTATCTACTAGGTGTATGGTGTCAAGTTAGCACAACGTACCATTTTTTCTTAAAAAATGAAAGCTACACATTTTTTCTTTCCACAACAAATTTACAACAAGAAAGCTACAATTCCGTTGTAACCTTTTCAATGGTGCATGGTGTCAAGTTAGCACTACATACTAAATTTTGTTCGAAAAAGGGCCAACACAATTTTTTCGAGAAAAACGAAAGCTACAAATTTTTTCTTTCCCCAACAAATTTACAACAAAAAAGATATAATTAATGCCGTTATAACATTTTCAATATCTCAATTCTATCGACTAGGTGTATGGGGTCAAGTTAGCACTACATATCATTTTTTCTTAAAAAACGAGAGCTACAAGTTTTTTCTTTCCACAACAAATTTACATCAAAAAAAAGCTACAATTAATGCCCTTGTAACCCTTTCATAGTAACATATTGGATATCTCAATTCTATCGACTAGGTGTATGGTGTCAAGTTAGCACTACATACCATTTTTTCTTAAAAAACGAGAGCTACAAATTTTTTCTTTCCACAACAAATTTACAACAAAAAAGCCACAATTAATGCCGTTACAACATTTAAAATATATCTCAGTTCTATCGACTAGGTGTATGGTGTCGGTGTATGGTGTCAAGTTAGCACTAGATACATAACATTTTTTCTTAAAAAATGAAAACTACATATTTTTTCTTTCCACAACAAATTTACAACAGAAACACTACCGTTAATGGCGTAGTTAACTTTTCCAATTTCGAAAAGTGTAGTGCTAACTTGACACATGTACTTGAAATGTGGTATGCAGTTATATCTATGGTAGGTGCTTGTAGTAAGGTATATATATAAATTAGTATGTAAAAGGTGGCGTGGCACATCCTAAAGGCGTGGAACTTTTTATCAGGTATAACTTCGGAACCATAAGTCACATGAGCTTGAAATTTGGTATGCAGCCATATCTATGGTAGGTGGTTATAACACGCTTACTACACGGTATATATGAATGAGTTTGTAAAAGGGGGCGTAGCACTTAACATAGGCTTGGTATTTTTTATCAGCCATAACTTCGAAACCACAAGTCACATGACCAACCCCTTTAATTCATTCTGACGTGGGGTGAAACCCGCGGCTAAAAGCTAGTATAGTATATATCTATATATCTAGTATAGTATATATCTATATATCTAATCATATATCATATATATTGGCTATTTAAACTCTATGATCCGCCATTTTTTTAGGGACGCCATTTCGTATAAGGGACTTGTGGGCTCTGCTTGTCAAGCTCTTTAATTTCATACCCATATTGAGGGGGAAAATATATGTAATCCACCATCTTGGATTTGATTTTTTATTAATTTGATACCCCCATTGACAACTGAAAAAATATGTAATCTGCCAATTTGTGGCGGCGGCCATTTGGGTTTACAATGGTACTGAATATACGTAACTATATTGCTGTCGGAATTTAAGATGTGCGAGAAAAATTGCAGATAATAGGTCAACAGGAAGGGGATAAATTTCAATTACAACTATGAAGATTTAACCAAAAAAAAGGTTAATATGACCCACACCGGTGAGGAATAGGGGGCTAAATAATGAGCCATATTTGTTAGTGCAATTTTTACAATAAATGCAATTTTTACCATAAATGCAGTTTTCTTTACTTTTAGGCTCCACTACTTCTCATTTAGAGAATTTTGGCAATGAAAATTTACCGTAGCGATTGTCAGAATACCACTGCAAAACGTTTTTCTACGAGGCTGACCCAAGTGGTCAAATAGAGATACATACATATCAATTTAGGTGCTCCATTAGATTCCTAGAATTTTGCAAAAGGCGACAACATTTCTATTAAAAGTTGGTTGCGTTTTACAAATAACACAAGGCAACATTGAGTTTGGTGCGGCATATGCACATTAGGTCAAATGATTACTTTTTCTGTGCGAAATTAATAGCAGGTAAAATATTGCATTATTTTAATGTAAAAAGATGGAAAACGTTAAAACAAGTGTAAAGGCAGTAAATAAAATGTTAAACATACTTGGCTTTCGTAAAACAGACTTTACTGCTTTTTTGTATGTTCAAATGATGAGTGTATGTTTGTAGGTAGTACTCAAAAACATTGTCCAATTAGTTTGATTTTGACACAAGTTATTTTCTTACCATACTCAACCCCCTCCCCTTTAAAATGAGCTGCATAATAAAATAAGTATGGTCACATGTACATAAATGGCGATTAGTTATGGCATTATCGAAGTTCCTAAATTAAAAAAAGAACAAGTAAGAAAGTCTAAGTTCGGGCGGAGCCGAACATTAAATACCCGGCGCAATTATTAAATATATGTTTTCCACCTTTCCGAAAGCTACCGCTACACGATAATCCGGGGTGTATAAATTTTAAGTAAATTAGCGTCCTTAAATTTCGAAATATTGCAGTTTCAAGCATTTCTGAAATATACCGTTATATGAAAAGCGGTCGTAATTTTAGTCCGATTTCAATAATTTTCAACGCTTTGCTTTTATGTGGCAAGCACAATAACCATACCCAGTTTGGTTCAAATTGCTAGAACGGTTAGCGAGATACATATATGTGATCATAAGTGGGCGGTGCCACGCCCATTTTCCAAAATTGTATCATAAGCTTATTTCTTGGTAAAAAATTGTTGCAACCATCAATTTTGAATAAATTAGCTTTAATATTTACTGATTTATCGAGGATCTCGTATTTTTCTAAATTACCGTTATATGGGATGTGGGCGTGGCTATTGTCCGATTTTAAAAATTTTCGGCCATTTGGTATGTTGTAGCAGGACCAACAACTGTGCCAAGTTTGGAAGAAATTGGTGCAGCGGTTACCAAGATATACACATGTAATCATAAGTAGGCGTGGCTCCGCCCATTTGCCAAAATTTTTAATATTCTTATTTTTCGTCTAAAACTCATTGTAAATATCAATTTTGAGTGAATTATCTTCAGTAGTTACTAAAATATCGCACTTTTCGTATTTCTGAAAATTACCGTTATATGGGAGGTAGGCGTGGTTATTGTCCGATTTCGCCCATTGTCAATACCATCCGTCCTATGCCCAAAAGAAGTCCACGTACCAAGTTTCGTTAAGGTATCTCAATTTTTACTCGAGTTATCGTGTGCACAGACGGACGGACTGACGGACGGACGGACGGACGGACGGACATACAGTCACCGCTTAATCGATTTCTCTTTTCATTCTGATCATTTATGTATACATTTGTCTATATCTATCTCGATTCGTTTTGCCTGTTACAAACAATCGTTATGTGAACAAAGTTATAATACCCTTGTGCACAAGTGCGCTCGGGTATAAAAATATTTACTACATGTCTCGCAGATATGTCTTGAGGAGAGATTCCTAAAGCAGTTAGTCTTCATAAAACACTTCATTTTCACTTGAGGTTTCAGTATTTCCGAATTCTCCACCGATATTATTTATATTCAGACATTTACCAAAACTCGCTGGTAACTTCCTGAAAAGAATACGAATGTTTATGAAACTAATTGGTTAAAAGAATGTTCAAAGCTCTATTCACTTTGAATAAAAAAAAAAATCGAAATTTCAGTCCGTGAGCTCTCTCAAGAATTTGCCTTTTTGCGAAGGCGTTAGTGTATTTGTAACATAGGCTCGGCTACGCTACAGGAGATGAAATGTAATCCAAATTGAGGCTGCTATGTTTTTTTTTTTTGCTATCACATACTTCCATTTTCACTATGTATCACCATTAAAATGGATTCTTTATCACCAAAAAATGTTGGAGATATTTTTGGAGATAGCTAAAAATTCGGAAAAAGGTGGGCCATCCTATTTTAGCACTTTAGCGATAGCGAAAGTTAGAATCCGGCTGATGGTCGACACAGCTGGCTTTTTGTTTTCGAAAAGAACCTCATCAGCAAGAAACGCTATGTTTTCAGATCTAAATATTTTAGCATTCTTTCCAAATTGTTTCCCATAATTTTCATATTTATTTGATAAATAATTGCAAAAAATACGCGTTTTTTCTTCTAAGAGTTTCATGGAACTTTCGCAAATATCAGCAGCACCAATTTTTTTTTCAACATGGTTGAAAACCGGACAAGGCTTTTTTTCGAACATCCAATCAGCCAAACTTCAAACAACTTGCCGTTTGTGATAGCATGATAGCCCAGAAAAAACCGTTTTTCTTGGAAACGGCTAAAAACGGCAAGTTAAGTAAAATAGATTCAATCATTACATCTTAATTTATCCATTTCTGATTCCATTTTGTTTGCCGAAAGTTAACAAAATTGTAAAAGCTTACAATGGAAATAAATCATAATCATAATTTTTGAGGTTATGAAAATAAGTCAGTTTTTTGCAAACAAATGATTAAAAGTTACTTTTTTAAATTGGGACATAGGTTCTCACTTAGATAAAGTTTGGTTTCGCATTAAAAATTTTCCTTTAGTTATTCGAACTTTACAAAAACAATGCACTTGAAATTTACAAAATAAACCGGTTGCGCAAACAACGTAGCAATAACGTTTTGAAAGTGTAACTTTGGTTTATTGCTGTATAACGGTGTTTTTTATTTTACAAAAGCTAAGTGAAGTTTTTTTAGAGTATTCTCTACAGAATGGCAACAAAAAATAATGTAAAACTGCCTTTACGAAATTGGACTTTCGCACAGCCAAATGTATCATTTGACCTAATGTGATATGTTAAAGCTTTATTTGAAAGACTTTTTGTGCCAATTACTAATCCGTAAGTATAAAGTTCCCATCAGCTCTAGATGGTCACGAGGTCAAAGTGTCATAAAATCACGATTTTTGCAATGTTTGAGAAGCTCTAGCAAAGAAATAAGAGGTGATAAAAATTAAAGCTAGAAGTCTCGACTACTGTTCCTGAAAATACCATCCGTGCACCTTGACCTGATAGTTCTTCTAGTATTCAAAAAATAAAAATAAAATATATAGAAAATCAACGCGATTTTCAATCGATTAAAACTTACACCTTATTATACTAAAATTTTACAGGTTATAAAACTGCATACCTTTCTTGAATTTTCCTAAGGTCTGTATAAAAATTGATGAATAGAAAAAATTTTAACTTTAAAAACCTTACAAATATTCAACAAAAACCATTATGTACTCAGCTTTGCACTATAGTGTAAGCGTTAAAAATACATGCATATGTACATACATATGCATATCGTCGTTTAAAGTGCAAAACCTCGTATCAACAAAATGCGAAACCGCGTATCAGCAAAATGCAAAATCCGCGTATGTGAAGTTGTAGAAATAATTTTCTAAAAATAATTTTTATAAAGCAATCGCATTTCTGGCTAGTATATTTCAGGACGAATAATTAAGATTGAGCCAAGAGCTTGTGTGAGCAAATCCAATTTTTGGCAGCCAATGTCAGTTACGCGGTTTTGCAGAATGACGATACGCGGTTTTGTACTTTAAACGACGATATAATTTATAAGTCAAACTACATCTTGAAGGAAATACAATTTTCATACTGACTTTATTTTTGCATTATCCTCAGAGATGGCAAAAATATATTTTTTGAACTCATATATTTTTATTGCGATCTGTTTTTTTTTCTTTTTAACATTAAGCAATATTTGAAACTTAAATACTAAATAACCACCATATTCTATTCGCAGGTATGCAATGTTATTAAAGATCTAATATTGATTTCCTTTTAAGGCGCTGGAATGACACTGTATGAGAAGTGAGTGTAGAAATAAGAGGATTTAGGTGATCATGCATTTTTTGTCAGTGCGCCAAGGCATGCTTTTTAATTTCGGAAGCAACAGTAGGGACTTTAAGGTCACGGTGTATTTGGTTGTTTCTGACATAGAGCGGAGCGTTCACAATCATTCTAAGAGTTTTTGATTGGAATCCTTGGAGTATTTCTATATTGAAGGTTGCTGCAGAGCCCCATAATTGTATTCCGTTTGTCCATACTGGTTTTAAGGCACATGAATAGAGTAAGAGCTTGCTCTCGAGTGAGACTTGAGACTTCGGGTTCAGTAACCAATGTAAATTTCTGAGCTTCATTCCCAGTGCTTTGAGTTTAGTGAAAATATGAGTTTTCCATGTAAGCTTGCTGTCGAGGTGCATGCCTAAGTATTTTGTCGCATCACGCTGTGGAATATCCACGTTATTGAGTTTTACGGGCGGGCAGGTTTTACGTTTAAGGGATAACGTAACCTGGACAGACTTTGTTTCATTTGGCTTAATTCGCCAAATAAGTTTGAGGCATTTTTGAGTTTAACCGAGGCGAGTTTTGGATGAGATTGCAAAAATTAACTAACTTTTATTTGCTACGTCTCTACAGAAATTTCCACATACTGTGTGGAAAAATATATAACATATTTATTGTAGGATATGCATGAGTACAAAGCTTGAAATAATGATTGCTAACTGCTAACAATAAAATATATTTTTGCTTAAAGTTTTCTCATTAAATTAAAATATTTACTTAATTTTTTTAAGGTTGAGGACATTTATGATGCAATCGATATTGAAGACGATCCAAATCATTTATCAGTAAATCAACCCGATATAATTGAACTAAGTCCTGCCGATTTGAATGCAGCTGTTCAATCGCCGAAGCGCGCCCGCCTCAACATAAACTATTCGATTGGACCTATTGGAGAGTTGGATAAACAAATCCAACAGCAAAGGCCACAACAACCACAAAAGCAAATCCACCAACAACAAATTCAGCATAGTATAAAACAATATAAAGTGCAACCGCAGCATATAGTTGTACAAACAATAACGAATGGCAGCAACACAACCTCAATCCAGGCGATCAATGCAGCGACAGGAACCACAATCGGCACTGTAAGTGGGTCTTTCTCCACAGTGGGCTTATCGCATATCAATGGCACAATGCCAAACAATCGTCGCAAAATACAATTAGTTAATCGTATTGTTTAAATTTTCAAGAAACAAACAAAATCAAACAGAAAGCCATTCGGCCATTTGTTCCTAAAGAACAGATGATAGGTAGGAAGAAAAAATGCTGTTCCCTTTAAAATAATGTACAGCATGTGTGTGTTTACATAAATAGGTAAACAATATTTAACACATTGTATACGATGTTATTTGAAAAGTGTAACAAAAAACATTAGCGAAGTTATCTTCAAGGATCAAATAATGTATCAAATCAAATTCAATCATTTGTACGTGTTTTACGCTTGCACTATATTTTAACAATCAGTTAAGCGTAAGCATCTTAATTAACTCCACTTTACAAATGATTTAGAAATCTAGTTATTTAATATTATCTGATTCGTTTTTAAAGTAAATTTGTTTCATTGACAATAATTACAAAAAAAAACATTAAAAATTAAATTAAATCAAATGAGAATTAGTAAAAGATGTTATGTGTTAAACACATTTTTTTTTGGTAAATTAATGGGCTAAAGTAATAACTTCATCACTTTTTGAAATTTAGAGATAGGTGAAATGATAGTAAATTGTAACTAGATTCAGATTTGAATGCGTTTTCTTTTTTCACCTAAAAAGTACGTCTCATCTAACATAGTTGTTTAAATATTTAGTATTTGAACAATTAATTTTTGATGATTCCTTGTTATCATATATCCTCCACAAAAACGGAAAGCTCTCAACTTTCGGGAATTTAAAAACCATTTTTGCTTTGAAAACGAATTCTCTAATATTGCTAACAGTATGAAAATTTTAACACGAACCGTTTGATGTGTACAAATACGCTTAAAATGTGGCGTTCACAATAAATTTCTTACAATAACTTTATATTGTGTGTATATGTTCATATTGAATTCACATTTTTAAGTTGCAAAGAATTATGAGTAAAATATCGCACCAGTTCTCGAAAAGTATATTGTATTAACTGAAAGTCTCCGAGTCGTAATATAAGGTCATACATACATACGTAGCTATTAATTTGCAGCCAATTATATTAAAATATCACTTATGCTTTTGCTGGAAAACAGTTATGAATAATATCAATAAGATGGATTTATTGTTAATACATTTTTGATGGTCGTGCGCGATATGTCTGTCTGTATAAATTTATATTCGTAATATGTAATAGTAAATTATGCTTATTGCCGATATATTTCACATCATTTCATTTTTGTTTGTCCGAGCTCTGATCACATATATATGGGAGCATTTATAAAATGTCTACAATCTTCAGTCATCCGTTTCCGGGAAACAATAGAACTGATATAAAAAAGAAAAAAACTTTATTTGATTCTTAATTAATCATTCATGTATTTACAAAGCAATAAAAAACGTATTTTCCATTTTTGTTTATGGCTATAGTTTTTCGCAAACCAGAAACACTTTTCACTATTTGAACAAAAAAAAAAGAATCTTACTTGGTACTGCGATTCTAATTTATAATAACCAAATAAACTTTAGACTGACAATAGGATATGCATACTAACTACTAATTTTGGGCACAAAATCAAATTTTATAAACTTGACGAATTAAAACGTTTGATTTTTGTAATACTAATCTTTTTATTTTCATAACTTGATCTCTTTACTTCGTAAGCTCATATTATAAAATCTATTTCGATAATTATAGAAATGCTAATGAATTATATTTATCTAGAAACACTCTTGCTATGAACACAATCAAGGTGGTGCCCGACAATGCGCAACTCGAAACTAAATATCGCAGCCAAGCTCTAGCACCTGAATTCTGATTTTTGTTTTTCTGTAAGTTCTATTTTTTTGTAATCTGTAATGTATATAAAAATGGGCTTTATATATTTACATGTGAATTTTTTATTTAGCATTGTTGCTAAGTTATATGTTCATATATGATTTTCTATGATTTTTCGGGTTTCATTCCTGGTTTTGATTGTGTTCAATTTGGTAAAAATATAATACAAAAATAAAAATTATGACTCAGCATAATTTCTGCAATTATCATTTTTTTTTGTACCTGTGTCGCTCATACATGCACATTGAATGAAATATAAACGATTTTGTGGAATTGTTTAATACTTAACTGATGAGTGATTTGCTCGTTTTAAGTAATTTATATTTTAAATTTAAGAAGTTCCAGAGGTAGTTTGGATTCAAGAATAGTGCGCAATGCATTTGGTAGATATAAGTTTTTGGATTTCCCACAGAAAAACGTTGCTTAGTATATACATATACATATATGTAATAAATACACTCATACATGGTATAAAATTAAGTGTTGCATTTCAAGTCATTCCTCACTTAATTATCTTATATTAATTCCAAATAAAAAAACAAATGTAAGTCATAAATAAATCTTGCCAGCTCAGTATTTAAGATATCTAACTAAAAACGAAATTCCAGAAGAATCGTTTCTAATAGCGATAACTCACTCCATAGTAGGTTATACGTTATATATTATCTTAATGCAGAAAGGCCGTGACTTGTTTTCTTTCAACATCAAACTTTATAAAAAATCTACATAGATTACCACCCCAAAAATTTTAAACCATTACTACAATATTAAATCGTTTAGTCATAAAAAATTTTCAACAGAAATCTTAAATTTTTATTAAGTGAAAGGCCTTTCAAAATGAAAGTACGTACGAGATAATAGCCTTAGACGGCATGAATGTAGAACACATTCAAACAGTCAATTGAGAAAAATCAGAAGAATAGATTATATAGATACTAAAAAAAATTACAAATATTGCTGTAAATAGTAGTTCTAAGAAACTATTCGCAATATCATATCTTTATGGTAATAAATACTAACGACAACCGCACCAAGGCATGATAATTATATAGCCTCCGCATTTATAAACGCATTTACGGA
>NW_023458558.1:71982357-71982553 GCF_013731165.1 Rhagoletis pomonella
TTTTTTTTCAAAGCGTTGCCAGACGCTCAAAAACGAAAGCAGAAAAGTACAAGTATAGAATTTTTTGTTTTTAAACTTATCTTCATCAAACTTAAAAGAAATAGTACAAACTTAATTTACATTAAAAGATATTAGTGCGCGGTTAATTCAGCGACGAAATGTGTTGTAGTTCACTGCTCTATGTTACATATCGTTA
>NW_023458558.1:71982653-71984348 GCF_013731165.1 Rhagoletis pomonella
GGTATTCTATCGGAATCCGCAATAAAATTTTACTTTTAACAAAATCCCGATGTTTAACACCTTACTTAATATATCACATCATAAGCTTCATAGTCAGGCAGTGGAACGTCGACTCCGTCATCATCGACTGCAGGCTCGGGTTCTTCTTCTCTACAACTTTCCGTGCTGCTACCATTTAGTAGGGCGGAAAAGTGTTCCCTCCATAATTTAAGTACGCTCTGGACATCAGTTACTAGGTCGCCATTATTGTTGTTACAGGAGTACGCCCCGGTCTTTAAACCTTCCGTAAGTCGCCTAACTCTCTGGTAGAATTTTCGGGCATTCTTCCTGTCGGCCAGCATTTCAAGCTCTTCGCACTCACGTATTTCGGCCTCTCTCTCTCTTATTGCGGCAAATACGTCTCGCTTCCCTCTTCAGATCCCTATAGCGGTCCCACATAGCGCGCGTTGCGCCCGATCGCAGCGTGGCTCTGTAGGCGGCATCTTTTTTCTCAGCAGCTTCCTGACAATCCCCATCGTACCAGTTGTTCTTTCGGGCTCGCTGAAATCCGACTACTTCTTCGCCGGCGGTACTTAATGAGCGGGAAATGTGGTTCCACTGCTCGCATATGTCGGTTTGTTGAAGAGTGCTCTCTGAGAGTAGGTGTGAGAGTCGAGTAGCGAAAGCGCTGGCTGTCTGTTGTGATTGCAGCTTTTCGACGTTAAGCTTTCCTTGCATATTTGGGCGCAAATTTTTTGCTGCACAGAGGCAGGTGCGTATCTTGGCTGCAACAAGATAGTGGTCCGAGTCGATGTTCGGGCCTCGGAGTGTGCGTACGTCTAAAACAGTGGAAGCGTGCCTTCCGTCTATCACAACATGATCGATTTGGTTCTCGTTTTTCGGTCCGGAGACAGCCACGTAGCTTGATGGATCTTTTTATGCTTGAACCTAGTACTGCATACTACCATCTTTCGGGCCCCGGCGAGGTCGATCAGCCTCAATCCGTTGTCGGACGTTTCGTCGTGGAGGCTGAATTTTCCGATGGTGGTTCCAAAGATCCCTTCCTTGCCCACCCTGGCATTGAAGTCGCCAAGCACGATTTTGATACCATGACGGGGGCAGCGCTCGTACGTGCGCTCCAAGCGCTCATAGAAGAGGTCCTTGGATGCCTCATCCTTCTCTTCCGTCGGGGCATGGGCGCAGATGAGCGAGATGTTGAAGAATTTCGCTTTGATGCGGATTGTGGCTAGACGCTCGTCCAAGGGGGTGAACGACAGTACTTGGCGACGGAGTCTGTCTCCCACCACAAATCCAACTCCGAATTTGCGCTCCTTTACATGGCAGCTGTAGTAGACGTCGCAAGGCCCCAGACATTGCTTGCCTTGCCCCGTCCAACGCATTTCTTGGATGGCGGTGATGTCAGCTTTTGTCCTTACGAGGACATCAACCAGCCGGGCAGAGGCACCTTCCCCATTAAGGGTCCGGACATTCCAGGTGCATGCCCTCAAATCGTAGTCTTTTAAACGTTTGCCGTGGTCGTCATCATAAGGGGGGGGTCTCATCCGAGGCTTTACCTTGCTTCTTCACTGGAAGTAGTTTTTACGTGGCGGGTCCCAAGCCCAGCGCACAACCCATTGCTGGGACGGGGGTGGTTTCGCAACCAAATACACGGATTCCGATAGAATACCTATATTTGTATGACAAGATTTTTCTGTA
>NW_023458558.1:71984448-71991906 GCF_013731165.1 Rhagoletis pomonella
AACAAGTAAGAAAGCCTAAGTTCGGGCGGAGCCGAACATTAAATACCCGGCGCAATTATTAAATATATGTTTTCCACCTTTCCGAAAGCTACCGCTACACGATAATCCGGGGTGTATAAATTTTAAGTAAATTAGCGTCCTTAAATTTCGAAATATTGCAGTTTCAAGCATTTCTGAAATATACCGTTATATGAAAAGCGGTCGTAATTTTAGTCCGATTTCAATAATTTTCAACGCTTTGCTTTTATGTGGCAAGCACAATAACCATACCCAGTTTGGTTCAAATTGCTAGAACGGTTAGCGAGATACATATATGTGATCATAAGTGGGCGGTGCCACGCCCATTTTCCAAAATTGTATCATAAGCTTATTTCTTGGTAAAAAATTGTTGCAACCATCAATTTTGAATAAATTAGCTTTAATATTTACTGATTTATCGAGGATCTCGTATTTTTCTAAATTACCGTTATATTGGATGTGGGCGTGGCTATTGTCCGATTTTAAAAATTTTCGGCCATTTGGTATGTTGTAGCAGGACCAACAACTGTGCCAAGTTTGGAAGAAATTGGTGCAGCGGTTACCAAGGTATACACATGTAATCATAAGTAGGCGTGGCTACGCCCATTTGCCAAAATTTTTTAATATTCTTTTTTTCGTCTAAAACTCATTGTAAATATCAATTTTGAGTGAATTATCTTCAGTAGTTACTAAAATATCGCACTTTTCGTATTTCTGAAAATTACCGTTATATGGGAGGTAGGCGTGGTTATTGTCCGATTTCGCCCATTGTCAATACCATCCGTCCTATGCCCAAAAGAAGTCCACGTACCAAGTTTCGTTAAGATATCTCAATTTTTACTCGAGTTATCGTGTGCACAGACGGACGGACTGACGGACGGACGGACGGACGGACGGACAGACAGTCACCGCTTAATCGATTTCTCTTTTCATTCTGATCATTTATGTATACATTTGTCTATATCTATCTCGATTCGTTTTGCCTGTTACAAACAATCGTTATGTGAACAAAGTTATAATACCCTTGTGCACAAGTGCGATCGGGTATAAAAATATTTACTACATGTCTCGCAGATATGTCTTGAGGAGAGATTCCTAAAGCAGTTAGTCTTCATAAAACACTTCACTTTCACTTGAGGTTTCAGTATTTCCGAATTCTCCACCGATATTATTTATATTCAGACATTTACCAAAACTCGCTGGTAACTTCCTGAAAAGAATACGAATGTTTATGAAACTAATTGGTTAAAAGAATGTTAAAAGCTCTATTCACTTTGAATAAAAAAAAAATCGAAATTTCAGTCCGTGAGCTCTCTCAAGAATTTGCCTTTTTGCGAAGGCGTTAGTGTATTTGTAACATAGGCTCGGCTACGCTACAGGAGATGAAATGTAATCCAAATTGAGGCTGCTATTTTTTTTTTGCTATCACATACTTCCATTTTCACTATGTATCACCATTAAAATGGATTCTTTATCACCAAAAAATGTTGGAGATATTTTTGGAGATAGCTAAAAATTCGGAAAAAGGTGGGCCATCCTATTTTAGCACTTTAGCGATAGCGAAAGTTAGAATCCGGCTGATGGTCGACACAGCTGGCTTTTTGTTTTCGAAAAGAACCTCATCATCAAGAAACGCTATGTTTTCAGATCTAAATATTTTAGCATCCTTTCCAAATTGTTTCCCATAATTTTCATATTTATTTGATAAATAATTGCAAAAAATACGCGTTTTTTCTTCTAAGAGTTTCATGGAACTTTCGCAAATATCAGCAGCACCAATTTTTTTTTCAACATGGTTGACAACCGGACAAGGCTTTTTTTTCGAACATCCAATCAGCCAAACTTCAAACAACTTGCCGTTTGTGATAGCATGATAGCCCAGAAAAAACCGTTTTTCTTGGAAACGGCTAAAAACGGCAAGTTAAGTAAAATAGATTCAATCATTACATCTTAATTTATCCATTTCTGATTCCATTTTGTTTGCCGAAAGTTAACAAAATTGTAAAAGCTTACAATGGAAATAAATCATAATCATAATTTTTGAGGTTATGAAAATAAGTCAGTTTTTTGCAAACAAATGATTAAAAGTTACTTTTTTAAATTGGGACATAGGTTCTCACTTAGATAAAGTTTGGTTTCGCATTAAAAATTTTCCTTTAGTTATTCGAACTTTACAAAAACAATGCACTTGAAATTTACAAAATAAACCGGTTGCGCAAACAACGTAGCAATAACGTTTTGAAAGTGTAACTTTGGTTTATTGCTGTATAACGGTGTTTTTTATTTTACAAAAGCTAAGTGAAGTTTTTTTTGGAGTATTCTCTACAGAATGGCAACAAAAAATAATGTAAAACTGCCTTTACGAAATTGGACTTTCGCACAGCCAAATGTATCATTTGACCTAATGTGATATGTTAAAGCTTTATTTGAAAGACTTTTTGTGCCAATTACTAATCCGTAAGTATAAAGTTCCCATCAGCTCTAGATGGTCACGAGGTCAAAGTGTCATAAAATCACGATTTTTGCAATGTTTGAGAAGCTCTAGCAAAGAAATAAGAGGTGATAAAAATTAAAGCTAGAAGTCTCGACTACTGTTCCTGAAAATACCATCCGTGCACCTTGACCTGATAGTTCTTCTAGTATTCAAAAAATAAAAATAAAATATATAGAAAGTCAACGCGATTTTCAATCGATTAAAACTTACACCTTATTATACTAAAATTTTACAGGTTATAAAACTGCATACCTTTCTTGAATTTTCCTAAGGTCTGTATAAAAATTGATGAATAGAAAAAATTTTAACTTTAAAAACCTTACAAATATTCAACAAAAACCATTATGTACTCAGCTTTGCACTATAGTGTAAGCGTTAAAAATACATGCATATGTACATACATATGCATATCGTCGTTTAAAGTGCAAAACCTCGTATCAACAAAATGCGATACCGCGTATCAGCAAAATGCAAAATCCGCGTATGTGAAGTTGTAGAAATAATTTTCTAGAAATAATTTTTATAAAGCAATCGCATTGCTGGCTAGTATATTTCAGGACGAATAGATAAGGATTGAGCCAAGAGCTTGTGTGAGCAAATCCAATTTTTGGCAGCCAATGTCAGTTACGCGGTTTTGCAGAATGACGATACGCGGTTTTGTACTTTAAACGACGATATAATTTATAAGTCAAACTACATCTTGAAGGAAATACAATTTTCATACTGACTTTATTTTTGCATTATCCTCAGAGATGGCAAAAATATATTTTTTTGAACTCATATATTTTTATTGCGATCTGTTTTTTTTCTTTTTAACATTAAGCAATATTTGAAACTTAAATACTAAATAACCACCATATTCTATTCGCAGGTATTCAATGTTATTATAGATCTAATATTGATTTCCTTTTAAGGCGCTGGAATGACACTGTATGAGAAGTGAGTGTAGAAATAAGAGGATTTAGGTGATCATGAATTTTTTGTCTGTGCGCCAAGGCGTGCTTTTTAATTTCGGAAGCAACAGTAGGGACTTTAAGGTCACGGTGTATTTGGTTGTTTCTGACATAGAGCGGAGCGTTCACAATCATTCTAAGAGTTTTTGATTGGAATCTTTGGAGTATATCTATATTGAAGGTTGCTGCAGAGCCCCATAATTGTATTCCGTTTGTCCATACTGGTTTTAAGGCACATGAATAGAGTAAGAGCTTGCTCTCGAGTGAGACTTGAGACTTCGGGTTCAGTAACCAATGTAAATTTCTGAGCTTCATTCCCAGTGCTTTGAGTTTAGTGAAAATATGAGTTTTCCATGTAAGCTTGCTGTCGAGGTGCATGCCTAAGTATTTTGTCGCATCACGCTGTGGAATATCCACGTTATTGAGTTTTACGGGCGGGCAGGTTTTACGTTTAAGGGATAACGTAACCTGGACAGACTTTGTTTCATTTGGCTTAATTCGCCAAATACGTTGAGGCATTTTGGAGTTTAACCGAGGCGAGTTTTGGATGAGATTGCAAAAATTAACTAACTTTTATTTGCTACGTCTCTACAGAAATTTCCACATACTGTGTGTAAAAATATATAACATATTTATTGTAGGATATGCATGAGTACAAAGCTTGAAATAATGATTGCTAACTGCTAACAATAAAATATATTTTTGCTTAAAGTTTTCTCATATAATTAAATTAAAATATTTACTTAATTTTTTTAAGGTTGAGGACATTTATGATGCAATCGATATTGAAGACGATCCAAATCATTTATCAGTAAATCAACCCGATATAATTGAACTAAGTCCTGCCGATTTGAATGCAGCTGTTCAATCGCCGAAGCGCGCCCGCCTCAACATAAACTATTCGATTGGACCTATTGAAGAGTTGGATAAACAAATCCAACAGCAAAGGCCACAACAACCACAAAAGCAAATCCACCAACAACAAATTCAGCATAGTATAAAACAATATAAAGTGCAACCGCAGCATATAGTTGTACAAACAATAACGAATGGCAGCAACACAACCTCAATCCAGGCGATCAATGCAGCGACAGGAACCACAATCGGCACTGTAAGTGGGTCTTTCTCCACAGTGGGCTTATCGCATATCAATGGCACAATGCCAAACAATCGTCGCAAAATACAATTAGTTAATTGTATTGTTTAAATTTTCAAGAAACAAACAAAATCAAACAGAAAGCCATTCGGCCATTTGTTCCTAAAGAACAGATGATAGGTAGGAAGAAAAAATGCTGTTCCCTTTAAAATAATGTACAGCATGTGTGTGTTTACATAAATAGGTAAACAATATTTAACACATTGTATACGATGTTATTTGAAAAGTGTAACAAAAAACATTAGCGAAGTTATCTTCAAGGATCAAATAATGTATCAAATCAAATTCAATCATTTGTACGTGTTTTACGCTTGCACTATATTTTAACAATCAGTTAAGCGTAAGCATCTTAATTAACTCCACTTTACAAATGATTTAGAAATCTAGTTATTTAATATTATCTGATTCGTTTTTAAAGTAAATTTCTTTCATTGACAATAATTACAAAAAAAAACATTAAAAATTAAATTAAATCAAATGAGAATTAGTAAAAGATGTTATGTGTTAAACACATTTTTTTTGGTAAATTAATGGGCTAAAGTAATAACTTCATCACTTTTTGAAATTTAGAGATAGGTGAAATGATAGTAAATTGTAACTAGATTCAGATTTGAATGCGTTTTCTTTTTTCACCTAAAAAGTACGTCTCATCTAACATAGTTGTTTAAATATTTAGTATTTGAACAATTAATTCTTGATGATTCCTTGTTATCATATATCCTCCACAAAAAAGGAAAGCTCTCAACTTTCGGGAATTTAAAAACCATTTTTGCTTTGAAAACGAATTCTCTAATATTGCTAACAGTATGAAAATTTTAACACGAACCGTTTGATGTGTACAAATACGCACACACAATAAATTTCTTACAATAACTTTATATTGTGTGTATATGTTCATATTGAATTCACATTTTTAAGTTGCAAAGAATTATGAGTAAAATATCGCACCAGTTCTCGAAAAGTATATTGTATTAACTGAAAGTCTCCGAGTCGTAATATAAGGTCATACATACATACGTAGCTATTAATTTGCAGCCAATTATATTAAAATATCACTTATGCTTTTGCTGGAAAACAGTTATGAATAATATCAATAAGATGGATTTATTGTTAATACATTTTTGATGGTCGTGCGCGATATGTCTGTCTGTATAAATTTATATTCGTAATATGTAATAGTAAATTATGCTTATTGCCGATATATTTCACATCATTTCATTTTTGTTTGTCCGAGCTCTGATCACATATATATGGGAGCATTTATAAAATGTCTACAATCTTCAGTCATCCGTTTCCGGGAAACAATAGAACTGATATAAAAAAGAAAAAAACTTTATTTGATTCTTAATTAATCATTCATGTATTTACAAAGCAATAAAAAAACGTCTTTTCCATTTTTGTTTATGGCTATAGTTTTTCGCAAACCAGAAACACTTTTCACTATTTGAACAAAAAAAAAAGAATCTTACTTGGTACTGCGATTCTAATTTATAATAACCAAATAAACTTTAGACTGACAATAGGATATGCATACTAACTACTAATTTTGGGCACAAAATCAAATTTTATAAACTTGACGAATTAAAACGTTTGATTTTTGTAATACTAATCTTTTTATTTTCATAACTTGATCTCTTTGCTTCGTAAGCTCATATTATAAAATCTATTTCGATAATTATAGAAATGCTAATGAATTATATTTATCTTGAAACACTCTTGCTATGAACACAATCAAGGTGGTGCCCGACAATGCGCAACTCGAAACTAAATATCGCAGCCAAGCTCTAGCACCTGAATTCTGATTTTTGTTTTTCTGTAAGTTCTATTTTTTTGTAATCTGTAATGTATATAAAAATGGGCTTTATATATTTACATGTGAATTTTTTATTTAGCATTGTTGCTAAGTTATATGTTCATATATGATTTTCTATGATTTTTCGGGTTTCATTCCTGGTTTTGATTGTGTTCAATTTGGTAAAAATATAATACAAAAATAAAAATTATGACTCAGCATAATTTCTGCAATTATCATTTTTTTTTGTACCTGTGTCGCTCATACATGCACATTGAATGAAATATAAACGATTTTGTGGAATTGTTTAATACTTAACTGATGAGTGATTTGCTCGTTTTAAGTAATTTATATTTTAAATTTAAGAAGTTCCAGAGGTAGTTTGGATTCAAGAATAGTGCGCAATGCATTTGGTAGATATAAGTTTTTGGATTTCCCACAGAAAAACGTTGCTTAGTATATACATATACATATATGTAATAAATACACTCATACATGGTATAAAATTAAGTGTTGCATTTCAAGTCATTCCTCACTTAATTATCTTATATTAATTCCAAATAAAAAAACAAATGTAAGTCATAAATAAATCTTGCCAGCTCAGTATTTAAGATATCTAACTAAAAACGAAATTCCAGAAGAATCGTTTCTAATAGCGATAACTCACTCCATAGTAGGTTATACGTTATACATTATCTTAATGCAGAAAGGCCGTGACTTGTTTTCTTTCAACATCAAACTTTATAAAAAATCTACATAGATTACCACCCCAAAAATTTTAAACCATTACTACAATATTAAATCGTTTAGTCATAAAAAATCTTAAATTTTTATTAAGTGAAAGGCCTTTCAAAATGAAAGTACTTACGAGATAATAGCCTTAGACGGCATGAATGTAGAACTCATTCAAACAGTCAATTGAGAAAAATCAGAAGAATAGATTATATAGATACTAAAAAAAATTACAAATATTGCTGTAAATAGTAGTTCTAAGAAACTATTCGCAATATCATATCTTTATGGTAATAAATACTAACGACAACCG
>NW_023458558.1:71992006-71994380 GCF_013731165.1 Rhagoletis pomonella
TTTTTTTTCGTACCTACATACATATTAACAAGCATGACCATGTATACTAATATAAGCATTTGTATAAACGAAAATTTATATATGTATGTACATTCATATAAAACTATATAGAGTATGCAATTGGAAATTGGGAAATGTTAATACGATTAAATGGTAATGCAATTTTGCGAGTGTTGGAAAATATATATGTATACATTGATGATATAAAATGTCATGAGTGATGTGTCGATTGTCGTCGTGCATTTAACTATAGAATGTAATATGTAAGTTTATAATAGTACACTTATTTTTATATCAAACTTAAGTAGTTTGTAAAGAAGAAAAATGCGGAATTGTATGTATAGCCGCGATAGTCTGGGAGATTAGGCGCGAATGTTCCCTTTTTTGTAAATGAAAAAATTTTTGCATTCGAACAAGGAAATTAGAAAAAACCAAATTTTTATAAACTTGTTAAAACCTTTATGTAGAGTACATATTTGGGAAGAAAAAAAGTCGAAATTAAAATGCATATATATATTATATATGTATATATATAAATAAATACACCAAATTTTACTAATTGTTTTTGATTGCCAGAGGAAAACGCACTAACAGTGAACGCCGATTGGACCGAAAGGCGGCGTTATACGCAGATATAACGAAATACGAAAAGTGATATTTAGAGCAACATAATAATAATATTTTGGAAGTTGCTCATTTTTTACGTGTTTTGCGGAGCTTCTCAACTAATAAAGGGTAATGGTTCTTTTCTTTTTTTATGGTAGAAGTAATGAAAAAACTTGTTTGGATATTGCTCCGAAATTCACACTTCTAACTTGTCTGCTATGGGAGTTGCAATGCTTCAGGAATGTTGGTGTATGTTTAAGTTTCACTTCAAAGAAGGGTCAACGTAATGCAAACAGCTGGAAAATATGGGCTTTTCATGGAGAGAGTTCTGTGTTAGAAAGAGCCGTCTACGAATGGTTCACTTAATTTCACTGTTCAAGATCCACCTCGCCCTGGTCGACCAATCGTACAAAAAATCGATTTCGATTGTCGATTGACAAATACAGATTTCGAAATAGTTGAGCAGTCATGAAACAACTAAACATCCATCACCAAACAGCATTTAACTATTTGCAAAAGGCTGGAAATGGTAGAAGTGATAGCTATTTCGGAAATCACCACATTTCCTCATCAGACTTCTTTCAGTAGGATTCGAACCGACGATCCCACTGACTCAGCCAGTTGCCTATGCACCGTGCTAAGTACGCCTTGTAAATTATCGTTTGCTTTTTTCCACTATTATAGGCGTACTTAGCACGGTGCATAGGCAACTGGCTGAGACAGTAGGATCGTCGGTTCGAATCCTACTGAAAGAAGTCTGATGAGGAAATGTGGTGATTTCCGAAATAGCTATCACTTCTACCATTTTTTCAAATTATTGTTGTTTTTCCAAAATAAATTTTCCTTTAAAAAAACGGCCTCGAGCTCAATATAAATTGTTGAATATAATTGTTATAAAAGGCCAAAAAATAACGAAAACAAATAACTTAAGGACGAGCACACCTAAAAGTTAAACATCCCAAAAATAGAATTATTAGCAAAAACCAACAGTACCAACAACCACATGATCAAGTGAATTGCAGCGGAATAGCTGCGCTTGATTGTGTTGGCATAACAAAAATGAAAATAGTGGAAAAAAGCAAACGATAATTTACAAGGCGTACTTAGCACGGTGCATAGGCAACTGGCTGAGTCAGTGGGATCGTCGGTTCGAATCCTACTGAAAGAAGTGTGATGAGGAAATGTGCTGATTTCCGAAATAGCTATCACTTTTACCATTTTTTCAAATTATTGTTGCTTTTCCATAATAAATTTTCGTTTAAAAAAACGGCCTCGAGCTCGATATAAATTGTTGAATATAATTGTTATAAAAGGCAAAAAAAAAATAACAAAAACAAATAACTTAAGGACGAGCACACCTAAAAGTTAAACATTCTAAAAATAGAATTATTAGCAAAAACCAACAGTACCAACAACCACATGATCAAGTGAATTGCAGCGGAATAGCTGCGCTTGATTGTGTTGGCATAACAAAAATGAAAATAGTGGAAAAAAGCAAACGATAATTTACAAGGCGTACTTAGCACGGTGCATAGGCAACTGGCTGAGTCAGTGGGATCGTCGGTTCGAATCGTACTGAAAGAAGTCTGATGAGGAAATGTGGTGATTTCCGAAATAGCTATCACTTCTACCATTTTTTCAAATTATTGTTGCTTTTCCACAATAAATTTTCATTTAAAAAAACGGCCTCGAGCTCAATATAAATTGTTTACATATAAATATAATCTCAATCGAAGCTCGTTTGTTAATAACAGCAAAAAAGGACCAG
>NW_023458558.1:71994480-72028511 GCF_013731165.1 Rhagoletis pomonella
TCGCCTTGTTACAAACTAAAATTTAAAAAGCAAAATGTTTTAAAACGTAGATTTATATTTTGAGGATAGTTATAATGTTGAACCGCGAGCTAACCTTCTTTGTCAGCGGCGTTTTATTAGAGATTACTCTAATCCTATGGAGCTGCCGTCCACAGTGTAAGTATCCAGTGCAAATAGGTTATTCAATGAAACATGAAAAATGTATGCATATATGTATATGTATTTATAGATTTATTTATGTATGTATGTATGTGCTGGACAAAATCAAAGACAAATTTAATAACCGCCTGTCCTCATCTGTAACGCCAATGCTAAAATTGTGTTGCGCACTGAGATTTTTTGCGCATGGCAGTTATCGGCAAGCTGTAGGAAATGAATTTCAATTGGGTCTTGCGCAACCTACAGTTTCGCTCATTTTAAAGGAGGTACTGCCCATTTTAGAAAGAGAAATTTGTAGTGCTTCGATAATCACTGAAATGACAGTAGAAGAGAAGCAACAGGCAAGGAGCAAATTTTTCTCCGGATCAGGAATACCCAACGTGATTGGCTGTGTTGACGGAAAACATATTGCGATTTATGCCCCCACCCCAAATAGACACCTCCATCTAAATAGAAAAGGCTTTTTTAGTATAAATGCTATGATTGTAAGTTTTTAAGAAATGAATACAGCAAAACTGATAAACAAATTGTGTATTAAATCATGACATGAATATCCGTTTTGTGGATGCTAGATATGCTTGTTCTACACATGATTCGTTCGTGTGGAACAATCAGCCCTATTCTGCATTTCGACTCGAATCGAAATTTTCTCCATTTGGTATCTTTGGTATTCTGCGTTCCGTTTCCTTTCGATCAATTTATTTACGAAATTTACGATTATACCTATTCTACGATCGTAGTTCCGTTTTTCTAAGATGCAAATTTGTTGACGGAGAACGTTTCAATTGTTATTTTCGTGGGTTTAAATAATAAAATTTTATAAAAAATTTAAGTAAAATATACTGTGCATGATTGAAAAAGTCATCATAAATGAATTTTCTCGATTTCTGTTTCGATTTCAAATAATAGCAACCAAAAGGGATATTGCGCGACGTTTTCAAAGTGGAAGTCGAGGCGTTTTTGTTTACATTATCTGTAAATCACTTCTTTCTTCTTCTTTTTATATTAAATTAATAGATGTATGCACAAAGATACATACATACATAAAATGTGAAGTTACATAAAAAAGATGCTTTTATTATTGCACTCGTTTTTACTAACTTTTTAAAAATAGGTGCGTATGTTGTCTCGAATTCGATTTGCTATGGAAAGATAAGCTTTGTTCTTCTCCTCCTCCTGACGGCTTTCAAAATGGGATTCATTTGCGTTCAAATCTTCCACTCTGTAGTCAATACAAATGTTGTGGAGTGCTCAAACAACGTTTATAATTTCACTGACTTTAAGCGATGAGTAATACAGTTCAAAATGAATTCCTTATGACTCTTAACTCATCTGAAAAAGATCAAACATGTACCTAAATCTCCACCTTTCAACTTCCGCATCAGCAATCTGGGACGCGTTCTTCTCTACAAGCAATAACGCCGCGGCTATGGATTTATTTCTTATAATTATGTATCCACTTAAATTTTATTTTTAAATTACAGTGATGCTAGGTATATTTAGTTATTTTAAAATATTTACAAACTAACTTCATATGCTGCTATAGTTTGGTGGCAAATATTTCTTTGTTTTGTTTCGATTTCACACATTTCTAGGCAAACAGCTGGTTTCGAAAGGTGTTTTCTCTCTTCCTCTTCTTCTTTCGTTTCGATCGTAACGCAGAATACCTAAGTTCGATTCCGGCGGAGCGCAATGCGGCAACGTAATCGAAATGCAGAATAGGGCTGAATAGTTCATTAAAGACTTATTTGGAGAATATGCATCAAAGTGGCGATCATAACTCTATTTATTTAGGTACATTAAATTTGTTACATCGGCGCAAAATTAATGTAAATACTATTTGAAAACAAAAAAATACTTATTTATAGATGATTCCGGATACCCGCTTAGTCCTTATTTACTAACACCCTTCCGCCATGCAGACTCTAGAACTAGGGAGTCAATTTTTAATAAGAAGCACGCGAAAGCTAGGAACGTCGTTGAACGTACGATTGGAGTTTTGAAATGTCTCTTCAGATGCCTCCTGAGTGATCGAAAAATGCGCTACGATCCTGCTACAGTAATTTCGATTATAAACATATGCTGCGCTTTCCACAACATTTGTAAGAAATTTAGAATTAGTGATCCAGATAAAGCTGAAGTTTTTATTGACGCCATTGTATCTTCGGAACCATTTAATGAAGATGCCAATGATACACCAGGGGATCGTCGCCGAAGACAAATAGCTGATGCTTTGTTGTAAAATGAATTGTAGTCCGTTTTATTGAATAAATTCAAAATAATTTACTTTGTGTTCTTTTTATTTAATTTCATGCTTTTGAATTCCTTGCTACATACAAGTTAAATTAAACAAAATTATTTCTATGCTCTTAACTAATTAAAAATCACAAGTTAAATTCAGTCATTTCATAAAATATACTCAGAATTAATAAAAAATCACAAATTAAATTCAGTCATTTCATAAAATATACTTAGAATTAATAAAAAATCGTAAATTAAATTCAGTACTTCAAGATTGTTAAACTTAAAATTAGTTCATCACATGTTTTGGAAACTAAAATAAAAAATAAAAAATTCAGTTACTTACAGAAAATATTGAAATTAAACTAAATGATTAGGAACTAACTAAACATTAACCCTCTAGTAGGGCAATTTTTGTTGAAATTGAAAAATTTAGGAATGGGTGATTTTAGCACGAGAAATCCAAAAATGATGTCCATTTCGATCTGTGACAGTAAGTTTTTCCTACAGGGGAGAAAAACAAAGCCCGTCTGGAGACGGGCTCGCCGATATACTTTGACGTATTTTCAGCTTTCTCTTACACAATGTTGACCTACGAACCGACAATCCCGTCTGCAGACGGTCAAAAATGCACACTGGGTTTTTATATGTCGGCAAGCCGGTCTGTAGACGGTCTGTGTTCGAAAGCAATTTTTTCCATTTCGAATGGTGACATAATTATAAAACTTATATTAAAATACTGTGCTTTTAACTACGAAACCCACTGAATTTTTTTGTATCAAAAAATGTTTCAAACGAAAAAATTTCTTTAATTACGAAATTACTTAATAGCAAGAAATAATTAATTTTAACCGAGTCTTTCACAATCTGTGATTCAACTGCCGATTAAAATAAAACGGATGGACATAACGGATTAAAATTTACATCGTCGTAAAGGTACGCTTTTTTTCTAAAGATCGTGCTTTTCGAATATAGAAAAAAAATTATTATAGGTGCACTAAATATGTACGTGTTTAGTTAACGACCGTCTGGAGGCGGTTCACCCTACTAGAGGGTTAAAATATATCTAACGAAAAGTAGGTCATAAGAATACTCCAACCTACTTTTGGCTGTATTTTAATGTTTTTAGTTCTAATTCCTTTAGTTTAATTTCCATCTTTTCTTTATGTTGTCTTCCTTTCTTCCTTCAGTTTTAATAAATTTAGTTCTTCTTTTTTTAATTCGTACGTCTTCCGGGGAGTTGATGGTCCCGGTGCGAAATCCACTTGTAGAGCTTGTTCGCCCAGGGGCACTTCTGCATCTAATTCATTGGCACTCACCGTCGTTTCTGCCACGTTGGTGCCAAATGAAGAGCCTGTAGGGTTCACTGCTTCCTGCAGGTGGAGCAGCTCATCGACCGTTCGCTCTAGTGGAGTTAAACTTTGCTGCGTGTACGGTCCTCCTCCTGTGGCCACATTTTCGCGCCGGTTTTGTGGCAATTTTTTTTCAGCTTAAGTTTGTAGTCTAACCAAACCTAAATAGTACATATGTCACACATACGTACATACATACATACATACGGTCACACAAATTGATTCAGTTCTTACCTTATTCCACTCGCGTCCGCTTCGTATTGGAGGACCAATGGCGTTAAGTTCGGTAGCGAACTTCTTCCACAACTCTGCCCTGATCTTCTTTGTGGAACCGAAACTCCCCATCCCTCTTGCGACGTCCGGATTATTTTCCAATATGCTAACCAGCTTTTGGAACTGCTGCGTTGTTGTCCGTTTTGTTCTGAAAATTAGATTTTATTAAATAAATAAGACTAAAGTTTACTGACGTCATTTTCAAACGCGAACAAAATAAACAGTCGACAAATTTTGACAGCTTTGGCGAAGCGAATGTCGAATTTTCGCTAGTGGCAATACAAGAAATTCATTTTCGCCACTCGTTCGCAAATTTGCGGCGAATTCGCATGTCACAATTCGGCGAAATTCGCCTATATTTTCATTCGCTTCGCAAGTGACAATACCAGCCTTAAGTGGCGTAAAATTTTTCAACGCTTTTATCGAACGAAAGGCATTTCTGTGCTCTTTTATCAAGAGGTAACATCTTTAGTAGGGTTGCCACCTGTTAAATATATTATACAATATAGAGATTTTCGGTTTTCTTGGGACTTATCGATATAATAATCGATACTTTTATCGGGGTTGTTATCTATATTTTTATCGATTTTGTTATCGATTAATCATCGTTTTCGTTATCGATTTTGTTATCGATTATTTATCGATTTTGTTATCGATTTTGATATCGACTGTTTATCGACTTTGTTATCGATATTTTATCGATTTTGTTATCGATATTTTTAATAGATTTTTGTTATCGATTTTGTTATCAATTATTTATCGATTTTGTCAATATTTTTATCGATTTGCTAATCGAGTTTGCTACCAAAATTATTATCAATTTTGCTATCGAAATTTTCAACGAATTCGTCATCGATTTTGTAATCGATATTTTTATGGGTTTTTGTTATCGATATCAATTGCATCAATTCACCCTGTACCTCTAAAGAAGTTCTTACTTCAAAAAATAAAACCAAGGTCCTTAAATTGACATCTCATTTTTTTCGAAAGAACTGTAGAGATCTGATCTCCTTCACAAAAAATTGCCTCACGTATGTATGTGTTTCATTTACCTAACTTCTTTAAGTTTAGTTGAATATGATGTTTTAAACGGGTGGCAACACTCCTACATATTTATTAGAAATGGAGCATTTTCAAACCAATTTATAGTAATACCCATACTTTAATAACCGATTTCACTTATTACATAGTTTTAATTAAAATTTATAACAGGTGGCAACACTTAAGTTAATAAACCTTAGTACACATCTACAGGCCAAGCGCTTTAATATCACACACACAACCGAACGAATGCAAACCTGATCACATACAAAACAAGTAAGAAAGTCTAAGTTCGGGCGGAGCTGAACATTAAATACCCGGCGCAAGTATTAAATATATGATTTTCATCTTCCAAAAGCTACCGCTACATGTTAAGCCGGGGTGTATCAATTTTGAGTATATTAGCGTCCCTTAATTTCGAAATATTGAAGTTTCAAGTATTTCTGAAATTTACCGTTATATGAAAAGCGGCCTCAATTTCAGCAATTTTCAACGTTTTGTTTTTACTGATTTATCGAATATTTCGTATTTCTCCAAATTACCATTATATGGGATGTGAGCGTGGGCCATTTGGTATGCTGTAGCAAGGCTAACAACTGTGCCAAGTTTGGAATTGGTGCAGCGGTTGCCGAGATATAAACATGTAACCATAAGTGAGCGTGGCTACGCCCATTTTCCAAAAATTTATAATCTTATTTTTCGTCTAAAAATTATTGTAAATATCAATTTTGAGTGAATATTCAGTAGTTACTAAAATATCACAGTTTTCGTATTTCTGAAAATTACCGTTATATGAGGTAGGCGCGGTTATCGTCCGATTTTGCCGATTTTCAAAACCATCCGTCCTACGCCCGAAGTTTTCTTAAGATATTTCAATTTTTACTCGAGTTTTCGTGTGCACAGACGGACAGACGGACGGACAGACAGTCATTGCTTAATTGATTTCTCTTATCATTCTGATCATTTATGTATACATTTGTCTATATCTATCTCGATTCGTTTTGCCTGTTACAAACAACCGTTATGTGGACAAAGTTATAATACCGTTGTGCAGAAGTGCGCTCGGGTATAAAAATATGTCTTCGCGTGTTATAAGTAGATTCCAAACCAATAAAAAGAACATAAAACTTCACGTGCAGTTTGACCTTCCAATCTGAAGTTTCCAAACACTATGTTCAGGTTGCTTGATACTTAAGTATGTGAGCATAGCGGAACACGTATTTGGTAAATGAGAGCGCCGTCGAGTAACATCGTTCAGGTACGCTCATTTGGGATTTTCTCTACTTTTGTTCCTTTTTTTTAGGTACCGCAAGCATGTGTTCCTATTTTTCGATTGAATGTGAGAAGTGCAGTTTGACTGGGAACTTTACAGCCCTCTGGGCGAGCCCGTCTCCAGAAGATCTTGGTTTTTCTCCCCTGTAGGAAAGTTACTGTCACAGATCGAAATGGACATCATTGGACATCATGGATTTCTCGTGCTAAAATCACCCATTCCTGAATTTTTGAACCCATAAAAAATTGGCCTACTAGAGGGTTAACAACTATGCTAATACGATGAATTAAGTAAACTTACCTTGCGTGCTGTTATTATATTATGTTATAAAATTTCCAAAATAATAATTTTTGAGGTGGCAGTGATACTCGAGCAATTTGCGAAAAGTATAAACGTCATAAGCACAGTTAATGTCAAAAAATTTCAAAGTGACACTACCTTCTTTTTTTTACCTTCCTTTTATTAGCTCGGGTTGTAACTACATATGTAATATTGATGCGCCGAAATGATGCAGCGATTTCTATTCTCAAGTTACATACCTGATGACAGTACGAATGGCAATTATAATAGGGAGGTTTTAGTTTTTTAAACTATAATTTTATTTGTATCATGGTCGCCCTTTTATTCTAAAAGATATAAGTAAAAAATAAGGTTCCGCAAGTTTTTGTCACAAAAACAAATTATTTTTAAATAAAGCATATCGATGTTGTTTCTGTCAATTTTGAAAAAAAAGTTGTCTTTGCACCTTTTCACCTTTCTTCTTCTTCTTCTTTATTGGCGCTGTAACCGAGTCCAAAACAGCACGCCAGCCATTTCTCGTCGGTGCTAACTGACGCCAATTGGAAATGCCAAGTGAACCCAAGTCCTTCTCCACCTGGTCTTTCCAACGCAGAGGAGGCCTTCCTCTTCCTCTGTTACCAGCATCGCGGCCCGCGTTGAACCTTTTCACGTTTAGGTGGCGATATTTCGAATGGGACCTGAAATATCTTCTTATTTTTTTATCTAATAAGTTATAAGTGCCTTTCAACGGAAGTTTACAATTCTAACAACGAAACATAAAAGACGTGCCAGATATGATAAAAGGCGGAGTATATATACATACATATATACGTATTATTCTTCTTAGAATGAGTATATAGCAGTGGATGACCAAAAGGTACACAATTTCTCTAATTATTCGCGAATTTTCGCAACATTTAACAACTAAATTGCGCTCCTAAAGAGAATTAATGCCAAATTTAATTGAATTTGCCACAATTTTGAATTTTTAACCCTTTCAAGGCAGAGTTTCCAACGCACTTTTTATTTACTTTTATTTTTTATTTATTTTTATATTTATTTCTTTATTTCTTTATTTTATTTTTATTTTCTTTTTATTATTATTTAACAATGGTATAGTTTTCTACGATTAATATCTACGTCAACATGAGAAAAAGCACGTTAAAAAGCATAATGACAACCATTTTCCTATGCCTTGAAAGGGTTTCATATATGACAGACTCTGCATTAAAGGGTTAAATGCTGCACTTTCGTAAAGATATCGACCAGTATAACCATTTTTGTTATATACATTTTTTGTGAAAGCTGATAGTTTACGGGTTATTAGAGTTTAAACGAAGCTTTTATTTTTCAATCAATGTCCCAAAAATCGAGATAAAATTAAGAGAAATCTTCCAGAAACAGTGCTAATGGTGTATTAAATATAGTGTTTTCTAATAGAATGGGAGCCAAAATCCAAAATTTCAAAAAAGTGACAATTTGAACGGTATTTTGAGCGGTTGTAACTTCTCTATAGTTTTCTTACATTATATGATCATTTATCTTCACTTATATTCAAAAATTTTTATTGAGCTCGAGGCCGTTTTTTTTAATGAAAATTTATTGTGGAAAAGCAACAATAATTTGAAAAAATGGTAGAAGTTATAGCTATTTCGGAAATCACCACATTTCCTCATCAGACTTCTTTTAGTAGGCTTCGAACCGACGATCTCTCTGACTCAGCCAGTTGCCTATGCACCGTGCTCTTCACGATAAAAAAATTTTCATTCCATTATCTCTTTCTAACCGAAGATCTTTCAGAAACAATGCTAATGGTGTACTAAGTATAGTGTTTTCTAGTGGAATTGGAGCCAAAATCCTAAATTTAAAAAAAAGTGACATTTTTGACGGTATTTTGAGGGTTAATTCAACATTTAACATACATTTTTTTTTTGTTTTTAATACTTTCGATATGCTGACGGTACGCAAGGTTGTGTCGAGAACTTGATTTCCCGGGTTTCGAAATGCTCGAGAATGGGCGAACAGAAATCGAAAGCCCTAGTAGAAATCGATAAAGCGGTTACCGAGATAGACCTTTGTAGTCATAAAGCGGGCGGTGCCACGCCCAATTCCTATGGGCTTTATTTACTAAAAAGAAAATAAGAAAGCCCGCGCGCGTTATTGCCTTTTCGAAAAAGAAATCAAACCCGCGGGTTTTATTGCCTTTTGCCGGTGGGTATTATTTCCCTTTCGATATAGCAATAACGCCCACAGGCTTAATTTCCTAAAAAATGAAATAAAGCCCGCGGGCGTTATTTCATCTTTATTGTGGCTTTTGTCTCCTTTTTAGATTATGTACATGCAAAACCCTGTTCTGAATAAAAACTAACTAATATGATAACATTGAACTAAATATTTGTTTTCCTTTATTATACGAAGAATTTGAAATTAACAAATTTCAATGCATATATTTAATACATGTGTATGTATGTATGTACATGTGTATGAGAATTAAATTACTCAAAGTTTCAACAGAAAAAAGGAACATGAAAATGTATAAAGTTAAATAAATACTTTCGTCAATTGTCGAATAATTTGACGGCAAATTGGACACAAAATGCTTGTATTACCTTTAGATTAGTACGCCTTCTGTGCTCTGTAAAGCAATCTATGCAAAGTTTAAAATGCTTGGCCGAGCTTCTCCTCCGATTGGCGGTGTGTGCCTTGATGTCACTCAAACCACTCGACCGCGGATTATTTATGTTATTCTGCCCTTTACTCAGTTTTGTTATTTGTTTGCGAAAATTTTCAGTCGCCTTCTCAATTAAAACAACCCGTGCGTCATACACATCAACACAGTATTTCTGCGGCGTGGGTACACAAACAACCCCAAATCCTCATCGTACATTCATATAGAGCGGTTAAATAATGTAAGTATATAGTCAAATAAATTTTCCAGTGTAATGGCGAGGGGGGAAGCGAGCCTGTTGGCGATCAACTGCGGCGTTCCGCCACCACTGAAAAACGCTGAGAACAAATATGCGCATCGCATTGAAGGCTAAAAAACAGTAACAATTTACCTTTAATTTCCAATAATTCGCTTATCAGTTATTGGCAAAAATACCGTTCGATTTTATGCGTATAATGCAGAAGGGAATTTAACGCAGAAGTACACTGTATGCAAAAATAGAGAGCAATTCGTTTAAAATACGTTCCATTTTATGCAAATGTATGCCTGTATACATAATTGGAATGTTTCAGTAAAATAAAGCCAGAGAAAATACTACAAAGCCTGCGGATTTTATTGCCCTCTATTGGTGGGCGCTATTTCCCCTTCGAAATGGAAATAACGCCCATGGGTTTTATTTCTATTTATTACACTCCACCGTCTATAACAGTCCGTTTTATTGTTAAGAGATTGTTGTAAGTATTAACTTGGAGTAAATTAGTGCCCTGTTTTTAAAATATCGGAGTTTTGTATTAGTCCGATTTGAATAATTTTCAACAAATGGCTTTCCGTACCAAGGTGCACCAATTTTGGTTCAATCTACATTCCTTTCTCCTTTCTTTTTGTATGGAGGGACAGAAATTGAAATGCTTCTTCTTTCGCTACACATGGAAGGCCTTCCAGAAGGGCTTTTATAGGACGTACTTCAGAAGGCCTTTGAAGGAGTTGATTCTTTAATTTATAAAAATCATTCATCTTTGAAGTATTTGCTTACGGTTTATATCAAATAAATATTGTTAAAATGTTTATTGAAATTCATTTGTAATGCTAAAAATATAAATTTATTCATTCGCGTAAGTTGTAAATGGATAAGCCCTTCTAGAAGGCATGCAAGTAAGCACTCTTTCAGCCCTTCTTGGGTAGTCCTCTTAGAATGACTTTACTTAAGAAGGCCTACCTAAATTATGTTCTGGGATGTCCATTTTTAATGAAAACTATTTTGATATAGCAAGTATGATAAATTAAAAATTCATCGTTTTCAAGAGGATGAATATACTATAGTCCGACGGATTAATCGGTATCGGCATCGGCTAGATTCTTAGCCGGTTCTATTTACTTTTTCCGCAATTTTAACAAATGTTCATCAAAATTTGAAACTGTTTAATCAGATTTTTTAGAATTTTTTTGAGTACGCAGTTTTTTTAAATTTAGTATAATAAATTGCAAGTTTCAAGTAGCTGGGTAAGTGTTGATTTTTGAAAATTTTTGTTCACGCATTTTCTTCGAAACAAAGTATGTTCCAAAGTATGTTAAATTTCCAAAAATCAATACTTAAAAATGCTTACTTAAAATTTGCACTTCATTAAAATAAAATTGAATGTCTAACATGGTTTTTGCTAGATAACGAGCTACACTTTCATAAAAAAAGAAACATTAAATAAACGAAAGGGAAATAGCCAAAGAATGCTAAAATGACGTTACTCAGGTCAATATCTGCTGGATGTATACTGCTTTGTAGTGATGGGCAACAAATCATTATCGGCGACTTTTTCACAGCGATTTTCAAGTCGCCGTTTATCACAGTGATTAAAAGTATTAAATCTCCGTTTTCCTATTATTTCATTCTACCTCGTGTGGCATCACTATTACTGCAGAGAACGTATATTTATAGAGAAGGACCAAGAACGAATCAGCGTGGAAACTGTCAAATACCAACAGAGAAAGTATATTTATAGAGAAGGTCCAAGAACTGTGAATGCCACATTTTTCGAGCCAACCAGAGAACGTATATTTATAGAGAAGGTCCAAACACGGATCAGCGTGGAAACTGTCAAATACCAACAAAACTGGCGAAGCGCATTTTAAGAGCGGCCAGCCAGAGACAATTGAATTTTAACAGAGCCCAGCCAGAGGCAAAATAAATTTAACAGAAATTGTCTCATCAAAGCAAATGCATATTTTTCTTGTTAGAAATGAAATGCTGATGGCTTTTTACGTTTTTACAACGCTTTTATTGTTCTTTAAATTGGTTAATTACACTGGTCGACGGCCAAAGTTTACCAGAGACGCCGTTATGAAATTCGTATGTAAAATCACCCCCTGATTCCGAAAATCAAGGTTATTTTTAATTTTATGGTACCGTTTTTGAGATATTTGCAATTTACCGTTTTTGCAAAAAAAAAAAATTGGGTCCACTTAATCATATATATCTCAAGAACGAATTAAGCAATTCCAAAACGGTTTAAAGCTTTTAAAAGGTAATTTTCTATAAGCTGTGCATACAACACTTTTTGCTAGGCCCTGTAGATTCAAAGATAACGAACAATCATTACCGATTTTTTCAATTTTTTTTGTAAAAATATAAAAAAAAATTGTACTTTGCGGGGAAGGATCTCGAAAACCTTTTATTTTTTTGCAGATTTTTTTTTTCTCCCTAAGCTCTGTTATATTACAAAAAAAATAAGGTATCATCGAAGAAAATCGATGCAAAACTACGTAAGTTATAAGCGATCAAATAAAAATACCCAGGTTGCGCAATTTCAACGTATACCTCAAAACGTATGTATGGTATAAAGAAGAGTGAAATATCTAGCTATGCTCTGTTTCTATTGAGTTAAAAGTTCAATTTATGAATGAAATTACCCATATTTTTAACTTTTTTTTTAATTTATTTATGTTTATACTATATTCTAACAATCTTTATCTTAATTTGATTTTACTATGTTGTCGAAATAATTATGTGTTCTACTTTGACGCTTATTCAGTTTAGGATCGGTTTCTCTTATGAGAAACCAGCAGTAATCACCCATCATTGCGACGTCCCAGAATCCTTGATATCATTTGCTGATGAAACCTTTCGCCATGTTCATCACTTTCGTCGCCAAGATTTGCCGGAAAAAAGCTCAAATGTGAGTGGAGAAAGTGAATTTTTAAAGACATATTTACGCCCATTTTCGCATAATTATTGATTAGGTCGTTCACTATCTGCTCGTAGTTAGGGCTTTTGTGTCTACCGAGAAAAGAAGCAACGACCTTTTCAAAGGATTCCCACGCTGCTGCCTCAACTGATGAGAGTAGTCCTTTGAATTGATTATTGTTGATCAACTTTCTTATTTGTGGTCCAACAAAAATACCTTCCTTTATCTTGGCTTGAGAAATATCTGGAAAAACTGTTTTCAAATAGTCGAATGCTTCGCCTTCTTTGTCCAAAGCCTTAACAAAGTTTTTAATGAGACCGAGCTTGATGTGTAAGGGTGGAAGTATGATTTTCTCTTTCTTGACAAGAGGGGTGTATTTGATGTTATCCACACCAACGGTAAACTCGACTCTTTCCGGCCAATCCTTTCTGACGTAGTGGACCTTACGAGCTCGGCTATCCCACTTGCAGAGGAAGCAGCAGTGCTTGGTGTAGCCACTTTGTAGACCGCATAGCATTGCAACGACTTTGAGATCAGAACATATTTTCCAATCATGCTCTTCATATTTGATAAATTTGAGTATTTTTTGCATTTCCTCGTAGGTTTCCTTTGTATTTACAGCATGTGCAATCGGGATAGAAGGCTTTTTGTTACCAATATGCAATAACACAGCCTTCAAACTCAGTTTATTGCCGTCTATGAACAATCGCCACTCTTTTGAATCATATGTTTGACCAAACTCTTTGAATAAACCAGGGATGTCGTTGCAGTAGCATATACTGTCTTTCTTGGTATAGTGTTTGGAAAATGGTTCGTGACGAGTTCTACCATATGTCACCTTAACATCGGATGACACAAATTTAAATTGTTGCATACGAGAAGTGTGGATCTCGGCCTTTTCCTTGGATAGTTCCAAATCTCTTATCCAATCATTAAGTTGTGCTTGTGACAGAACGTTTCTTTCGTTTTCCATGCGAAATTCAGTACAACTTGATCCCCCGCACTCAGATGTTACTGTTGACAATGGAACTGGATCCGCAACTGCCGTTGAATGTAGTACTGGTAATGTCACTGTAGGTACGCTAGCATAGGTTACTCCTATTGATCTTCCAACGCCAAGTACTTTTGTTTGACAAATATAACACTCTATTGAATGGCAAGTAGGTTCTCTCCATATCATTGGTGTATCAAATTTTGTTTGTTGTCCTGATTCCCACTGAATCAATTCTACTCGACACGATGTACACAAAGTGTTCGGTGTCCATGGTTTTTCAGCATTTTTAGGCTCAATTCCAAAATACTTGGAGTATAAAGTTTTGATATGATCTGAGAACACTCGTCGTCGCCTTATGATAGTATATTGGCCACACATGAAACAGAACATATCTGGATCCTTATTACACTCAAATTCTCGCGTCCTTTTACTCATTTTGTTTTTTTTTAATAAATCACGGTTTTGAAATTAGACTTATGAACTGAACTATCTCCGGCGAGCCTTGAAGATGTTATGAAGTTTCAAAGCGCATTAACTCATATTTATACTCGGAACAAGAATAAAATTGAAAAAATCAAATCTTACCTAGACAGAAAGGTTCCTTTTTATAACAAGCCGGGAAAAGAAAATACTACCTGTTTTAGATGTAGGCTTTAGAAATTTTCTGTGTCTTATAATTTTGAAAATCTACCTGCATACTTACCCATAACTGACGGAAATACATGTTTATAACTACATGCCTACAGCAGGTTTCGAACCCAACCACTCTTCCTTTCGTTGCAACCACTCTACCTACTATAATACAATTCGAGTATTAAAAGTACTATTTGATTTATTTAAAGAAAAAGTGTTATCATTGTTATGGTGTTATTCGTTTATCCGGATAATATCTCACTTGCACTTTATACCTTTAATATATGTATGTATGTATAGGTACATACATTGAAGTTGCGCAACCTGGGTATTTTTATTTGATCGCTTATAACTTACGTAGTTTTGCATCGATTTTCTTCGATGATAGCTTATTTTTTTTGTAATACAACAGAGCTAGGAAATCTGCAAAAAAATAAAAGGTTTTCGAGATCCTTCCCCGCAAAGTACAATTTTTTTTATATTTTTACAAAAAAAACTGAAAAAATCGGTAATGATTGTTCGTTATCTTTGAATCTAAAGGGCCTAGCAAAAAGTGTTGTATGCACAGTTTATAGAAAATTTTATTACCTTTTAAAAGCTTCAAACCGTTTTGGAATTGCTTAATTCGTTCTTGAGATATATATGATAAAGTGGACCCAATTTTTTTTTTTTTTGCAAAAACGGTAAATTGCAAATATCTCAAAAACGGTACCATAGAATTAAAAATAACCTTGATTTTCGGAATCAGGGGGTGATTTTACATACGAGTTTCATAACGGCGTTTCTGGTAAAGAGAAAAAGTTGAAATTTGTGGTCCAGTGTTATTTAAAATAATGGCATGCATAGGTCGAAATGTGTAATATGTGCATATTGTGTACATGCATATGTATGCGAGAGATACAGTTTTGTGAATCTAAAATGTGAAAGTTATGCAAATATGTAGTATGCAATTGGCAAATTCGTTGGTGATTTGCCGTCGGCATTTGGGTTGAAAAAATCGACTTTTACTTTTTTACCGATTCATATGGTAGATGCTACGCTATTTTCAACGCAACAAACCGCAGTTTTCTAGCTGCCTTAGTTTTTCCCCAAATTCACTTTAAAGATGGACACATTGACCAAAAAATGCAAATGCGCACTGTTTGGTGTCGGCATTAAAAGCGAAACAAATCGACACGATATTTTCAATCCAACAAACTGCAGTTTTCTAACTGCCTTAGTTTTCTCACAAATCCACTTCAAAAAAAACGTACAAATGCATTGATTGCACGCACGTGTTAACTTCAAAGTTGTTTTTGTGGAAAAGTTATTTATATTAAGAAAAACTGTGCATTATCATTTGTCCATGCCATACTCGTATTATATGTAAATAATGGGGCATATGCATAGCTAAAATAAAGCCGACACTAAAGTTAGTTACAGCTTTTTCATATCACTTTCAGTGGACTAGGCATCTGTAAAAAAAAAAGATGCAACTAACTTTCTTCTTATTTGGGATTGACAAACTTATACTTAGAGTAGACTTTATTTCATATACGAATATGCCCCAATAGTTTTGGAGCCAAATGAAAATGCATTTCCCCATGCATATGTATGTATATACGTACTCCATTAATTGATAACGTTTTTACATGCATACATATATATGGATGTATGTGCATATTACCTGATATTACTGCCAAAATACTACGCACATACACACAAATGTATATATTTACAACTCACGGCAGCATACATACATATGCACAGAATTACACGCATACTCAAATACAACAATAACTATTTCTTTCATAACCGCATGCGCGTATTTCTCAAGGCCAAGTAAATTCATTCATAAAAATAACCGCAGCACATCTCCCCGCAAATTCATCACCAACAAGCTCAACTTTTTCAATCCGACACAAAAATTCTAAAATCTTAAAATGAAGAAATCTCGGCCAGCCAAGTGAAAAGTGGCAACTATTTCTCTATATCCAGTAAAATAAGTTATCTCGAATTTTGGAAATTTTTGGTAATTTTTGGCAAAACACTCTATTTCTGTGTTCCATATCAATATTTCAATCATTAACTAGTTTTTGAGATGTAATTTTAATAAACATTAAATAAAAGTGTACGTTTTCTGCAGGAAAATACATTGATTTTTTTTTTTAATAAAATCAAAACTTCTAAAATCGCAAAACTATGTGGTTTTATCGGAAGTTCACAGATGTAACATGGCAACTTAGCTCGTTTGCATATTTTTCGGTCGGAAATTGTAAAATTTTTGTCCATGCCGCGACACAATTTTTGTACAGGTGTGTCAATGTGCCTTGAACAAAATTTATATATATACAAAAAAATTATTTTATTTATTTTTTAATATTAAAATTTTCTATACTTCAAAGCCTTTATAAAAATATATTTTCATATATGCACCGACGATTTTTAATATTTTTCAACCGTAAGCAAATCTTCAGTACCATAAAAGATTCAAACACATCAAAGTACAAGCAATGCAAAGTCCAAGCTAGTGGTACTCCACTGTACATGTGTATATGAAAGTATGCATGTATGCGTGTAAAAAATGCCAATTCCAGTTAGTCTTTAACCCATTTTAGCGGACATAGTTTTTTGGTTCCAGCTGTTAATAACACACTATTTTACAACGCCTTTTATGTTTAATCTTCATGAAAGTTACATGTATCGTCGAAAACATGGTCACAATCAGAATTTTAAATTAATTGTTATTATTCTCCATACAAAATGTACAAGTTTTGCTTTATTAAATGCAAAGTTATGCGAAAATCTAAATATTTTGCAAACGTAGGGTTAATGGTTTCGCGCACGTGCCAATCTGGAGGCGATACGCAGAAATTGAATAATTTGTGTAGATGGAAGCGGCGAGGGGAAGACTAAAGCAGAACAATCGTGTATATGTATGTTTATATGTACATTTATAAATGCATACATACTTACATTCTCATTTGGTTGTTTTTTTGGATGCATGAAAAATTTGGTAGCAGAAATAGGTAATGAAATGAAGTTTACAAATATGTGCTTTATAAATTTAGGGTTAGTTATTAATAAATTAGATATGTAAATGACAATGTGGGGGACAAATATGCACATGAGTAGCGAAGGTGCCACCCATCGAATGGCAACTTCTTACACGATTTTATTAGAAAAGATTTGAAAACTGCATTATTTCCATAAATATAGAAAATATTGAAAAATGTCTCAAATAGTTTCGTCTTAGATTAGCGAGATTTTTACAAACTGCTGGGAAAATCCGACGTTTACAGATTTTTAGTATTTAAAAAAAAAAAAGTTCCCAAGTCGAAAATAATTAAAAACTTAATTATTTCCATAAATATCGGAAATACAAAAGAAAATCATACAGACTTTCGACTTAGCTTAGGGAGATCTCTACAAAAAAATGGAAAATAATTCTTTTCACAGTTTTGTTTTTTTATTCAAAAAATTTCTAAGTCCAAAAAGTTCAAAAAATTCGCTATTTCCATAAATATCGAAAATTTGGAAAAAGTTCTCAAATAGTTTCGGCCTAGTTTAGCGAGAGACCTTAAAAAAATCTAAAATGATTTTTTTTTTTTTAATCCAATACCAATACAGTTTTTTACTTGAAAATATCACAAAAATTTGAAAATGTTATATAATATTCTCGATTTATTTTAACGTTATTTGTACAAATCACCGAAAAGAAATTTTTTTCCCTACAAATCTATTTACAAAAAAGGCTTACACCAAAAAAGTTTTAAAGTTTAAAATCTAACAAAATATCACAAAACTCGAAAAAATTCTATATAACATTTTAGATTTATTTTCACGATATTTGTAGAAATAACCGGAAAAGAGGTTTTTTTTTTGTCAAAAAATGTCCACAAAAAACGCAAACACTTATGAGAGTTTTCTATTTGCAATCATTAAAAAAATATCACAAAAATCGGAAAATATTATATAATATTTTCGATTTAATTGCATGTTACTTGTACAAATCAACGAAAAAATTTAATTTTCTTACTAAAACAATTATTTTCACAAAAAATCTAACACTTTCCAAAATATCACAAAATCATCAATATTCATATTTAATTAACAGTCCAAACGCTCTCGTGAGATTTAGCTCTGTTAATATTCTTCTTTTCTGCTTTGTATTTTGCTTTCGCTGTTAAGTATTCCAAATATTTGTCGCTCTTAAAATGCGCTTCGCCAGTTTAGTTGGCTCGAAAAATGTGGCATTCACAGTTCTTGGACCTTCTCTATAAATATACGTTCTCTGTCCAAGCTGTGCGGAGCTGCCGTAACAAACATATATTCAGGCTTATAAGCCTGTAATTATAAATTTTTCTACATTTAATTTGAAATAGTATGCACCAACGGATTAAACGTAGTAAATAATTAATACCTTTTCTACTACTTTAAAATGCGTGACCGGAATAGACCTGCCGAAAAAGTGAGGTTAAGTAACTGACAACACCTTGTTATTATTCCACCATGGATTTGGATCACAAAATTTCTTAAATATATTGTATGCCAAAATATATTTGAAACCTCTCTTAAACGTTTTCTGCTCCTGTCCAGTTTTCTAAGCTCTCATCCTCTGACGAATCGTTCAACCAGAACTACGTTGTACAATTTAATCCAGACAATAAGCTGTATACTTGCCATTCTTAACAAATCGGGGCAAAAATACGCTAAAACACAAACATTTCAAAACACACGAAGCAATCAATATACTAAGAAACTCTGGGCCAAATATAGGCCCCATTAAGGGTTGCATTCGATCTTCGACTGTGGTCGAAAGTGCCGATCGAACGAATTTTCATTTGGTATTATGACGCTCATTCGATGAAGAATAGCGCTATTGTGAATTTAGTTCGTTTAGGTTGTTCACAATAGTATATTTTTCACCGCTGAGAAGCTTTGTTTAGAAAACGAGGAAACAAAATAAATTAAATTAATAAAATAATGCAAATTAAAATGAAGTAAAAAGAAAGCGAGTTTATAAAAACTTGGTAAAAATGAGTACAACGGAGTTCTGGTTCGACGATTCGTCAGAGGATAAGAGCTTAGTAAACTGGCTGGGGGTAGAAAACGCTTGAGAGGGTTTAAGTGTAGTCTTTCGAATATAATATTTAGACATACAATATACATATTTAAGAAATTCGTCTACAGATTTATTAAAAACTTCCGATTGTCTAAAGAGGCGTTTTCAGCCAAATCTATTTAACATACATATTTTAAAACTCTCAACAGCTCAAGCAACAGCTCTACGATTTTGTTCTCAGAGATCGTGCCAACTGAGTGTTGGCAGCTTTTCGAGCTTTTGTTTAGTATTCCCGACATTAGAACTGCATGAAATTAAAAAAAAACTGTTTAAAGTTAGTATTTAGCCGCCAAAAAGTAAGAAAACAAATGCAAAATCATACATTTTTCACAATCGAAAATCGAATGCAACTCATAATAGGGGCCATAGCAAAACTGTGGTTTTAGTTTTTCTTTCTGACGTCAGGCATTCTAACAATTCGCTACACCATCGAAAGCAAAATTCTGTTCGACAGAAAACTCGATACTCAACGAAAATCTCGACACGGTTGCATAGTTCATAATATGAATTTCATATTCGATATTCGATCTGCGATAACCAGCGAAGATCGAAAATCGAATGCAACTCATAATAGGGGCAAAACTGTGGTTTTAGTTTTTCTTTCTGACGTCAGGCGTTTTTAAAAAGGCTTTGGAGTTTCAACAACAGTAATCCCAAAAATTATTAAAAAAAAGCTCAGTGAATGTAGCAGAGTTGTGAAAAATGCATTAAATTTTTTAATGCATAGCATTTTAATGTAAATGAAATAGATTAATACAATAATTTTTGATATTGATGATGTAAATGAAAATTTCAATGCATTAATTCCGAAGAAATAATGCCAATGATTTTTATTTTGTATTAACATTAAAATGTTTAAATGAATGCTATTGCAATAATTTATTGCATTAAAATTATAACAAGCATTAAAAACCCATTAACTAATTTTATTTTGAAGTCAAAATTCTTTGCTGACGTTGAGGGTAGAATTTTAAGGTCAAAAAAGATAGTGACGGACGTTAAGGCTGGTTTTGACTATGTCAAGTTCAATGGCATTTGTCGTTAAATAGGTAAAATCAATCAAATGGAGGTAAAAAACGGTTTATTGATTGATTTAGATCAGAGTCGGTCCTCAGTCGTGTACATGCGCTGCTAAACTGGCTATCTGTCCGTTTTTGGCTCATACTTAATATATGTAATCGGTATGCATCAACAATCAACATAAAAATCTACAAAAGCACTCTGCGTTGTATGCACATTGGCTTTCATTTTCATAAAACATCTAACAATGTTTAGAAAAATTTTTCTACAAATACACATAATATAATGAACCTGAAAAAACTGTTAGTAATTATTCCAAGTCCTTCCAAAAGAGGTTATTTATATTTTACTATAAAAACAATTTAATGGTTTTTAATAATGCAAACGAGCAAAAGTATTAAATATTTTAGTGCATTAATATTTTTTCATTAGCATTAGCTTGGATAATTTAATGAAAAAAAAAATTTCATTAGCATTACATTTTTCAGAATTAATGCATTGAAATATTCATTTGCATTAAATTTACATTAACATTATTGCTTAAAATACCATTAATGCATTAAAAAATTAATGCATTTTTCACAACTCTGGAATGTAGTATAATAATATGGGTATATATTAGGATATTTAATCCCGAAGCATTTTCATAATCCCGGGATTTCGACTAATAACAATTTTTACATTTTGCAGTCGGATATCCGTTCTCAGCAATCAAAAAATGAAACCACATAGATCAACGGTTGGCAAACGCGGCTCTTTGCTTAGCAAAGTGCGGCTCTTTTTACTTCCTCTTTGCTTAGAACATTTTGGCTCTTTTTACTTTTTAAAATACATATTTCTTTGCTGGACATTCTTTTCCATTGTGTTGTTTTTTTAATTTTATTCTTTATATACACATACACAAATAGAGATCGGAATATTACGCGCAATTGGAGAATGAAAATTGGGCTTAATATTCTTTTTCGATATGATAGAACATTTGCAAAACTTGAATTTGATAGAATAGAATAGAAATGTTTTTGATTTGTCGCAAATTATATTAAGTTTTGAAGCTAAATTACGTATTTTTTTGCATTCAAAAAAGGATATTTCGTCATTTTCCATGGCTAGAAAAAATATTGCACATGATTTAAAAGCAGATTTTAAAAAGATTTGCCGATTTGAAATTATTTAAATGTACTTTATTAATTATTTAATTAATTGTTTAAATGTATATACTACATAAACCTTGATTTATTTATCGTAATTGATGATGAATTTACAATATCCTTTTTAAGAAAAGCGAAGAAGAGTTGGAGTAAAGAAGGTAAGGCACTGGAAATGTAACATAAAGCCTTGCTATTGCTTGAATTCCGGCAATAAGGACCAGATTTAATATATCCGCTGTTGAAAAAAGTTGCGTCCCGTGTATTTTCAAGTTTTGGTACAAACTACCGTTCACAATTAGTTGCATTCGCGTACCTGATAATTATAATTATCAATAAATATTGATAGTTATAAAAACTATCAGCTTTTTGTGTTCGCGTATGCAAAAACTTGCAAAGTAGGGGAAATTGAGAGAGCAAATTGACATTTCATTTTGAGGGAAAGCTGCTAGTTTCTGCTGGAAAAATTTTCGCCAACTGCAATTTGTCAACAAGAAAACAGTAGATCAAAAACAGCTGGTTGGAATTTACGCAAATCCCTAAATTGAATTTGATAGTTTGGAAGTTAAAATAGTAAAATGCGACTAATTTAACTTGTAAGAAGTAAGTAAGTAATTATTCGTTTAGTCAGTGAACTGTGTCAGGATATGACTTCGAGATTTGTTTTCTTACGTTTTCAATTTTATACTTTTGAATGTAAACAAAATTTCTATCAACTGTTCGTTCGGAATTTTGCTGTTGAACATATTTTACTGGAGATTTAAACGAACGTACCTATTGTCGAAATTCGACCACCTCACTTTTTCATACACTTTCGCTTTGTTTGTGGCGACTTTAGGTCCATGAGAACCTTTTGATCGTCCACGTCACTAATACTGTTAGGTGGAGTGATATCTTTTCCGTTAAATACCTCTATAATTCATAGGATCAGAAGGGAGGAATAGATTGGTATGTAATTTCGTTGGCGTATTAATATAAAGAGCAGGCCATTCATAGGCTTATACGGAAATTGGAATAACTCGGTTCTGGAGCCACCTATCGGGTCCATTTTTGGCAGGCGTATTTCTCTTGATGTTAATAATTGTATGTATTTTGAATTTGAAGCAAATCGGACCATAAATTAAGTTTTTCGGAATAACTCCACTCCTACTCCACCTACTGAAAAAAACAATCAAAATGCGCACCTCCCCTTTGAAATGTTAGAGTTATTTACACATTCAAATGTTAATGCATAATTTATACATGGCAACCCTGCTGTGAACTTACTTGATCGTTTATTAAACTTAACTTATCCATACATTCATGTGCTCACTTGTTTTTTCTGTCTGCTTATAATATTCTGTAAAGTAACACGCGCCATAATTATTTGGTCTTCATCTTTTATAATTCGACAAATTAAATAAAGTACTTTGCTTTGCGAAGTGTTATACAAATAGCTGAATTGGTAATCTTTTGTATTTGGGCAGTTCAACGGGCATTTTCAACAGGTTATGGGCCCAGATCAACGCCAAACAAAATCTGAGTAACTAACAAGAAAATTCAACAGAAAAAATGGCAGAATCTAAATACACAATTGCAAAGTTAAATGGCGGCAATTATTTCAACTGGCGCTATAAAATGCAGATGCTGCTAATCGATAAAGGGGTATGGAAGGCCATATCTGAGGAGCCGCCAAATCCAGTAACGTTCCAGTGGACAGAAGCAGACCAAAAGGCTCATTCTACAATTGCGCTTAGTGTTGAAGACAGTCAAATACAGCATATTACAAACTGCGAAACAGCGAAATCAGCGTGGAATGCCTTAAAGGAATTTCACGAAAAAGACACACCAGGAAATCGAGTAAGCATTTTGAGAATGATTATGAGGCAGAAATTTGAAGAAGGTGGCAATGGCGAAGTGCACGTAAACCAAATGAACGAGTTTTTCCAGAAATTATTAGCTCTTGGTGGCGAAATAAAGCCGGAAAGTTACGATACTCTTATAAACGGTCTCGAAGCTCGAAATGAAGAACTTACGTCGAATTTGGTATGCTCTAAGAAAATTTCAGAATATAAGCGCCGAATAGAAAGAGACAAGAATAGTAAACCGGAAATTGCGTTGAAAACTGGTTTGTCATATGACAAAAGGAAAGGAGTGTGTTATTTTTGTAAAGAATATGGACATTTTAAAAGCACATGTAACAAATATAAGAAATGGTTGGCAAAGCAGGGACACAAGAAAAGGGCAGGTGAAAAGGCAAATTTGGCTGAAAGTGGAAATACCGAGTTATTTTTATTCACCACATCAGCCGACAGTGGCTGGATTGTGGATTCAAGGGCAACTTGCCAAATTGTAGAGAATAAAGAACATTTTGTTAATTTCAATCAAGGTCATCGGGAACTTGTTTTTGTTGCAAGCGGTCAACAAGTACTAGCTACAGGTAAAGGAAAGGTGGACATCAATTTCATAAATGAATTCGGGAACAAAGTCTTAGTCCGTATTACCAATGTACTGTATGTTCCTGGAATATATGGTAACTTAATTTCTGTAAAACAACTCACAGCAAAAGGGTATACTGTAAATTTTTCGAGCAAAGGCTGTGAAATAACTAAAGATGGGAATCAAGTGGCTTTTGCGTATGTTGCTGTAAGCCTGAGAATCGTGATTTAACTTCCAGTCAAGAATGTGTTCACGAGTAGCATAATAGGCTTGGACATAGAGATATTGAAGTAGTTAGAACTTTGCCAACTAGCGATCTCGTTGAAGGAGTAAAATTTCAGAAATGCAGCAGCGGTTGCGAAAGTATATTAAATTGTGAGGTGTGCTTAGAAGGAAAAATGAGTCGATTGAAATTTCCTCAAAAATCTTTAAACCATGCAAAAGAAGTACTTGATTTGGTACATTCAGATGTTTGCGGCCCTATGCAAACTACTACACCGTCAGGCAAAAGATATGTACTCACTTTTATCGATGATTTTTCAAAGTATACTACCGTTTATGTTATTAAGGAAAAATCAGAAACATTTGAAAAATTTAAGGAATTTGTAGAAATATGTAAAACGTTGTTCAACAAGAAGCCGAAAATGATTCGTACAGATAGAGGCGGGGAGTATATGAGTAAAGCATTTCTGAAATATTTAGAAACTCATAGGATACAATACCAGCGTACCGCACCCTACATTCCGCAACAAAACGGAGTAGCATAACGTAAAAATCGCACTCTCATAGAAATGGCTCGCTGTATGATCATAGTGGCTAAAGTCGAAAATAAGTTTTGGGGCGAAGCGGTAATGATGGCAAATTATATCCAGAATCGTCTTCCTGCTAGAGGTATACAAAATACACCATTTGAAAGTTGGTTTGGTAAAAAACCAAATATTGAGCACCTACGCCGGTTTGGATCGAAATGCTATGTTTTCGATCCGAATGAGAAGAGACAAAAGCTTGATCCAAAAGCTATCGAATCGATTTTAGTTGGCTATGACTACACATCCAAAGCATATAGTAGCTACGTTCGAAAAACTGGCAAGGTAGTCATCAGTCGCGATGTGAAGTTTGTAAACATTGATAGCGAATTAAAAATAAGCCAAGGCGAATTTATATAAGGTGGTGTTACTAGCTCAGCTGATTTTGTGTATGTGTTTCGCCGCACGGCTTCTGATATCAAATTGAAAAATGTTGTTTGAATTTCTACACACACTCTTACAGATTTTGACAGTTTTTGCCGCCAAAGCAAAAACAAAATACATGTAAATTTTTGTTTTTGTACTCCTGCTATCACCTTATATTAATTCGCCTTGAAATAAGCCAGATTGAGGAGAACATAGTAGTAGTCGAACACAAGCAGAATAATCAGTGTATTCGTAAAGGGGAAGCCTGCGAGGAAAAAAGGGTCAACGGTACAGACTCACCGCAAAACAGTAGCGATGCAGAATCGGAAAATGATTTGGGTTCAAATGGTGATACACATAGGGACACGATATCGAACCGAAAGTATCGATATGGTACTCGTTTAAAGTATCGCTTTAAAAATATCGGGTACCCATTAATATCGGAATAAAAAGACTCGATATTCCAAATATCGATACCAAAATCCAAAAAATTTATCTGAATATAGGTTTCGCATATAGGCCGCTGGGGTGTAGTGGTTAGAAGTGCGGAAACCTTGATTATGAAAAATAGCTTCCCATAAAATACAATCGCCGTTCAGAGTCGACATAAAACTTTAGGCACCCCCTTTGTGCCACAACATTAAGGCCCACGCGACAAATCGGAGGAGAAGTTCGGCCAAACACTAACATATTGTGTAAGCGCCGGACTTTCTGCACTTTAAAGCCCAATTTATTTCGGAAAGAATTGTTACAGGCCAACCTTATATCCGTGCGTAAAAAGCTAACTCAAATTCCAAGATTTGTCTTGCGTGCCATTTCGATTTGACGTTTATGCCCAACTGGCATTTTGGCGCGAGCATGAATTCAAATTTTTTTCAGCAAACTTCTGTACATTTGACAGAAATGCAACTCTGAGAAATCACGCACGCAAATTGATTTGGGTTTATCAAATGAGAAAAACTTGCGTGCGTGCGTAGAAAAACTCTCGTCGGTAATATTAGGTTGAGCTGTTAATAACATTATCCTTCACTGAGAAAAAAACGCGTTATAAGAATAAAAAAATTTTATTTGATTACCGTTTAAAAATGTTCGTATTTAAATCAAGAGAAAAGTCTTAACAAAATGGATTTTTCCATTCAATTCAAAAACTCCCGTATTAAAATGAAGCATTTTTCACTACACGGATGGTGTTTTGCACGTCTCGGATGCTTTTTCATATGTAATTAAGAAAGTATATGCCCAGCAGGGAAACCGCGGACTAGTGAATCAAATTTCTAGTTCCGTACTAGGTCTTTATCGCCAAAAAGGAAATAGTCCGATAGGAACTGGATCCCCACCAGTCCAAAGTCGGCGAAAAGTGGTACTTTTAAAAAACTAATTTTTTTCAGTTTCTTCACTAGAAATCTATATCTAAAGTGACGAATTTAGAACTGGTTCGGAACTATAGAAAAAGAGATGCAGAACGAACTAGATCTTATTTGTCAAAATTTAGAACTAGTTCGGAACTATAGAAAAAGGGGTGCAGCGAGGGGCTTGTTTACTTTACTGTTTGTTTATGTGTTCGGCGGCTTTTTCGTTCAAATACGATTCTATACTGCACTTCGCTTTTTCATAGCTTGGTAATACAAAACCAAAATTTGTGTTAACATTTCAACATCTTGGGACCGTCTGGAATGTAACAGCGAGCACCTCTGCAAACTCAGCTACGGCTGAAATTGAAAACACATTTCTTTCAAAATAACTTAAAATCGCACACACAGAAGAACCAAAAATATTGAAAAATCATGACACTTTTTTCTTTCGTCTGTCGATTTTAGAACTGGTTCGGAACTATAGAATATAGGAGTAGTTCGGAACTATCGAAAAAGGGATGCAGCGGGGGGGCAATTGACACTTCCTAGGACATCGTCATTTTAAATTCGCCAGTTGCTTGCATGCAAAAGATATTTATCGCGAACCAGTACTTTGTCTAAATGTACTAGAAGCGCACTAGAGATTTTCCCTACAGTGTGTATACAAAGCATGCACAGCGGTGACAACACATACACACATACATGGTATGACATAATGCACTAATCACGCGCTGTGATGTTGATTCAAACTAGGTTGGCCAGATGCGCTGATTTAATCAGTACATGTGCTGATTTTTTTCTATTGTACTGATTTTTAAGAGCCCGAAATCAGTACGCAAAATCTACTGATTTTTTGAGTTTGTACTGATTTTTACATTTAATAAATACTTTTGTAAATTGGTGTAATTGACATTTACTTGAGGTTTACATGTTCAAAACAATGGTTTTTGACAACTCATACGTGTGAGCAGATTGAAAGCATTAATTAAATTTAAACCATTATTAAAAAGGTGTCAGCTTGCAATTGTTTGGTTTCCTAGGATTTCGCAAAATAACAAACTGTTTGGATTCAACCCAACCCAACTTCACGATTTGCAGGTTTTACACGATTTACAGGAAAAGCTGGTTTCGCCATTAATAAATCTTATGAAAGGTGGTGGTGAGTTAATCATACATTAAGTACACTGAGAAGATGACAATAAGAGATAATGTTTTGATTATAAATAAACATCCACTGAGAAATCGGCTGTCAGTATTTTAACCTTAAGACGACTACTGCTACCACCGTGCAAACTACCGACTCTTGGATATTATATATGTAGATTTACTTTGATTTTTGATGTTCGACCACCTGTAATTTTACTTGCACATACACATTTAACACTATTAAATTTCATTCGAACTGGAAAATTCGTTTTAGCCAATATTTTAATGTGAATGTTGTATTTAATAAGTATCTACACCAACTAAATATGTTTTAAATTTGTAGCTTAAAATATGCAAACAGATTCTGACTCGAGCTCGTCTTCTACTGAAACTAAATGGGCTAATTTTTTTTATTTTTCAATTTTTATGAATTTTCTAGAAAGTTTGAGACTCCAACTCAGATGTCTTTTGTTATAGAATTAATTATATTTTTATAAAAAATTTAAATTAAGTAAGGAAAGAAAAAATTTTCAAAACCTGTCAATGAATTTTACTACTATTTTCGTGAGCACAGCTGTACATACATACGTAATACTTTTGATTTGTTTTAAAGTAATGAATTTTTATATTGATAATACTATATGTATTTAAAAGTCTATTAACTATTTTTTGCTAATTAATGCGCTGTTATTTGGTTGTTATATTGTTAATAATAAAAAATACGCTTAAAAATGAGCTGATTTTTATGGCTTTGTACTGATTTTTGATCCCTACTGTACTGATTATGTCATTATAATATCTGACCACCCTAATTCAAACTCAACATTTGAAAGCACCTTTACATGTATGGCTGTAGATGAGTGTGCAAAGACGATTGATACAATTAGTTGCGACCAAGAGGGTCCGGGTTCAATTCCCATCAGACGGAACATAAAATTAATTTTTGTTCTTTATAATTACGAAAAAGCATCTGTGCACTTCACAACCACATACTTTATAACGTATATACTCAAATTTAAAACGAGTTAGGGTGGTGCTATTTCATATGCGTATTTTTTTCAATTTAGCACGTTTTTTTTAATTCTAAATTTTTTTACCTCAGCGTTGGAATGTGAGTTTATGACATTCGATACGATACTAGGGTTCTGGTACTCGATTCCAAAAAATATCGTTTTAAAACTATCGAGTAGAAAATATCGGTATCGAATGCCAAAAGTATCGATATGGTATCGTATCGTATCGAAATTCGTGTCCCTAGATACACAATTTCGTCGCTCAGCAAGAGCAAATAAAGGCATAACTGCTAACAAGTGGGCTGATGAAATGATAAACTATAAAGAAGCGAATTTAATTAATACCGTTGAAGTAGACCAAAAGATTTAAAAGATGTTTTGTCTAGCAAGCACATAGGCGAACGGCTAGCAGCCATGAAAGAGGAAACGCAATCACTTCAAAGAAATGGCACTTGGGAACTCTGTGAGCTACCACCTAACAGAAAAGCTATTGGTTGCAAGTGGGTTTATAAAACTAAAACCGGATGTAAAGGTTCAACTACAAGCTATAGGGCTCGCTTAGTAGCACAAGGTTTTTCGCAAAAGTTCGGTACCGATTACGATCTAATATTTGCTCCAGTAGTCAAACAGACAACTTTTCGAATTTTTTTTGTCTATTGCAGCGAAAGAAAACTTTAAAGTGCAGCATTTAGACGCAAAAACAGCATTTTTGAACGGAGAATTAGGGGAGACAATATACATGGAGCAACCTAAGGATTCGAAGTAGAAGAAAAAGAACATTACGTTTGCCGATTGAGGAGGAGTATTTACGGTATTAAGCAATCGGCAAGGATTTGGAGCCAAGCGGTACATCAGGTTTTATTAGATGCTGGTTATGTTCAAAGCAAAAATGAAGCATGTTTGTATACATACGCTGCTAAAGGTGAGTTTTGCTACATACTTATATACATATGTTGTTGACTTAATCGTGGCCAGCAAATCAGCAGAAATAATCAGAGTGTGCAAAAGCGTTTTGCAAGCGAAATTTGAAATTCGAAATCTTGGAGATATACAAAGTTATCTTGGACAAAGCGTCACAAAAACAAATGGTTTTTATGCACTCAACCAAAAGTCATATATCGAAAAGATAGCTCGCTATTTCGGTTTGGCCAGCGCAAAATCTTCAGAAATACCTATGACTTTGTCTTACGGAAAAGGCGAAAAATCAGATCCGCTTATTAATAACGAAAACTATAGACGATTGGTTTGTTGTTTGCTTTACGTTAGTGTCAACACCCGAACTGACATTTCGGCAAGTGTATCCATCCTGGCTCAGCAGGTATCCGGTCCAAACCAAGAATACTGGAATGGGCTTAAGCGCATACTGAAGTATTTACATGTCACTTCAAACGTATCTTTAGTCTTTGGAAGGAGCGACGTCGAAAGCAATCTCATTGGATATTCCGATGCCGATTGGGCAGAAAACCGCATCGATAGAAAATCAAACAGTGGATATGATTTCATATATCTGGGTGGTTTAGTCCGTTGGAGTTGCAAAAAGCAAACCTGTGTAGCACTATCTTCAATGGAGGCAGAGTTCATAACTCTATCAGAATCATGTAAGGAAGCTCAGTGGATCCGTCGAATACTCGAAGGCTTAAACCGTCCGGAGACTGCGCCAACAATATTATTCCAAGATAATCAGAGCTGCCAAAAACTCATCGAAGAAGAAAACCTGTCGGGCAGATCAAAGCATATAGATGTCCGCTCGCACTTTGTTAAAGACCACGTTCAAAACAAAGTAGTCAAATGCTCTTATCGTCCAACGGAAACATTGGTGGCTGATTTATTAACTAAGCCATTGCTGGCAGTCCGCATCAAATTACTAAGAGAAAAGTGTGGCGTAACATCATTTGAATGAGAGGAGTGTTGGAGTTATTTACACATTAAAATGTTAATGCATATTTTATACATGGCAACCCTGCTGTGAACTTACTTTATCGTTTATTAAACTTAACTTATCCATACATTCATGTGCTCACTTGTTTTTCCTGTCTGCTTATAATATTTTGTAAAGTAACACGCGCCATAATTATTTGGTCTTCATCTTTTATAATTCAATAAATTAAATAAAGTACTTTGCTTTGCGAAGTGTTATACAAATAGCTGGATTGGTAATCGTTTGTATTTGGGCAGTTCAACGGGAATTTTCAACATGAAATACCTTTCGAACAAAAGAAGAATCACTCAAATTGGTTGAGAAACATAGGAGCAGTAGGGAGGAATAGATTTGTATGGGATCTCGTTAGCGTATTGATATATAGATGTTACGAACGGCTTTAACCGACGTAAAACCAGATTTTGAAAATTTGGCCAAAGGGATCTTTTGAATTCTCTTTAATATCTATTTTACGTACATTACAATAATAATAAAATTAATGTTTTTTTATTTCTAATACAAATTAAAAAAAATTTGGTTTTGCTCTTTTTTTAGGCTCTTTGTAGCATTTAGAATTTACATGTGGCTCTTATCGGCCTCGGCTTTGCCCTCCCCTGACATAGATTCATTGCCGCCAGATTCATGGTTGCCACAATTTGTAACTTTCTACCAAAATTGGTAACTTTTAAACGGTTTGGTAACTTGGTAACTTTTATTTCATTTTGGTAACTTTTGCAGCTAAACATCTATTTGCATTACTAGAAAGAAATGAATTAGGTTTTGAATGTGCATAATTATAAAAACCCTTTGAGCTTCAGTGGCAGCACTACTGACACTTACAAAATTACTTCGATTAAATTAGAGTCACCTCATATTCATATACTGTAATTCAAGTGGCAGCACCAAGGGCTGCACTTTTAAAACAACTTTCGAATTTTTGCGATAAATTTGGAATTCTACCCACTCACATTTTAATACTGGCCATCTGGTAATTTTTGGTAAGGTCCATAAATCGTTTTGATTATTTCGGCAAAAAAAAAGTCGCGTGCTTTTTACCAGACCCATCTACCGACATGTATTTCGACACCTACCGACATATATTTCGGCGTACAGTACATTATGACAAACCGAAAAAATAGCAAAAATTTTAAAAATTTTCGCAATTTACTCGAAATTTTGTACGAGTCAAACGAACGGTTAAAAGCATCCGCCACTATTTTTGTGTGCCAGTGCTATTATTCCGTGAGTCGCAGGTCCAAGTATCGGCACATTCCCAACGAAAAATTACACTGAAAATGGCACAACGTCGAAACCGGTTTGTCTCCAAACCAAATTCGACAAGGGATGATGGAAAATCGTTCCACATTACATCATACTCCTACCCTGTCGGAAACACCAACAACGAAAATGAGAATAACGGCACATGCAGTAATTAATTGATAGAAAAATATTTTCTAATAAAAAAAAAATATTATAATTGTCAATAGCATTTTCAATCTTGATAATTTATCAAGAAAATAGACTTAAACTTCTGTGCTAGAACTGGGAGTTCTTGATAAATAATCAAAAATTTACAAATTATAAAAATATTGAATTTATTAAGTGCACAGAACAGAAGTGTAAGTATATACATATTTGTTATGAAATATAGCAGTGTCATTCAGTATATTTTTTTCTCACTGAAGAAGTGAAGCTTTTGGTAGTGAAGATTTGGTAACTTTTCTTAAGAGATTTTGGTAGAAAAAAATATTGGCGAGTGGCAACCATGGCCAGATTTGGTCTTACGCGGAACATAACGAAGCTTGGTAAAAGAGTCCGTAATTTAATGTTAAAATACTTGTATAGTATTCCTAAATATCTACATATCGACACCTGAGTGGAAGATCGACCGATCTCGGCAGCCAGTTCGAAAATGCCCTATCTCAGGAAACTTTTCAAGAAGGTCCTATTTCAGTATTCGGTTCAAAAACGCCCTATGTCAGTACATTTTCAATACATTTAAATTTTCAATAAAATTCTGATATAGGGCAATCTTCGTTCAAATTCTAAAGTAGGGCGTTCTTGAAAAGTTTTCTGAGATAGGGCCTTTTCGAACTGGCTGCCGAGATAGGTCGATATTCCTTTCAGGATATATTAATTGTAAAAAACGCTTTCACATCTTTGCAGAAATTCAACTTCCACTAAACCACGCCAACAAAGTAAAATAAAGGACAACACTGCCATACTGTAAGGGTTTCTTGTGTTTTTTATTGCCACCAGATTTTTCGTTTACGTCAACGGCAAATTTAGTAGAATTAAAAAAAAATTAATATTTTTTGGACGAATAGGTATTGTAAATGTCTTTCTAATTAATTTTATTTTTTAAGCTAATAAAACTAGGACGAAATTCGAGAATTTTTTAAATATTATTTTTTTTTAATATATTTTTCAAACTGCAAAGATCTTTTAAAACATCTTGAAAGAAAGAAAAACTAAAATATCAGTTTTACTATATTTAGCCCATTGTTTCCCGAATATATTGATATTTTTTGCGTGTAAAATTGACTGTCGTACGGTGTAATTACTAGAGAGTGACCGCACTTCGGTTTCGGCCATGTTCGGACACCAAAATTCGGTTCGGTTTCGCTTCGGCTTCGGCAAAAAGAAACCGAACTTTGGCCGAACATTTGTCAATTGTTTTTAATTTAAAAATTGTACAATGTCTTAGTTTTAATTTTTTTATTTGGATGTGTAACACTGGGTTTCATTTTCATTTTGAAAATTGCCGAATAATAAAAAATGAACTTTTATTCTCGCAAAAATTTATGAATATTATTGGCGGCAGCAAAACGAAGGTAGGAAATTCATATCAAACATTCATTAAATAACGAATTGGAAACTTTTCTTAATGAACATCTGCTGCCAAGTAATTGAAACATTTTCGAATACTCATATCAAAGCCCACATTTTCTGTTGAAAAAAAAATCTTTCAAAATATTTGTCTGCCAAGTGTGTCTAGTGAGCAATTGCTCAGTGCTGAAGGTCAGCTTTATACCGATAGAATCGGTTGCAAGGTGAAAATGCCGATAGGCTATTATTTTTACATTATAACATAAAAGTATTTAATTTCGAGTATTAAAAATAAAAGTTTTTTGTTGTTATCTTTACAAGCATAAGTATTTTTACGTTATAAACTTAAATGGCGAGTGATTTAAACCGATGTACCTTTTTTTATTAACAATAATACAATTATATGGCCTTATTCATAAAAAAAGTATGTTTAAAGAGCGTTTAGAGTGACGATTTCATACATTTTTCGATTTATAAACATTTTTTTAAACCTATTTTATTTTTTATGGACTTTAAAAAATTCATTGATTATTTATTATTTTAGACCTTGAAAATGTTCGGTTCGGCTTCGACCAAAATTGGCCGAAGTTCGGTTCGGTTAGGTTCGGCTCTAAAAATCGATGTTCGGTCGTTCTCTAGTAATTACTAATTAGTATAGATTTGCAGAGCATTTTTCGTCGACAAAACTAGGACTTGACAAATAATATTCGATCGCTGCGTAGCTTTAACTATATAAAGGCCAGACTTGTAGCTATTGACGAATGTGGATATAATCGCTTGAATAACTCAGTGAGAGGGGAGACCAGTATGTTTGCATGTATGTAT
>NW_023458558.1:72028521-72098828 GCF_013731165.1 Rhagoletis pomonella
CATAGCATGCATTTAGGCGCCTGGTGTTAGCAGTCGCGTCTAAACATCGCTAAATGATAACAAGTGTTCATTTTAAAGTGTTGTACGTATTTATATGAAGTGCTTGCATATTCGCTTGCCTAAATGCCATTTTCCCACACAAACAATAGTAACAACCAAGAACCAATCCGAAAAATCGAAGGGAAGACATAAATGTCGTCCATGCCTTATTCTGAAAATGATTTATTTTACTTTTATTGTGTACTATGTAGCAATAGAAACATTTGAAAAAGAAATTATCCAGTTTGGTTTTATTAAAAGCAAATGAATATTAAAATTGGAATATTTGGTCATAATTTATTTTTCATTACACAATTTTAAGTTATACCAAATAATACGTTTTTACATTGTGTGCTCAAGTTTTATTGTTACATTTAATAATCTTGTAATTTCTATATCAATTCATATTTAGTTTTTTCCAACTCTTAAAAGTGTAATCATATGCAAATATATTTTCTTAAATTAAACAACCAGTTAAAAATGACTCGCAGTCATAAATCGAATTGCGCGATTACTTTGTACCGGCATAAAATATATGTATGTATGTACATACTACGTATACAAACAAATGTACACAGCACATAAATATGAGTAGTACAAAATTATACATATATGCACAAATATTTGACAATAGGAATGTTTTTGTTTTTGATTTATAATGTTTATCAAAAGCATGCACATATCACTTACATTTACTAAGTTTTTTGAGCAAATTTGAATGCATTGATCATACTGAGTGCATGACTTTAACTGCATTTAATTTTTCTTCTTGTAGTTACTTATTAAATTGTTTTCATATTCTTATAAAAATACTCGATTCCCATTTGTAGGTACATAAAACATTGTATGCATTTTAAATATGTATGTACATATCGTAATCATCAATGCAAATGAATGACTTCTGCGAATAACTTCTTAAATTTTTTGTACATCGGAAATGTCAAATCGAATTCATATAAGGTGGTAGCGGTAGTACAAAATGAAACACTTACTTACATGTATGTACATATTTTGTTTTTGCTTTCGGTACACAAAGGCCAAATTTCAACTATTCTTAACTCGAAAATGACTGCAAAAATTAGAGAGCAACACTCAGTGAGAGTCCGAAGTAGTCAGATTTAAGCTTAGTATCCAGCTCTTAAGAAAACGGTCAAGAAAAAATTGCCATTATTTCGCGTGTGTGTCCAAGGAATTTTGACATTTTTGATAACGCACAGCCTGTTGCCTCACTCTTTCCTCAAGAAATAATGGAACGGGCATATATTTCTGTTGCAAACCTGGGTTGCCTTGTGCTCTTTTTTCACAAAAAAACTTTAGAAAACCGTAGTAGAAAGCGTACTAAATTTCTGAAGAACTGCGTACTGCCTTAAGGAAATTTGACTCAAGAAAATTTCTTAGCCATTTCTTGTACGTCATTTTATATGGAGTTTTTGTTTGCTGGATACTAAGCAATAGTCAGAAGAATTTTTTCTGGCAAAATCCTGAAAAGTGTCAAAACAACTGAATTTAAATTAACGGAAATTAAAGAATCCGCAAAAAGTGAGAATAATGTAAAAAGTAAATTGAAATTGGGAGGCAAAACATAATTGATATGGTAAGTGTTTATTGTGCTTGTGCTTGTGTGAATGTGTTTTGTACATACATTTCCATTCTTATTTGACGTTAGTTTTGTTGTTGCCATTCTTTGGACAAAAAATTTGGTGTTTTACGTTCCTATACTTTTCCTGTTATTCTCTTTTAGTGAGCGCATTTTGCTTACGCTCTGGCATTTTGACACTTTTCAGATTTTAGTTCAAAAAGATAAGGAATGAACCTAATCGCTTTAACTCATAAGAAGTTTTGGTATCTGTGTACCGAGGCTAATTAAAGCAGCTGTTCTAGCAACACCAACTTATGTAAATTCGCCTTGGAGAATGTTTACAGAGCTGTTCGACCGATGCCTATAAATCTCGTATTTTTTTTAATTTGGCTTTGAATTTTGGTAAAGAGGTTCTTCCAACAAAAGTCGGACATTATGCATTGATGACGATATGTATGTACAACTTATCTTAATTATGAACTATGGGCATTTTTATAAATACGTTTTACACATACAGTGACGAACAAAAGTATTGGCACAGTGAATTTTTCGCAATATATGCAAAGTTCTTTATTCTCATTTATTTTGGATAATGTTTTATAAAAATATGGTTTATGCACAAAAAACATAAAAATAAAATCTTTATACTTTGAGCAAAACTCAGGAAAATTTAATAAATTTGCATACTAATTTGCAACTTTTTATTCAGATTTTTTAGAAAAGTTATAAGTATGCAGTTTATATTTTTTGGTGTAGTAATAACCATATTTTTATAAAAAATTATCGAAAATAAATTAGAATAAAAAACTTTGCATATATTGCGAAAAATTGACTGTGCCAAAACTTTTGTTTGCCCCTGTACATATTTTTAAATATCGACTGTTACAAACATACATATGTATGTACATATATACGTACATATCCATTTCTTATAATGTACATCAGGGATGTAGCGAATATTTGCATTCGCATTCGTTATGCGAATTATTCGCATCATTTTACACATTCGCATTTGCATCAAATGATACGAATGGCACAGAGTCCACTCTAATATTGTTGAAATAGCTTTAAGTTTCTTAACAGGGTGCAGACAATAACCGGCTTTTAGCTTCAGGCGCTAAACGGTTAGGTAGTTTATCAAGCAACATTGATGGGCCTTCAACAAGTACTGCTAAAAGTCTTATAAGCAACCTAGAACTAATTTTACACTGTATAGGTTAAGCACTCGTTCAATGTTCTAATAATTTACACAATTTTTAAGTAATAAAAACGATAATTTAAGTTGATTATAGTTTTTTAATCCTATTCCCAACATTTGTATTGGCTTTCGCACATTCCCATTCGCGTAAAATATGAAAAATATGACATTCGAAACATCCCTAATGTTCATAGCGATGGTCGTCTGCAATAACGACACAACTCAAAACTCAAAAAATTAAAACTCTTACTACTGTCAACGGTCTCATATCCCTAATCCATGTCGAATCCATATCTAATAGTTACTACTTACTTAAGTAATCCCTGCTACTTACTTTAGTAAGGATTAGAAAAGGATTGGAGACATGAGCTATTTAACAGCAGTTAAAGTTTTTGTTTTGAGTTTTGTTGTTATTGCAGAGGCCCATCGATGAATGGGAAAGAATAAAACAGTATTAGTGTCACCCCTGAGTTTTAGCGTTTCATTTTGAACTTAATCGCCAACAAAAATTGGCTTGAAAAAGTCTGTGTTGTATTTTTTTTAATCTTGGTTGAAAACTAATATCTTTAATCTGGCGCTTGTAACATTGCTCTCTTAATGAAAAGTTTTAAATGAAGTGCTGCATACGGACATAGGATTTGAAAAAAAAATATATACATATATAACTAGAGTTCACGCTTTGATGCGAAACTGTGTGCGTTTGAGCGAAAGTGCGAAAATCGGTAGTTTTTTACAACAAACAGAAGACACCGTTGTGGCGCCATTTCGCACAAACGCACAGCAAAGCAAAAAAAAAACAAGCGCTAATTTTTGCCTTTCGCATTTTCGCATCAAAGACTACTATAGTCCTGAAAAGGTGATTACAAAAAAAAAAATTTGATTTTCTTTGTTATATAAACGTTTGTACGTTTTAATGGTACCTAGGAAGAGGAATTGTTTTCATTTCACTATACCATTTCTACCTTTTTAATAACAAAAACCAGAAATTAGGCAGCACGCACCGCAGACAGTCGATGTGCATAAATCAATGGGAGCGCTCATTAAGCGGCGGTAAGAGCAAATTTTATTCGCGCGACATCGCTTATAATCTATCTGTGTACATTAGTTAAGTGGCTTACCGAAACCCCAACATACCAAATTTTGGCATTTCACTGTCAAAGCTATGTCGTCTTAGGCTAAGCGCATAGTGGAGCGGCGAGCATCGAGTAAAGCGTCGACTACAAACGTATATGTTTCAATGAGAGCGCACATAGTGATAAGAGCCCGGAATTCTATGCATTTACATTTTTTTTTGGTAAGTCATAGGAACTTAAAGATTACAAATGTTGCAAATAAAAAGTTTTGTGTTACGATGAAATCGATTTGTCAGTGCATATTCTTACATTTTTGCCTTAAATGCATACATAGGCATATTTTATCAAAAAAGCGTTTTCAACGCATTTATTTTTTAAACGCCGTTTTTCTAGAATGGACAAAACACTCAACAATCGCATTGATCTCTCCATACAACTATTAGGTACTGATTTCGTCGAAAATTATTTTAATATCACTGGCGCAGCGCCATATATCGAGCCATAACCGCCAAAAAAACATAAGCGAGTGAGGACCCCCGAAATGGTAGCGACAGGAATCGGCGAAGGGAAGCAACTTGAGGGTTGAAATTGTTTCCAAGGTACCGTGTCTTGTGGAGACTGCTGTTACTACTTTTCAAGGTGTGCAGGGTGAACTTGGGCAAAAAATCAAGGATAAATTGGATACCATTCTACAAAAATATAAGGGGTTTAAGGAACTTAAGGGATTATCTGGTGTGCTAAGTAGCCAAATGGCCGCAAGAGACGGCTGTTTAGCAGGGATCACACGGCTTGATTATTTGTACACATTTGTACATTTTGGCAGTTACAGAGTGATGCTGTCTGGAAATTCTTTTATTGAGCTGAACTCATATTTCTAAACAACACCACTATGTGACTGCCAAATTGTACAAATCAGTACAAATGTACAAATCGTGTGGTCCCTGCTTAATAGCTATATCCCAGTGAACTTAGCTTGCTTTAAGTACGCCCCAATCACCAATGTTGACGTAGAAAGAACGTTCTGCTTATTCACAATATTTTTGCGGCAGGGAAAAGGGAACGCTTTAAGTTTGAAAATTTTAAGGAATAATTTATTTTTTTGCCAATAGAGCCCTGAACAAAGCAAATTAAAAAAGTATGGAAATTAAATACGTATTTTTAATTTATTGTAAATGAAGTTTTACTTTTTACTTCAAGTGCTTAATTTTTTTAATACATACATGTCTTAAAATTTTAGATATACATATTTTAATTAATTTTGAGTTTTTCGTAGCAATAAAAATTACAATATATCCTTGTGTTAATTATAAACTTGTAATAAAGTATGAAAAGTAAATAAAAAAAATTAAAAAGCAAAATAAATGCGAGAAGTCTTTTAGCATATTTTAAGGTTTAGTGCATATTTTTGATTTTTAGTGCACATTATATGCGCGTAATTTCGATTTTTAAGCGCATAAAAATCCGGGCCCTAGTGATGAGCAAAGAGCACATACGCGTAATTGACGCTTTCTTCGATGCTATGATCGTCCCTTCAACAGCTGGCTATGAATACATGAATTCCAATGCAGCCGTCCACATAACCAAAAATTTTGCAACGCTAATACTAACACAAAGCAGAAAGATGGCGACCTCTCACCTTTTCGCGTGCGTCGTTCGGCAGCTGTTGCAAATAATTAAAATGAGGTCAAATATTTTTCTTTTTCACTTTTTTGTCAAAGGCGGGCAAGAAATATCGTTTTTCATGCAATTGTTGATATGAAATATTAATTTATCTGTCGTCAATATGTTAATTTAGTCGCTAAAGTATTCGCTGCAAAGGCAGCATACTTTTAATGTATGTTCTGTCAGTTTTACCAGACTTAATAGGAGAAGCACGGGCTCAGGGCTAATCTCAGATAGAGGATGTTCACTGTAGTCAGTGTGCCTAAATATTTCTTCATTAGATCAAGATTTTGTTAAACCAAAAATCATATTTAAAATAATTATTTTTTTTTTGTGCTGGTAAAAGTTGATGTTGTATAGGCCCGCATGTAGCTCTAAAAAAAAATCACTAGAAATAATCAGCCCTATTCTGCATTTCGACTCGAATCGAAATTTTCTCCGTTTGGCAACTTTGGTATTCTGCGTTCCGTTTCCTTTCGATCAATCTTCGAAATTTACGATTATACCTATTCTACATTTCGATCGTAGTTCCGTTTTTCTAAGTTGCAAATTTGTTGACGGAGAACGTTTCAATTCTTATTATCGTGGGTTTAAATAATAAATTTTTATAAAAAATTTAAGTAAAATATACTGTGCATGATTGTAAAAGTCATCATAAATGAATTTTCTCGATTTCTGTGTTTTCGCGAGCGGTAATACGGGCAATACGAAAAATTGGCTCAAATAATGGCAACCAAAAGGGATATTGCGCGACGTTTTCAAAGTGGAAGTCCAGGCGTTTTTGTTTACATTATTTATAAATGAGACTGTGAAATGCACTGAATACCAGTTATTCTTTTTATATAAAATTAATAGATGTGTGCACATAGATACATACATACATAAAATGTGAAGTTACATAAAAAATATGATTTTATTATTGCACTCGGTTTTACTAACTTTTTAAAAAGAGGGGCGTATGTTGTCTCGAATTCGATTTGCTATGGTAAGATAAGCTTTGTTCTTCCCCTCCTCCTGACGGCTTTCAAAATGGGATTCATTTGCGTTCAAATCTTCCACTCTGTAGTAAATGCAAATGTTGTGGAGTGCTCAAACAACGTTTATGATTTCACTGACTTTAAGCGATAAGTAATACAGTTCAAGATGAATTCCTTATGACTCTTCACTCATCTGAAAAAGATCAAACATGTCCCTAAATCTCCGCCTTTCAACTTCCGCATCAGCAATCTGGGACTCGTTCTTCTCTTCAAGCAATAACGCCGCGGCTATGGATTTCATTCTTATAATTATGTATCCACTTAAATTTTATTTTTAAATTACAGTGATGCTATGTATATTTAGTTATTTTAAAATATTAACAAACTTTAACTTCATATGCTGCTATAGTTTGGTGGCAAATATTTCTTTGTTTTGTTTCGATTTCACACATTCCTAGGCAAACAGCTGATTTCGAAAGATGTTTTCTCTCTTCCTCTTCTTCTTTCGTTTCGATCGTAACGCAGAATACCTAAGTTCGATTCCAGCGGAGCGGAATGCGGGAACGTAATCGAAATGCAGAATAGGACTGAATAATAATAATGGCGGAGGTTTGCCGTTATCTGACGAGGGGCTACCGCTATTAGAAAAAAACCTTTTTTGTTTTTTATTTTTTGTTGTTGTGTAAAACCAGGCTTGAACCCAGCCCTGCGAAATTTTAGCGCGAACTGCTAACCACTACACCACAGCGACCGCCGCTATTATTATTTATTTCTGTTGATACGAAAAGTACTTTGTGGTTGCTGTATATTTTATTGAAGAAATAGATACATACTAGTGAACCCGCACGGCGTTAATACACCAAAATTGAGTTTAACATTTTAAACAGATGGCAACACTATTCACAAACGTTAATGAATATTGCAAATGTTTCAAGTAAATTCGTACATTCCTTTTTGAACGAAGAGAGGTCTCACATGGCGTCGGTTTTTCATTTCCTAAAAATTCAAACCACCCTGCACCGCTAAAAAAAAGCCGCAACTTCAAAAAATAAAACTTTAATGCACATTTAGAATGACGGTGCTGATCTGATGACCTTCACATAAAAGATCTGATGACCATAACAAAAAAATATTTATTTATAAAAATTAACTCAAACTAATTTTTTCGGTATATTATGGGTAGTTATGGAACCCGATTTCATCATGTGACTGTCTGCGCGCTAGCGCATCCTGTTAATCCAGTTCTCTTGGTGATCTTGGTGACGGTTTCTGGCTCTATCATAAGAAATGCCCGACGTACGCCTTAAGGGCCTGAATCGTTAATAGATTATTCGCATTATATCAGTCCTTCACGGCATGGCTAAAAAAAGTCTAATGGCGTGAAATCGCGGCTCCGAGGGGCCAATTGACTTCACCGAGACAGCTGATAACACAATTACCGAACTTTATCGCTCAAAATAAAAATCGAATAGATAGCAACCCTAACAAAAATATTTTCAAACTAAAGTTTTATTAAAACTCTTTCTTTTCCCACTCATATTTTAATATTTCATTAAAATTGTGTAAAAGCTAAATAAAATAGGCTTTTCAAACAGGTGGCAACCCTCTTCGAAGCATTTTCAAACTGAAATCTTTTAAAGCTCTTTCGTCTGATACTTTGATAAATAATTCAAATACCTGAATAATTAAATTGAATTTAATTTTTTTATCACATGGCAACGCTCCTAAACAGTTCAGATATAAATCCATCTCCAACCCATGAACGATTAAATCACATCTTTTAGTAATTTATTTAACTTAATAATTCATTTAAATTTAAAATTTTCAACAGCTGGAAACTTTCTTCAAACCATCAAACAAAATTTTAATGTTTAAACTGAAGATTTCTTAGCACTCTTTCGTTTAACACCCATATTTTAATACTGCATATAACATGGTTTTAACTAAATTCGGCTTTTAAAGCAGGTGGCAACCCTTCTCAAAACATTTTCAAATTACTTCCTTTTTAAACACCTTTAGTCTGGACCAGTATTGCCGTTGTGCGACTAAAGGGGCAATTTGACCCTTTCTAAGCGCTAATACCCTTTGACCCGACTTTGAAAATTTTGATTGACCCTTTTCCAAAATTATGTCCGACTTTTGCCCCTTTTCACAGATTTTTTTAGAAATTGTTTGCAGAACTATGCTACTAAAAAATATTTCCTCCTGTTAGTGCGAAAAAATGCATCCCCTTAAACTTTTAAAGGAAATGCAACTCTTCTCCTTGCAACAACTCGGTTGCTGTGTATGTTTGCAAAGCTTGTCGAACTATTTACATTTTATATTCAACAGTGAAACGTTCGAGCAGCGAAAAGACTTTATAATACATGTAAATTTTATTTTGCCTTTGGTTCTCAGAATTATTCTTTTACTAGTAAAAATAACCAAAATAAGTTTGGTGACACTTTTTTTCGTCAATTACCCCATCTCTGCATTTTTCTGAAAATTCTCAACGGCAACACTGGTTTGGACCCCTGTGGAGGAACATTTTTAAATTACCTATGTAATTTCCCTGTTTAAAATTTTTTTTTTGATTTTTTAAACGGGGGCAACACTCTCACAGTTAAGTTAAGAAGCAAACTTTTAATAACCATTCTGAGTAATACCTATGGCAACTCTTTTCAAAAAGTAAAACCTCATTGCACCAACCAGGCCTTTTAATTTGACACCTCATTAAAAAACGGCCTCGAGCTCAATAAAAATTGTTGAATATAATTGTTATAAGGCCATAAAATAACAAAAAAACAAATTATTTAATAATTTTAATTTAATTTTTTTAACAGGTGGCAACCCTCTTCCAACACCTCAAAAATATTTTGTGTGTTCACCCTAAAGTCTTAATATTCTTTCCTTTCACATCATTATTTTGGCACTTCATATAACTTCTGGATAGTTTTATTAAATTCGACATTGCAAGAAGGTGGCAATCCGCTTCAAAATATTTTCAAATGTATACCTTCTGAAGCCCTTTCGTTATGGAGACATATGTTGAAACATATTTCTCCAAATTAATTTTCTTAATTCAAATTAAATTTAATTTTTTAAACAGGTGGCAACCATCCTTAAGTCAAGCTAAGAAACAAATATTTTCAAAACCCTTTCCACTGATACCCATTTTGTAATAATTGATTTTTTTAGATAATTTGGATGTAATTTTTTAAAAGGTGGTAACTCTTTTCAAAAGAGTAAAACTTTATTGCATACCTGCAGTCCAAGAGTTTTAATTTGACACCTTATTTTGGAAAATCATACGACCGGTGCTGTTATGGCGGCATTGCTTATTAAATAATTTATATTAAATTGTTCTAGAAGTGGCAACTCTATTCGAAAAATAAAACCAGTTTGCACACCTACAGGCCAAGAACTTTAATTTGACACCCCATTTTTGAAAATCGAACGGTGCAGATCTTTTATGCGGAACAAAGAATGCCTTCGCGTATTACATATATAGATTTGAACTTAATTTTTTAAAAGGTGGCCATTTTTTCGAAAAAGTTAAACCTTATTTCATACCTACAGCCAGAGCCCTTTGATTTGGCACCTCACTTTTGGAAATCGAACGAACGGTGTGGATCTGATGGCATTGATTATTAAATTATTTGAATGCAATTTTTTATCAGGTGGCAACTCCCTTCGAAAAAATAAAACCAGTTCTTGGTCTACAGGCCAAGCGCTTGAATTTGACACCGCGGTGCAGATCTTTTATGCTGTACAAAAAATGCCGTCGCGTATTATATATATAGAAGATGGGGAAATCTTTTGAGATGTGGACATTTTGCGTACTGGCATATTGTTGGCGCCACAAAGCAGCTGCATTGCCAAGTGCGGTTTCTATACCTTCGTTAATACTACAAATATCAGTAAATAGCTATTCATAACAAAACCAATTAAATAAATAATTTACTTGCTAAAATCGAGAAAATTAGGAAATTTCTAGTGTAACTCGCATAAAATCTACTTTTTATCCTACTTAATATTATAAATGTGAAAGTTTGTATGTTTGCATGTTTGAGAAACCATCACGCGGAAACGACTGAACGGATTTGCATAGAATTTTGTAAACAGATATTTAACTTATGACCTAGATTGGGAAACAGGCTACGTTTCTTACGAGTTTTTACCTGTTAAAAAAGTTGTATTTATTTAATATGCGGAAACGACTGAACGGATTTGCATGAAATTTTGCACACGGATAGCTTATGACCTAGGTTTAAAAATAGGCTACATTTCTTTTTAAGAGTTGCCACCTGTTAGAAAAGTTTACTTAAAGTAAATACGCGGAAATGGCTTTACTGATTTCCAGGAAAGTTTGCACACTGATAGTTTACGACCTAGGTTGAAAAATAGGCTACTTTTTTTAAGTTGCCACCTGCTAAAAAAGTTTAATTAAATTAATACGCGGAAACGTCTGACCGGATTTGCATGAAATTTTGCACGCAGATAGTTTATGACCTAGATTGGAAAATAGGCTACTTTTTAAGAGTTGCCACCTGTTTGAAAATGAAATTTCACACACATATGGTTTATGACCTGGATTGAAAAATAGGCTACTTCCTTAACCGGTTTCTCGATCAGAACGAAATTTGGTACACTTACTACGGATTTCACAAAGATGGTCTTGGACTGAAAGCAATTCCGATAACCCATACAAATTGGAAATTTCATAATACATTCATATCTCTCGAAGTATTTGTGGGAGAGAACTGGAACTTGGTATAGAGATATGTATGTGAAGTTATATTCACACTCACAGAGAAAACTGGACGTATTTGGAAAAGAGGCGTAGCACCTCCCATACTGACTGAAAGTTTCATATTACATATCTCTTCAAATATTTGGGGTAAAGTACTCAAGCTTGATATGGAAAAACATATGTATGTATGTATGTGAAACTAATCCCATACGCATGGAGAAAAATGAGAGTTAAGTTCATTCAATAGAAAAGGGAGAGCCGGCTTCGGCCTTATAATCTAAAGCTCTCATGATGCATTCATACCTCTTGAGGCATTTAGTTACAGAATGAGAAGTGGTATTTTATCAAGACCAGGTTACTAAATTTGAGTTGGAAATATTAGAGCCCCCCGTCGCACCTCCAAGAAGGTTACACGTTCACGCGTCGTATTCCTGGAACCATTCTAAGGTAAACTTAGAGGGATTGATATCTTTCGTATACCTAGCGCGTAGACGAGATTTTATAATTTCATAGTTTTAACAGATTGGGCACAGAAGTAAAATATAACATCATTAAATTATTTTTCATATTTGTATAAAAACCTGGGGTGAAACCCGCGGGTATAAGCTTGTTAAGGTATAAATTCTTGAGCGGTCAGACCTAAAGCTCGGAGTTTTCAGACGGTTGTTTTTAGGTTCTGGGGAATAAAAAGACAGATATTAAACAAATGTGCCAGTTACCAAATGTAAGAAAAAAGGCTGCTCACAACTGCAACTGAATTTCGCGTAATTATAAAAAGCATGCATTTTCGTATGATAGTCGTTGAGCGGTACTTATTTTACATCTGTGGCTATAAAGTATACTTCTTTACTTCTTGAGAAGAAGAATCCTAGGTTAAAGGACAACCTGCTACTTATCATTTCTAAAAATTGTCTTGAGAAAACGCGTGATTAGTGCGCAATTTTTTAATTAATAATAGTTTTTCGTTGAGCACAATCAATCAAAAGCAAAAAAATGCATAAGTCCTGGTGTAATATTCTGTATTTGTGTATTTGGTTATGTCTAAAAAATGTTTACCTCTAAAAATTATTTTAATGGTCAGTACTGTATAAACCTTACTAAAATAAATGCGAATGGTTTGTTTGTTACGGTTTCACGCTTTAACTACTCAACCGATCATAATGAAATTTCGTACACTGGTCATTTAACTTAAAGTAAATTATAGGACAGTTTTTATCTCAATTATCAAATGGGCGTGGCACCTCACATACAAACGGAATTTTTCTTACTGCCCTGCAAACCAAAGTTCCTGAAATCTTAAGGAAATCGTTAGGAGTATCTCATTTCTGCAACGATTTTTCAACGAAGTTTCAAAAAAAAAACTTATATGAAGTGGTTGACACGAACTCGTAGAGAAATTTCTGTACGATAAATAAAGAAAATTCTTAAAGATATTCTTCACATAGCACCATTATTTTCGTTGCTTCACAGATTTTCTTCCGAAATTTCGTAAAAGAATGGGAATTTTCCTTATTTTATTTTATTTTGGAAAATTCGGCAAAAAATCGAATTAAATCTTAACTAATTTTTTAAATTTCTTTACAATGCAGAATACTCTGAAAAAATGGTTAGCAGGGCGCATAGAACTTGGCATGGAGTTCATATATACTATACTGATGGAAAAAATGTGGGTTCTTGGAAAAGGGCCCGTAGCACCTCCCATACAGACTGAATGTTTTATACTACCACCTGTTAGGGAATTAACTTCAATTCAAAGTATTTTATAGGTTAAATTAATGATTACAAAATGGATGTCGAATGAGTCGTTGTATCCCGGAAATGGTGATTCTTAGGAACAAAAGCGTCTTATCGGTTTTTAGAGATAATGCATGATTTACACTTTTGTCTAACCTATTTTTATGATAAAACTTACCGTTTAGCTGAAAAATGGTAAAAATCAATTTATGTGACTTTGACCTTGAATAATTTTGTTTACAGATCTGGGATCAATAAGAACTTTTCACATTTGATTTATAATGATGTTCATAACATTCTTAGCAATTTTTAGAGCTATACGATTTACTGCAACCTTGAAAATCTAACTAAAAATATTCGTTCCGACTTCCTGTGCTTCATTTTATATGAATTTTGAGTTTTTCTTGAGAGCTGCAGACAGGCCCATTGAAAAAATCAAAGTTATTCGATAGTTTTTGGTTTTACTTTTTTCGAAACTTAGCGTCATTTTGTCAATTAGATTTCAATATTTATCTGCCTTTCAAAACATTCTTTTTAGAATAAAATTCGTGTTTGAAGAAAAGTTAAATTTTAAAACCTAGTTGAGGAAACGATTCTTAGGGAGATTCACCGTTACAAAATAAATGGAAATAATAAATGTCATTCCTAAATGCACATGCTTATTTCCTTGACATTCTACCAAATAACATTTCTTAATGCAATTGAGTGCGTTTTTATTGACGGTACAAAATTCTTTAGTAGGATTCAGTTTGCACAATTAAGGCCCTTTTATTTATATATTTATTCACAACTTTTTTACTCGCTTATGTACTGGGATACTAAAATTATTAATGACACAAGGAATTCTTAAGCAAACAAATTTTACCGACTTCAATGCTCATGTAGAACTAAACCCTTCAGGTACCACCCTTTTCCGATAAAAACGGATTATCGAAAACGCTTCACGTGGTTCAAAGTTATACTGTAACATAAATAAAAAAATACTCTGACACCTCTGTTTTGAAGACGGTTAAACAATTCTGCAAAAAAAAAAAAACAGAAAAGATTGCATAAAAATCTACTTATGTTTTGTATGTGCGTAGTATAAATATGTAATGTTCCTCAACTTGTACATATAATTAAAAATATAATGGCACTATAGAATGGCATAAATCGAGTTTATGCATTATTTATTCATTCTAATAAGTAATTTAAATATTTCACCAATTATAGATACAACCAATACTTCCAAATGGTAAAAAAATCATATAATTTTAGATGATCGGTTGTGGGCAACTCGACAAAGGCAAAATATCTCAATGGTATAAGGCCTTCTTAATTCACTGAAAGTGTCTTCTCCACTTCTTTTAGAAAATAATTCTGAAGGAATGTTCCGTTATTATAAACCATCGCTTGAACTAAAAACGGCGGATGATAGTAGTAGCAAAATATTTACAGTAGTAGTACAACCAAATATTTTGAAGCATTAAAGTAGTGGCGAAAATGTCGTCTATACGTAAAAAATACAGCTGCATAACTAAAGTCCAAGGAAGAACTGATTCTGGATGCTGTCTTCAATATTTATGAAGAAGCGAAAGTAAAAGTTCTGGACTCTGCTGAATATCATAATTAGGACTCGGAATCTCATGCACTAAAAATCGAAAATATGCGCATGTAATTTGCATACAAAGTTCAAAAATATGAGCTATAAACAAGTAAAATATGCAATTCAAAATATATTCCTAATATTTTATTGCCGGTACAAAAATAAATAACAAATGTATTTTAACAAGAAAATAACGAAAACAATTAACTTCAAAATACAATACTTATTTATGCATAAAATTAGTTTATAATTTAGCGCAGCCACAATCTTGTGGATATAGAAACATTGAGAGTTTAATAGTGGTTCAGATGGATGTTCGATTGGTTTAAGTGGTGGCAAGATATTAGTAAGTTTGTCATTTTGATTCCACAACTCAAACAACCTACAGCCGTTTGGCGGCTCTAATGAATTTCAGTACCTCATACAGAGAGAGGCAGCTGCACTCTACAACATCCTGCAGGAATGGCTTGCCGAGTGTCTTAAGCATCATCCTTGCGAGAGCTGGACACTCGCACAGGAAGTTTCGACTGTCTCTATATCGCAACTACGACAAAACCTGTTGAAGGGTAATCCAATCCTTTCGGCATATACCCCACCGGGACAGTACCCTGTGCACACTGCAGTAAGTTTGTAGGTATCTTCTTTGTTAATTCTTAAGGGAGCTTTGGTTTTAAGTGGGTCGTAGGACACCTAGAATTGCCGGGTAATCCTGTAGTATCCTTCACAGTTCGACCTCTTCTTGGCCTTCGAGTGATAAATTTTGGTATTTTTTTTTGGGACACATTCAGCGCGGAGCCGCACCTTGCCAGGTCGTCCGCTGCCTTGTTTTCGTAAATGTCTCTATGTCCCGGGACCCATATCAGGGTAATTTTGTATTGATCAGAGATATAGGCTGGCTCTCTCCCACAATTCTTCACAAGTTGAGATTTAACAGAGGTATAAGAGAGTGCCTTAATGGCCGCTTGGCTATCCGAGAAGATATTCAGATGAATATTTTGGAAAAAGTTATAGGTATTTTTTAAATGGTTGTATTTTTTTATTTAAATAGTTGTAAGTAAAAAAAAGCAGAAATGTGCAAAACTATATGCGTTTACTGTAAAATAAACAAAAATATTCGCAATAAATATGAAATTTTTTGCTATATATGCAAAACTATGCGTTTACTGCAAAATATGCAGAGCCGTAATCATAATATTATTACTTAAGCAACCAAAAAACAATCCTGCGTAATAGATTCCATAAAAAAAAAACAATAAAAAAATACTGTAAATTATATTTCTACTTAAAAAAAAATTCAAGAAAGTAGAACAATTCGAGTCACCTCAATTACAAAGTGATTCTAATTTGTAAACTACTATTGTACGTAGTTTGAAGAATCCAATTTTAATAGAGTATCTATGTATATTTTGATGTTGTTTTTCAGTTTATTAGTCATTCAAAGTATAGTTAAAAATAGCAACAGTGGGCTAGTCCTCTGTTTTCTCTGGTGAGTTACAAGTGTCTTTACCCGAAAAACACCAACATTCATTCTTAGTGAAACCTTACAAAACTGATATTAGACGATTTCTTATATATATATGTACATACATACATTCACATATGTGTATGCATATTATAACTGCAACAGATATACATACAAACATATATAATTATTATGCATATGACACGTAAATATGAAAGTTATACAAACAGCACATACATATCGTCGCTACCATGTCAAACTATCGAATATGAAAATGGGTACTTTTTAGGAAAGCAAAAAAACTGTTGTAAAAATGGTTGTTGTCATTAGCAAAAAGTGAGGGAATCTACACTTTGTTAAAGCAATGCTTCTAAGTAGACCCGAAATTTGACTATTTGGCAACTTGCGTATCATTCTAAACGCATGCGCAAGGTGTCGTAATTGAAAAATAATTTTTGCACATTCGATAGTTTGACATGGTAGAGACGATATGTATATATGGACAATATGTAATTATTATCGTCAATCAAGTTCAGAGAAATTACTTCACACTCTGTAAATAGCTTGTTTTCATATACACCGACAAATAAAACCGACAAAGGTGGGTAACCGCGGCGATCGACAATTTTCCTTATCTGGACGGCTTAACACTATATGGTGGCAATTACAAGTAATAGTTGCTTACCTTCTATTTAAATAATACATATGTACGTGAAAAAGTCCTATGAATTATGTAAATTTTATATGCTATTATTATTATTTTTTATAATATTTCAATGTTTAAATGCCTGGAATTCCTTGCGTTGCAGAAATAGAAAATATATGTTCCCGGATTTTTTGTTACGTTATGACTGTCACCACTATAAGGACGCCAATAAACAAAGATATTCGGCGAACTTTGCCTGCAAAACGCCAACGTCGCTGCATTGAATACTGGTGGTTGCGGTCCTGTGTACACTCTGCTGCCCCAAGCCAGCACTCACTCATTCATGCTTCAGACGCTTCGCAGAATTGCCGACGGAGGAAGAAGCATTGTTGATATTGGATGAACTAAGTTGTTGTTGTTGCTGCTGTTCGTGACTCTCGCTGATAAATTCCAACTGGTAATCGAATTCAAAATCAATATCTTTGTGCTATATTGCCGAAGGGGAGGGGGAATCGCATAAGTAAATATAACCGGAAACAGATTCTAATGAATCTCACCATTCGATCGCAGATAACTGCAATTGTCGTTTTTTGTTGCGCTTCAGCTATTTTGTGCTCCACCAGGTAAAACATATACTCATCATATAGCAAACGTATTAAATGAAAGCTACCGAAACTGGAAGCAGAACGTAATGTCAGGTCACGTATTACCATGGAGCTGTAGAAACTCCACTTGAGTAGGAATTGACGTGCTGCCTTGGCGTAGCTTGGCTTGCCACGATACTCCTGTAGAGCAGAATCCACAACCAGTTGCAACCATGAGGCCCATTGTTCTAGCGAACTTTGTTGTTGTAGTGCAGCTTTAAAATCATTTTCCAAACGTTGAACGACCGCCGGCTCACACTGGCATACCCAAGCAGCTTGTTCCTACAAAATAAAATATTATGATTAAATAGAAATCAAGCAAGTATTATTAGGTGAGAAGGGCGATTTTCATTCCGCGCGAATTCAAAGATGTATAATTATAAAGAAACATACACATATCATATATGATATTTTAATTACCGTCTTTATGGTCCGATTTCGTTCAAATTAGCTTATGTAGTTGAAACAAAATAAGTCATAAATTTCCAAAAACTTACCTTGAATTGGCACTGAAGTCAAAATAAAATATATTCGACATAACATTAATGTTTTATTTCAGAGATCATAACGATTATAAAAAATAAAATTAAATATAGCTGTATAATTATTACTGAACAATGAAAAAGTGGTTTTCGTCTTCTGAGACGAAGATCGTAAGACTAAACACTTTTTCATATCTTCTGGGACTTTTATTTTTTTTCGTCTCCCGGGACGTTTATTTCAAGACGGAAATGAATTACTTTCCATGCTTTATTTAAAAAAAATTGTTAAAATCAAAACCATTTTTAAGAGACATCAATGCACAACATTCTCAAACTAGTCACATTGAAATATTGCCTCAGGTTTCACTGAAATCGGCGTTTGAATTGTTGGTTGCGAAAACCTCTTTTGTTTTTGTCCCGTGCGAATGGCTTGGTTAATTAAGAGCTATGCGGTTTTAGATTACGGTTTTTTCAGTTTGAATGTGTACGATGGACATGGAAATGCCCATATGTATGCATATATGTATATATACAGAGTGTCCTAGACCACCCGACGAACCTTTCTAAAATGGAGGAAAATGTTTTCTTGTTTTATTGGAAAACGCAAAAATATGAAGCACAGTAGAATCGCGGAAAAGTTAACTCACGCAAAAGTTAATCGCTCGGCTAACTAACCGATTCCAGCATTCACGTACTGCTCTAATAAGTTAACTTTTGGGTTAAGTTTTCTGAGCTTACAAATTTTTCAAACCAACCATTTGTTTGTAACAAAAACAAGCGCGAGCTCAATTTCGTTTACGGGTATTTCCCGAATTTCTCTTTGTCGTGAGCATTTTAATTTGTGAGTTTAAAAAATGTCAACAAAGCAGAAAAGGTCATCGTAAATCAAATTAAATGTACATCAAAAATTGACGTAAATTTCAGATTTAATTTAAAAATTTTCCTCATATTTTCAATGTCCTCATAAAACTTATTAATTCTTTAAATAGTGCACATATTCTTCTTTCTTATGCCTATAAAAACCTTAAATTGGTTAAAACAATAACCGAATTAGTGCCAGAAGTAATGTGAAAAGGTTTTTTAAGAATAAGTTTCGTGAATTACTCGGCTATCTCTATGACCTGTACTAGGTCACTTAAAAAGTTCGTGCACTTTTCTTTATTTTGTAACGCCGTGTTATTAACCGACTTAAAAAAATGGAGTTGGCTATTAATTCGTCGGAATATTTTTTTTTATGTACTGCATAACTTTGAACCACGTTAACCGATTTCTATATTTAATTTTTAAATGAAAGGTGGTACCTCAGAGGTGGTCCCATACTAATTTGGTTTAGATCCGATCATTGGATCCTGAAGAAATTAACGGTATTCTTAAATTTTTATATGAGAAATGAAGTTGGTTTTGTTTTTCGCTTAAGATTACTTGTTTTACATTATTTGGATAAAAAAAGTCACGCACACCAACATTGATGCTGATAAAAATCTAGCTCAATTTGTGATGAACTTTGTTTGTTTTGTTTCATATCTATATCATAATATGGTATTTAATTTAAAATTGTTATTCCTTTATTGTTTGCTCTTGTTGAAAGTTAAAGTATTAATAATCAAAAATTTTCTTTTCTAATAACAAACAAATTCATAGAACAAAAATTTAACTTCATGAATTTAAACAAGTGTAAATGGTTAATTACCCTACATTTACTCAATATATCATAAAATGATGTTTAATGTAAAATTGTTATTCCTTCAACGGCCGCTGTGGTGTAGTGGTAAGCAGTGCGCGCTTCCACTCCGCAACGTCTGGGTTCAAACCCTGGTCAAAGCAACATCGCAAAAATATAGAAAAAAGGTTTTTTCTTAACAGCGGTCGTCCCTCGACAATGGCAAACCTCCGAGTGTATTTCTGTCATGAAAAACAGCTTCTCATAAAAATACAATCGCCGTTCGGAGTCGGCGTAAAACTGTAGGTCCCTCCGCTTTGTGTGACAACATCAAGGCGCACGCCACAAATCGGAGGAGAAGCTCGGCCAAACACTAACATATGTGTAAGCGCCAATCTATTAATATTATTCCTTTATTGTTTGCTCTTGTCGAATGTTAAAGTATTAATAATCAAATATTTTTTTTTCTAATAACAAATAAATTCATAGAACAAAATTAAACAAGTACAAAACATACAGTTTAATTACCCTACAATAGGCGTGTTTTTTTACCCGCATACGTATCTGCGCTTAAAAATTGTATGGAGCTGTAAGCGACAAACTTTATGTGTGCTTATGAATAGTTGTCGATAAAATCAAAATTACTTGTTTCGAAATGGAAATTGTCGATGATTGTTTTTTTTACCCATTAAGCGTGTAAAAAAAACACGGCTAATATCTACTTTGATTATGGTTCAAACAGTTCAAGTTTTTGTATAAAATTTTGTTTAAAATTTCTTTTTCCCTTTTTTAGTAGGTTTCTTACCATGTTTTCTGGCGAATTGGTCGTGATAGATACGGAACTGAATAAGCGATTGAAACGCGGCTATTGTCAAAAGCATACGATTTCGCGTAAATGTACATTTGTAAAATGCGTAGGCGCTCTTCGAAAACATATGTTTGAAAGAGCTAAATGTTGCATTTCAAATGCAGCAAACCGACATTTCATTCAACATTTTATAAAGAGAACACACTTAAATGTAAGATTTTTTTTTTAAGGTGGAGTTAATTAATTTATGTAGTGAACTGCTTATTTAATACAAAATTGTCATGGAACTTATTTGTGACATGTTTTACATGCACCAGATCTGTCTGAATTTATTCCCACGGAACTTACGTTATGGTTCAGTGCAAGTTATGTCGAAACCCCGATAATTTTATACATTAACATGTGTACGACAAAATTTTACATAGCACAAAAAAGCTTCATGAAATTAAATTCGCAATGCATGACACTAATTACGTAATGCACAAAAAATCGGCTTAACTGTATAGTAAAAATTAAAAATAATATCACTTTAATTTTATTTTAAAACTTAATAAACCCCTCCTTTTTGTAAAGTCGGTAAATAAAGTAATTTTAAGCAAAAAATTAAAAATAAACCGACTTCAATGCTCAAATAAAAATTTAGGAGTACTGTTTCTTCATGGTCTAATGGTTGGAATTATCGAAAACGGTTAAAAAAAATATTCCGTCGAACCGAAAAGCATAATTATTTTCCGATTTTTATTTAAAAAATTAAAAGCAAGAATTTTTGTGATTTTTATAATAAAAATCAGAAATCAAACGTTTTCGCTGTCGGCAAAAGAGGAAAATAACTTTGATTTATAATTCTTAAAATAAAACTTTAAGATGATTTTTAAATAAAAAATTCTACATATAATCTGATTTCGAATTAAAATTTACTCCATCAAGCAACTATAACTATGTGCCATCATTTTCAAATAGTTTCCGTACGTTTTTAATTTGATAAATCTACAAAATTTAAAATCACTTTGAAGCAGCATCAAACCTAAAAAAAAACTTCGGAGGCATTACCAACCTGCACATTATGGAAGTCCACACGATTTAAGTCGTTCAGCATTTGAGTGATTTGCGAGCCATTCTGGAGAACAGCACGAGCAGCCTGTGCCAAATGGTTGAGCGATGTGTAGCGCCGTAAAGTTTGACAAAAAGCTGACACCGCTGATGATTTTATTTGTACCAGACGATCTGGCACTCCAACCATAGACTCGCACAACCAAAGTTCCAAGTTTTTGGCAAAATTACGAATGGCCTGTGTCAAAGCATTCGGAATGGAGCGCAACACATCGGGAATGATTACATCAACCATATTTTGGTAGAATTGATAGTCCACCTACCGAAGCGAACAAATTGATTTAAAATTTGATTTAAAATCTTAAACGTAAAAACCCAAAAGCGTCACCTCACCTCCTTGATGAACTTTTGTACTTCTGCGCAATGGCACAGCAAATACAGTTTTGCCTTGCTCAGATACTTTTCCTCTTCGCATTCGTCCATATTGTTGTTGTCGGTCGCACGCCAAAAATCGCGCCACAAAAATTCAATGGTACTAAATTCCAGGTTGAGCACAGCATCTAAAAAGGACTCGCAGTGTTCACGATACATGGCACGAAATGTTTCCACATCATCTTGTGAGAGTTCGTTGCTGTATGTATGATCCAACTCGATAGGAGGAAAGGAGGGAATCGCGCCAGCACCATCGCCCAGGTACTATTAATATTAAAAAATATGTAGTTATATTTGCAGATGCATTAATTTGCTTATTAAGCAATTAGGTACATAAACTATTTATTGATGTAACAGTTATATACCTGTGCACAAGTCTCATATGTTTCTGGTTTGAAATTTAATTTTTTCAAACTGCGATTGCCATTGTTCGACATATTGCCACTACCGCAACTACCACCTGCGCCGCTGGATGTAACTACACCACCGGTAGTTGAGTGTCCAATGCTACCCGCTACTCCATTTACGGAATGTGTTGAATACGTCGGCTTTTCGTCCATCATATGGTTTAATATGGAATCCGGTTTGATGCGTATGCCATAGTAGTGATATTTGGAATTGCCGCGTGTGCCCAAACGACGTGTGCGCAAGCCAGAGAACACCGAACGAATTAGTTTGCCGAAACTGGCAGCATTCACCGGCTCCAATTTGTTCTCGTTGCAGTGCTGTATATAATGATTGTACAGAGTGGAACGGGGTAGACTGACTCCATCAGCCGTCTCGTAGTTACGTGACAACCACTTGATCTGCAGCAGCCACCACCAGCACAGAATTCAAAGTTACAGGCGAGTGAAAGAGAGACAAAAATATCGACATTATTTAAAGTTTGGACCAGCACTCAATCGTATAGCAATGGGGTAACGCAAGGATGTGGGTGCAACAGGCGATGGGCGTTATGCACAAATTTTGCATGTAATTTACAAAAATTACGTTGGCATTTTCAATTTATTACTTTAACACTCGTAAGGAGTATGACATTGAGTACATAGCTTACCGTCGCAGAAGCAACTTTATTGGTTGTGCCAAGTCCATTTTGGTCGCTGTCTGGTGATGCACCTCCACCGCCAGTGCCGATACTACCACCGCTTACAGAGTTCGTTGTTGTGGTAGACGTTGGGGTTTGTGGGGTACTCTGCGTTTCTTGGATATAAGCCACTTCCTAAAAATAGTAAACACATAGCAATGAAGACTCAGTGAATGCATTTTTTTTGGTGTTATGGAAATTCTGTGGTATTCGATGGTTACCGTTAAGCTATGCGGTGAATCTCGACTGTGGGATTGCGACGATGTATTGAGCAATAATCCCTCTTCAACTGGTACCAAATATGGCAATGACGACGCGTGTGTGGTGGGCGTGTTTGCAACCGATGCGGTTGCATAATTGCTTGTTGCCGCTGTTGAATAGTAGGCTTGGCCATTTGCTTGGTAGTCGCCGACCGGGCAAAAAGGATACGTCCTACGTGGGAGGTTAACATTTATTTAAAGTACAAATGGATATTATAGCCTCAATTAATTTCTATTTACATTTGCGTTTGACTGGAATTGCCGTGATACAACTCTGTATCTACATATTGCACTTGATAATTTTGGCCAGCATCCTGCGCCGAAACTGTAATATAAAAAATGAAAATAATCTTAATGTATTTATTTACGTATGCTATAAAACTTGGTCAAAATATGATTAAATATTTTGCCCTTAAACGTGAATATGGTACTTATTTATTTTTCCAAAGAAACCCGTGAATTAAAGTAACTTAAGTGACTTTTAGAAGGTTTGACTTTGATTTAAAAAGTAATCCGTTTCCCTTGAAAATTTTCATATTTTTATTACGCATCTTGAACTACACCTATGCTTGCAAATTCAATTTTTTTTGCCGAACCTAGGGATCGTCATTTTACATTTTTCGGTGACACCTGCATTCGGCAATAACATTTTTTTTAAAGTTCTACTGAAATAATCATAATACTTCCTTAACAAAGGTTTACGGTTCTTGGTGAGCTTTAATTTACTGCGATGAGGGTGGCAGAACCGAAATCTGGTCGGTAAGTACTAGAACGGGGTATTTGAGATAAATGAACTTTGGAACAAAAAAAGTGTCTCCTCGAACCCTACGTTCGGGAATTTTTTTCAAAAAGGTTTTGCAAAAATTCTTTAGACTCAGGGGCGTACGGCGAACTTTCTGTCGGTGCGGTCTTATGTATGTACATTAAGGCGTATCACGAAAAAAAGTTTAGCGTGTCAGTTTGGTTTGAATATTTATGTCAAGAGAAATTGTTGGGTGTATCGCGTTTTTGGCCATAAATTTCTTATTTCATATCCGATTTTTAAAGTCTTTATCACCGAAAACGGCTCGCTCAGACTATACATAATTGAATATAGCCTAACCCGTTTTTAACAAGGTCGTCATCGCTTTTTGAGAGTTTTAGATTTATAGTATGAAAATAAAAATCTAGGGATAGTAATTCCAAAATTAATTAAGGTATTAATTAAAACGGTTTTGAAGGCCAAAACTTTTTAATGGACAATTATAGTCATGCGTGAGACCTTTCCAGCGATATAAAGATTTGAAAAATCGGGTATAAAATAAGAAAGTTGTAACAAAAAACGCTATTTAGGGGTTTTGGCGGTTGGCTAACAAAAAAAATTACACCCTAAGGCACACCGCACATTACGCGGCTAATCAAAGTAGATTAATCGTTTTGCCATGCCGAAACGAATGTATGACTACTCGACTTCTGCTCACTTGCACACCCTACATAAGTCACCAGCTAATAAACACTTTCTACACATAACATATTTTCTGGTCGCACAAACAAGTAAACAAATGCCGATTTCAAAATGGCAAGCGCCTTACAATGTTGGTGCTTTGATTTATGAAGCTTTTATGATTAGACGAAAACACGATTATGAATCGTAATGTACAAAGCTTCATTGAAATAAATGCGTTCGGCATAAAAGCTTCATATTTTAGTATGCAGAGACGATTACCCTACTATGGTTAGGCGCTTAATGTGCGGAGTGCCTAAATTTTCTCTCGACATATGAGAAGTCCACTTGCAAAGTGCGCTATGTAAAATTTTTGAAATTTTTAGTTTTTGGTGTATTATCTACCAGTATTTATAGTAGTTTCATATCCACTAACAACACAGTGCAAAATCTTTTTATGTTCTGAAAAAATAGCATCAAATGTTAACTCTTCTTCCAAAAGTCGCTATCATACTTATTTATAAACTTTCAAAAGTATACATCTTCCGATGAACTTAGAAAACTGCTTTAGGTCGTATAGACTAGAGTTGTAAAACTATCGATAGTGCCACCATCGATAGTTTCCATGCTTCAGAAAAAAACTATCATTACTCGCTGATAGTTTCCAGCAATACTATCGATATTGTCAAACGCTACCCTCGATAGTACTATCGATAGTCAATGTAACGTTATGTTCCAAATTAACAGGGACGGCATCGAAAAACCAAAAACAAAATATTGAAAATATAAACACACTTAGGGTCGTTTTCTTAACATTCACTTTATGTTTAAATATTGCTTTAACATTTATAGTTCTGTCTAAGTAAAGCATTTTATTAAATTGTATTTATTTATTTATATATCTATTACTGAAGCTTACGATTAAAAATAAAATTATGAGCCTAGTAAAGAAAGCTTCTTCTTATGATCTATAACACATGGCAACAAAAATGGGAAAAAACTTGTTGCGGCAAATGTTACAGCTGTTTTTGATTGGCCTGTCAGTGAGCATAAGGTTTCCATCGGCTCCAGACTTTATGAAAAACGAGGTCAAAATGTCAAAAAATCGGGGTTTTTTGGCAATATTTTAAAAGCTCTAGCAAAGAACCAAAGGCGGTATTAGGCTTAAATTAAAGCTATAAGTCTCGACTACGATCCCTGAAAATACCATCCCTACACCTTGACCTGAATTGAACAGCAAAACCTGATTTTTTGCGAAGTTTGAGTACCCACCGCAATTAAACAAAAGGGGATAGAGCCTTCCACTTGGGCTGAAATGAACTTTCGACTACAATCGCTTAAAATACCGTCCCTGAACCTTAATCGTAAGGTCACTTATATTTATTTATTTAACAGCAAAAACTGATTTTGGCAAAACGTATTTATTTTTTTTTCAATGGCACAGTATTTATTCCAGTATTTTTATATTGTTCAATAAATGACTTTTAGTGACCATCAGGTCAAGGTGCAGGGAAAGTAGTCGAGAGTTATAGCTTTAATTTAAGCCCCAATTGAAGGTTCTATCTCCTTTTTTTTGTGCTAAAATACAGCAAAAAAAGGGATTTTTTGACACTTTGACCTCGTTTTTCTCAAAATCTGAAGCTGATGGAAACTTTATGCTTACGGACTCGTAATCAGCATAAAAAAGTCTATCAAAAACAGCTTTATCGTTTGCCGCAACAAAATCACTGTTGCCTTATTTAATTGTTGCTTATTATAAATTTTCAAATATGATATATTTTGTTTAAATTTCATAATACAATTTTTTGATTTGTTTACAGCCAAGAAACATACAAACGTCAAACACCGATAATAGAAATGCTTTACTTCAGACATAGCTTTATGGTTTGAAGCAACGTTTAAATATAAAGGGAACTTTTCAATTAAAGATTGCTTGAGAAAACGGCCATTAAAGGAAAAATCACAATGAAAGTATCACTTATAATAAAAAATTGACTAACTTAAAAAACTGTCGCGCAGCTACATGGAGACATTATAAATAAAATCGGCTGTGCAAGAAGTTTAAAACTATCGATAGTCAACTAGTACTATCGATAGTTTAACCTAACTTTAACTATCACTACTCATCGATAGGGGCAAAAAAATAAAACTATCGATAGTACCATCGATAGTTTGACACCTCTAGTATAGACCGTTAATGTTATCTTATGTCATGTTATGTTACGTTACAATTTTATAAGGCTCTTATTTATCCAAATTTTCAGGTAATAATAAAAAATATTCAATTTAAATATCACTTATTGTCGTAGTCGTTTTTAAAATTTTTGGCTTTCTATTATAAAATCACATAACGCTGTTTGCAAGTGGACTACTCATATGTGTTGAAATAAAAGTGGCACACGGCAAACTTTTTTTCTGTCATATGTCTGGGCTTATGTATGTACATACTGTACATTTGTAGTAAATAAAATGCCCGTTTTCTGAGTCGTTTTTGGCCATATTTATGAGAGCTGAATACGTTAAAAAATTCGATAAATCTGAGTATAATAAAGTGCAATTTTAAGTCGCTAAGGCTTACCATTAATTTTTGGCATTTTTTTTTTGTTGGCGGTGTTACTTATTTTTTTTCTTACAAAGTAAGTATGTCCGACCATTTTTTTGAAAGAGAAACAAATGAGCCGAACTTTTCACTCGCACTTTATTATACTCAATTGCAAACCAAATTTTTTTCTAGAGATTCTAATTAAAAAGTTTGAAATTTTGGTTAAACATTGCAGAATTAATTTTTATACTTTTTGCACAAAGTTGGAAATTTGGTATTATATGATTTTTGTTAGGAAAAGGGCTTAGCTTTCATAAAATAAATTATAAACATTAAATAAACTAAGGAAGAATAGCCAAAACCTACTAAAATGTGAGTCCTAATTTCTATTTTGGTCACCGTATTTATTCCTCGATTCGAATGACGTGCATTCAGATTAGAAAATAATAACTGTTTATGGAGAAAATTACGATCATATACCACCATCACTTAAAACTCGTTCACAGGCATGCCATTTTTATCAGCTGTTAAGCCGACGAAACACCGAATACGGGATAAATACAGGACATTAAAAGAAATACAGAAAATTTGGTGTCCCGTATAAAATAAATAAATTACCAGGACATTGAGTCAAAAAAGAGGACTGTCCCGTATAATACAGGACGGATGGTCACCGTAGTTATAGCTGATCTAGAAACTAAAAAACTCTCAAGCACAAAATTGCAAACTTAATACATACATACTTATGACTAGACTGCGGATGTTTATGCAGAAAACGAAGCCAAAAAATATGTATCCCATAACTATAAACAAAATGTACACAAATTTATTTTTTTGATTAATTTTAATGATTTTGGTTAAGCGGTACAACGAACTCTAAACATTTTTGCATAAGCATCCGCAATCTACTTATGACTCTAAAAACATTTCACCTGAGAATGCAGAAAGATTTGGAGTTTTTACTATGTGGGCCTAGGTCTTTCATCGTGAGTTTGATTCGTTCTGTCCCCAAAAATGCTGTTGCACTGTATTATCGACTGCTAGTTGCTGTGCAATGAATATAATGAACATTTATTTAACACGGGTTTTCTTAAAGAATGAACTATAGTTTTATAAAAAAATAACAAAGAAATAATATGTTACAACTTGTCAAAATATGGCGCGACTATAATTTGTTCGACTACTGTATATTATTAAAGTATGATCTACTAAGCGCGTACCGTCAGACCCCCATTGACATTTCTTTGGACCTTTTATAAATTTAAAGTTAAGCCAGATTTCGCTGCAATGCCACGCTACACAATTATGGAAGTGTGTTCAGATGTTATTGTACATTTTGTGAAAAATCTTCAAATCTACCCAACTGATATAGTTCGCTACCTTGTGTAAAAATATAAATACTTCACGACATCTTACGATTAAGGGCAAGTTACTCAATGTCTGGTTAACACAAACTGCAGGTTATACATCGTTATCGACGTGATCGACTTCAAAACATATGTACATATGTATAACAGGGAGTCGATAACGTTGATAACGATTTTTAACCTGTAGCTGGTGTTAACCAGACATCGAGTGACTGGCTCTAAGTGAATTTTCATGATGAAAATTATCCTTATTATGTCAATATTTATTATGCTTGTGTGACTTAGATATAATAAAAAATCCGCGAAATCTGAGAAATGTTTGCCTTGGTTTTGTTTTCGGCGATATAGGCCATATGCATATAAAAGGACTGAGCCTATGGCCAAGAAGGAATCTGGATAAATTAAGATGGAAGGAACCCCAATTTCAAAGTGGTAGTAGAGATAATTTGCACAGGCTACCTTCATAAACGAGGCATTGAGTATTCCGCTGAAGAGGGAGCAAAGCAATATACAGTCAAAGCCGGTGTTCAAAAGGGTTCGGTTCTCAGTCCAACATAATGTAAGGTAATATACGTGTCAAACGGCACTCCTTTTCTGACGGAGAAGATATAATAGGGTTCGCAAACGCTATCGCCCCGATAGCCGGTACCAAGCAAGTTCTGGAATAGAGGCAAAGCCGAACACTGCGGTCACAAACTGGTTGAAAAAGGTAGGTCTATTATAAATAGCAGAAAAGAAGACTCTTAAGCCGGTGTGCCAGCTCAAATATCTAGGACGATAGGCTCAGTTTTGACGCACATCCGGATTTTAAAACCAAGAAAGCGTCAATAATGTACAATGCGCTGTCAAGAAGGCTGCTCAACATTGGTGGACGTAGAAACAGCAAACGTATTCTTCTCGCAAAGTTCATAACGTAACCTTTATTATATACCGCTCCCGTGTGGACAAAATCCCAGATCGTATCAATCAAGATATATGACGGTAGGAGGTTTAGTTTGGGTTAAACCTTGCGCGAAGAGCAATCAAGTTACCATGTTTCGATGAGATATTAATAAAGTTATGGTATAGATTTTTGCAAGGCAATTTAAAAAAAAAAACAAGTAAGAAAGTCTAAGTTCGGGCGGAGCCGAACATTAAATACCCGGCGCAAGTATTAAATATATGTTTTCCACCTTTCCGAAAGCTACCGCTACAGGATAAGCCGGGGTGTATACATTTTAAGTAAATTAGCGTCCTTAAATTTCGAAATATTGAAATTTCAAGCATTTCTGAAATTTACCGTTATATGAAAAGCAGCCTCAATTTTAGTCCGATTTCAACAATTTTCAACGGTTTGCTTTTATGTGGCAAGCACAATAACCATACCGAGCTTGGTACAAATTGCTAGAACGGTTAGCGAGATACATATATGTGATCACAAGTGGGCGGTGCTACGCCCATTTTCCAAAATTTTGTCATAAACGTATTTCTTGGTAAAGAATTGTTGCAACCATCAATTTTGAATAAATTAGCTTCAATATTTACTGATTTGTCGAAGATTTTGTATTTCTCGAAATTACCGTTATATGGGATGTGGGCGTGGTTATTGTCCGATTTTAGAAATTTTCGGCCATTTGGTATGTTGTACCAGGACCAACAACTGTGCCAAGTTTGGAAGAAATTGGCGTAGCGGTTACCAAGATATACACATGTAAACATAAGTGGGCGTGGCTATACCCATTTTCCAAAAATTTATAATATTCATGTTTTCCGTCTGAAACTCATTGTAAGTATCAATTTTGAGTGAATTATCTTCAGTAGTTACTAAAATATCGCAGTTTTCGTATTTCTTAAAATTACCGTTATATGGGAGGTAGGCGTGGTTATTGTCCGATTTCGCCCATTTTCAATACCATCCGTCCTACGCCCAAAAGAAGTTCACGTACCAAGTTTCGTTAAGATATCTCAATTTTTAATCGAGTTATCGTGTGCACAGACGGACGGACGGACGGACAGACAGTCACCGCTTAATCGATTTTTCTTTTCATTCTGATCATTTATGTATACATTTGCCTGTTACAAACAACCGTTATGTGAACAAAGTTATAATACCCTTGTGCACAAGTGCGCTCGGGTATAAAAATGTATTTTTCTGGCCGAACTTAGGAGCGCCTTTTAGCATTTTTCGGCGATATGTCCGAAATCACATTTCAACATTAAAAAAATCGTAAAAGTGAGATTAGACAGAACTTTATATCCACTTTGACATTGGAGCCGAGATGTTCACCCGTGTGCTGTAATCCGAATATTCGTAGTTCCGAAAAATCGGAAATTGGTATGCTGTACTCCGATCGTAATTATCAACGGCACTGCCAGCTAAAAGCGCGAAATTCGAAGTCCTTAATCAGCTACTTTGACAGAAACAAATCAAGTAAATATAATCGCAAGTGAATAGTGAAATTAAAATTTTTTTTAGTCGTTATTTGAAAAGAACTTTCCTTAATTAAGTATAATTCAATGGAATCAGTGGCCGGAGCACTTTTGTCTCAGGAAGAAGAACATGCTGCAGCTAACAGTTGCATTAATATACAAAGGAGAGTAATATAAAGGAGGTAATATTGAGATTAACAGCAATTTTGTATATTGGCTTTAATCATAGTTGCCATTTTAAGTGTTACCGGTACGGTTTGTATATTTTTAGGCACAGTAATTTACCCTGGCATTCAGTAAGCGGTCTCTAGTTACTAATAGTGACTTTTGGTGGTGAACTTGGATTTTGAGACTATTTGGTATTCAGTACGCTTTCTAACGTCTCTAGTCTCAAAAATAGGTTACTTATTTGTCAGCTGGCTAAGAGCAGGTCACAAAAATAAAAATATGGAGGAAAAGATAATTTTTTTCCATTTTATTAAAAAGAAGAACGCAAAAGTGAAGGAAATTTGTTCAACAACAATTACATTAGGAAATAAACCAAAATTCTTTAATATCATACAAATCCATTTTAATATTTTTTTTTGTTTTCAAAACATTTAAATCTAAGGAAAAATTAAAAAAAATTAAACTAATAAAGATACTAAATAAAAATATCAAAAATCCTCTACGCTAGGAGGACTCGAACCGGGACCCTCTCGCCCGGCAGCCTAATGCTTTGACCATTCGGCCACTGCGCCTCTTTGGGCGACGCGACATAAACGCTATCAGTTGACTGTCTATGTTTGTTTTCACCACACGTTTTTGGTGAACTTTTTGTGACTCTCTCCTACTGAATACCCAAATCATCTCAAGTCACAAAAATAGTCACTAATTGCTAATCTCAAATTTAGTGACTTGATATGAGACTGAATTACTGAATCCCAGGGTTAGTGTGGCGATTACTAAGCTTATTTTTCGTACTTCAGATCGAAAATTTATGAACGAATACAAGCCGTAGATGACAATTAGTTATACTGTGCTAACTTGAGTGGTCTTAACGTTAAAAAATTACTTATTCAGACTCACAATTTCCTAGAAGGTCCTTAACTTCTATGAAGTAAGGAGTAACAGTGATTTCAAAGGAAAAACGTCTAAACAGCCAAAACCTTCCACCCAAGAAGAATTATATGATTTGATAAGGGATCTAGTACTATCTAAAGGACCAGCAGAAGCATTTACTTTAAAAGAAAAAAACTTGTTGGGGTCAGGTACAAAGGTGACGTTCTAACATTTTCTGGAAAATTATAAGTCAAGTAGCTCCTCCGAATTCGTAAACGATACGCTGGGGGGCTGTACCACCTTAGGATGTAATATGTCTGTAGTTATCTTGACCAATTCCCAGACAGTTTTGAATACCATAGGGAAGAACAAGAGGAGAGGTTTCACCAGGACGTTAAAACTTTGGAAGGCCGATGGGATCGTCACATAATGGCTGACCATTGCTGGCTAATGGCTGGCAGACGTGATTCCTCCATTACACCTTATTCAGGGAAGTTATGCAAAAAAAAAACGATACAACATAAATCCAACAGTGAAGGTTATTTTCAGGGTATAAAAATCGCGTTTTTCAGTGATATATATATTGCTTTGAGAATGTTTTCAACTTCACCGGTGTCAGTTTCTAAAACTGAGAGTTCATTCAGCATCCTGCCAAGCGTGGATAATCTGAGTTAGGAAGGAAACTGGATTTTGGTATCATAATCGTGACATTCGGTTCGACCAATTGGGTAAGTGAAGTTCTATTTTTTAAGGCATTGAGAACCAATAAGTTTATTAATTTTAAATGTTAAATATGAACGTATGTATAAACTTAGTACTTTGTATATAGGAAGTAGGGATGTTGCGAATGTAGAATTTTAGACAACCGCGGATGCGAATGCGGATGCGGATGTTTAAAAGGTAACATCCGCGGATGCGAATGCGGATGTCATGTATTTTTAAGAAATAATTTCGGTGGGTAAATTAGGTGATTTAGGTAAATACAAAATGGAAAGGTTAATAATTTTTAATAACCTGCCTTATCCTGAGTTTTGCCCGAAAATTTGTATTCCGCCCATAGTAAATATGTACATGAAAACCAAAAGTGACAAGTAAACCGGTTCAGGGAAAATTAAACTCATGATAAGACTGAATGTTTTTTTAGTAATTGAATTTAAAAATTGGAGCATTGTACTTAATAAAAACTTTTTGAAGGGTCGTAAATCAAACCTGCGCCACTATAAACCTACTCGCTCGAGGCGAATAACTTGAAAAAATTGAAACTTGGCAAATTGTAAATTCTTTTCGATTGGCACTGCACCAGTTGAGAGGACTTTCCGTTATATTTATTTATTTTTATTGTGGTGCAATAACTACTTTTTGAGAATTTCATCGGGGCTGCAAATGTTGGATATATCCTCCTGACTTTCATCTTCACAATCTAGCATCATGGCACAGTCGTTGTTTAAACACAGTTTTTTTCGAAAGAATTCTTTTGGTTGTTTCGGAATTTGTCACGTCAGCGTTTTTCGATTTTAGTTTTTGTAACTCATTTTTAATGCTTTCTTCTGTGACTGGTTAGATATACGTCTGTGCACTTGTACAATATTCCAGGGACCGAAAATAACAGTTATTTTTTCCGACTTAAATTTGGCCTAATATTTTGTATTCCGAAATAAATCCAAATTAAACAAATTTGGTATCATATGAAAGAGGACTGAAATACCTTTTAAACAGAAATAACTAATGAAGGTTACCACCTCTATTTATATATTTTTTTTTAAACTTAATACTAAAGAAATTCAGGTAAATACATACCTGACCCAATGTTTGTTCTATGGTAGTAAATTAACATTTTTTATTGAAATATTTTTCAATGTGTGGCTTTCCTCTTTTAGACATTTCAGTTTTAAAGCTATTTAAGTCCCCTTTCATGGATACCAAACTTGTTTAATTTGGATAAGCGGTTAGTTTATTATCCGGAAAGTACTTTTATTTCGGAATAAAAAATATTTGGCCAAGTTTAACTCGTAAAAAAATAACTGTAATTTTCGGTCCCTTCAATATTCGCATTCGCAAAAGATCCGCATTGAGTTTTGCGGATGTTAAAATTAATGCGAAAACTCCGCGGTTGCGAATGCGAATACTCGCAACAACCCTGATAGGAAGCATCAAAAACTATTAAAAATCAGTACGATTTTTTAGCCCCATGAAACTTGCTCTTGACTAAAATTGTTGAAATTTTGATGAAATTTTGTTGAATTTTCATAAATTTTGTATAAAGTTTAAAACTCTGATTTATATGGTTGTGGACAATATTTTTATAGAAAAACTTAACTTTAACTTGAAAAACGTTGTGAATATTTAAAAAAGTCAACACGTGAACACTGCAAGTTACTGTAGGGGAAAATTACGTGAAATCTAATTCACACACGTTCACGCCAATAAAAATTTGAGTTACGCGCGATCACGCAAGTAACGAGGTTTTCTCTCGAAATCACTCGCGTTCACACTAGGGATGGGTAGTGGGGGGTTGAAATTCGATTTTTAATCGAGTTCGGAGATGTTAAATATTTAACACCAAGTCATAAAATCTGTATCGTTCGTTCGATTTTTAAAAAGGAGGTAGGTGTCAAATGAAGGAGTTTGCCCTACAGATGTGTAATATGGTTTTAGTTTTGTGCCATATCAAATTAGGTCAAATGATTACTTTTTCTGTGCGAAACTAATAGCACCTAAAATATTGCATTATTTTAATGTAAAAAGATGGAAAACGTTAAAACAAGTGTAAAGGCAGTAAATAAAATGATAAACAGACTTGGCTTTCGTAAAACAGACTTTACTGCTTTTTTGTATGTTCAAATGATGAGTATATGTTTTAAGGTAGTACTCAAAAACATTGTCCACTTAGTTTGGTTTTGACACAAGTTATTTTCTTACCATACTCAACCCCCTCCCCTTTAAAATGAGCTACATCCTTACTAATATTATAAATCCGAAAGTGAGTTTGTTTGTTTGCTATGCTTTCACCCTTCAACTATTCAACCGATCATCATGAAATTTTGTACACTGCTGTTATTTAGCCCAACTTAAAATATAGGATAAATTTAATCTCGATTAGGCAAGAGGGCGTGGCACCTCCCATACAAACGGAATTTTTCATACTGTATTTCTCAGGAAATATTTTTGGTAGATTACTGGAACTTGGCATGGAGATATATAAAATCATTATCTACTCATGGATGAGGGCTGCCACCTTTTAAAAAATCTAATTCAACTTCAATTAAGGGAGTTATTTATTTGAAAATTATCTTAAACAAAAAACGGATGTCAAGAGGCTTAAAAAGCTGTAGTTTAATATATTTTGAAAAGGCTTGCCACCTGTTTGAAAAATAAAATTTAAATTAATTATACGCAAGCCATCTGAAGAATTAAACTATGGTTGTCAAACAAAATATTGTTAAGAAACCTTTAGTTTTAAAGTTTTTAATAATATTGAAGTCTTTCACATGGGTTGCCACCTTTTTGAAAATTCAACTTATATGAAATATTATAATAGTAGCAGACCCGGCGAACTTCGTCCCGCACAAAATTTTTTTTTTTTGATTGAAACTTTTTGGTCCAACATTTTCCCCAACAATTCACGTTTACGATTTCCATTGGCACGCTCATCGGCTAAGATTATGATTTGGTGGTCGTTTTCTGCCTTAAATAACCTAAAGAAAGCGTTATGTCCATGATGAAGTTCCTGAAATTCTATAACATTTCATAGAACGGTTAATCTCACAACGAAATAAATTTGAAGAACATTTCCTCTTCACTCCTTGGCGCCAACAATGATCCGGTTCTATGGTAAATCTGTCCAAGAAACTTTATCGTATAGTTAGTGGCAATTTCAAAATGGATGCGTATAATTGTTCTACAGAAATCCAATATTCATAGACTTATTTCAGACGAAATACCTTAAAAGTAAGTTTCAGTAAAGCAATTTAAGTGAAAATAATCTTTTTTTCCTGGAATTTATTACAGTAAAAAGCGCGCGATGATTTTGGCGGTTGATTTATCGGTGGTGATTTGAGATTTACCCCTGCACAACTCAACCCTACGAATGAAGCTTTAAGGCATAATAATACTGGCAAAAATCACACACATTGTGCCAATCGTAACACATAACAAGTAATTTTTGGCAAAACAAAACCGACTTAAAAAAATATATACATCTCTAAATTTTTCATGATCCAATGATCGGATCTGAACTAAATTAGTATGGAACCACCTCTGAGACACTACCTATCCGATGCAAAAATTTAATTATTGAAATCGGTTGACGTGATCCAAAGTTATGCGGTAACATACATACAAAAAAAAAAAAAAAATATTCCGACGAACCTCCTTCTTTTTTGGAAGTCGGTTAAAAATTCGATATACTCAATGGTGCAACAGGTTTATTTATTCTGACGTTCACGGCACCTTTTCTAACTTGGCGATTATTCGTAATCACTCCAGTGCCACGTGGCAGCTCTTTGCAATAGTATTGCCTTTACCGTTACTAATACATATTTTGAATATTAGCCAAAGTGGATCATCAATAAGATTTTTAGTAATAACTTAGCTCCAGTGCCAACTGGCGGGTTAATTTGCGAATCTACACTATCCAGAGAGTTACTCAAAAACACACAAAAAACTTCGTTAAAATCCGTCCGAGCATTTAGGAGGATTTCACACACAAACACACCTCCAGATGAATTATATATACATACGTTTGTACGGCGCTACGCCCTCTTTTCAAATAGCCCGTTTTTCTCCATGAGTATAAGATCGATTTCATACATCTCCACACCAAGTTCCGGTACTCTACCATGAACATTTCCATAGATATTCGGTATGAAAAATTCGGCTTTTATGGGAGGTTCCACGCCCACTCTATATATCGAACATTATTTTAGCCTATAATAATCCTTGGGACGTCTGAATCAGGTGTCAGGAATTAAAAAAAAAATCAGTTCGGCCGTTCTCGAGCTTTGCGAACACAAAAAACGACTTTCAAAATATACATACATATATTGGTATAGATTGGTATGAATCGAAATGGTTTTGAATATGTATCACAATATGAGTGTTAGACGAAAGAGGTTTAAAAAGGTTGCAAACTGTTTAAAAGGTTAAATTCAAACTATTCAATAATTTAAATGAATTATTTCAATATGGGAATCAATCAAAATGATTTTAAAAGGGCTTAATTTCAAAACTACATGTAAAAGGTTTCCATCTGTTTAAAATCTCAAATGACTTGAAAAAGTATGACAAGTAAGAAGTTTAAGAAAGTTATAGTTTGAAAATATTTTGAAGATGGTTAAACAAATTTTAAACCTCCTGTTTTTGAATTGACTTTTCTTGAAATAGATTTTACCCAATGTAGCACGCAAAAATTTCATACACTCAGCGAAGCGGGTGAGGGCGATCTAGTAATAAAATAAGTATGGTCACATGTACATAAATGGTTTCTTCTAGCGATTAGTTATGGAATTATCGAAATTCCTAAATTAAAAAAAGAAAAATATTTACTACATGTCTCGTAGATATGTCTTGAGGAAAGATTCCTACAGCAGTTAGTCTTCATAAAACACTTCATTTTCACTTGAGGTTTCAGTATTTCCAAATTCTCCACCGATATTATTTATATTCAGAATACAAATGCTGCTTTGTGACACATTTACCAAAACTCGCTGGTAACTTCCTGAAAAGAATGCGAATGTTTATGAAACTAATTGGTTAAAAAAATGTTCAAAGCTCTATTCACTTTGAGTAAAAAAAAATTCGAAATTTCAGTCCGTGAGTTCTCTCAATGATTTGCCTTTTTGCGAAGGCGTTAGTGTATTTGTAAATTAGCCTCGGCTACGCTACAGGAGATGAAATGTAATCCAAATTGAGGCTGCTATTTTTTTTTTGCTATCACATACTTCCATTTTCACTATGTATCACCATTAAAATGGATTATTTATCACCAAAAAATGTTGGAGATATTTTTGTAGATAGCTAAAAATTCGGAAAATGGTTGGCTATCCTATTTTAGCACTTTAGCGATAGCGAAAGTTAGAATCCGGCTGATGGTCGACACAGTTGGCTTTTTGATTTCGAAAAGAACCTCATCAGCAAGAAACGCTATGTTTTCAGATCTAAATATTTTAGCATCCTTTCCAAATTGTTTCCCATAATTTTCTTATTTATTTGATAAATAATTGCAAACAATACGCGTTTTTTCTTCTAAGGGTTTCATGGAACTTTCGCAAATATCAGCAGCACCAAATTTTTTTTTTCAACATGGTTGACAACCGAAAAAGGCTTTTATTTTTTCGAACATCCAATCAGCCAACCTTCAAACAACTTGCGTTTCGTGATAGCACGATAGCCCAGAAAAAACCCGTTTTTCTTGAAAACGGCTAAAAACGGCAAGTTAAGTAAAATAAATTGAATCATTACATCTTAATTTAACCATTTCTGATTCCATTTTGTTTGCCGAAAGTTAACAAAATAGTAAAAGCTTACATAAAATCATAAATTGAAATAAATCAGAAAACTTTTGAGGTTATGCAAATAAGTTAGTTTTTTGCAAACAAATGATAAAAAGTCAAATTGGGACATAGATTCTCACTTAGATATAGTTTTGTTTCGCATTAAAAATTTTCCTTTAGTTATTCGAACTTTACAAAAACAATGCACTTGAAATTTACAAAACAAACCGGTTGTGCAAACAACGTATCAATAACGTTTTGAAAGTGTAACTTTGGTTTATTGCTGTATAACGGTGTTTTTTATTTTACAAAAACTAAGTAAAGTTTCTGTTATTTTGGAGTATTCTCTACAGAATGGCAACAAAAAATAATGTAAAACTGCCTTTACGAAATTGGACTTTCGCACAGCTAAATGTATCATTTGACCTAATGTGCATATGTAAGAAAATCAAAATCAAATTATTTAATAAGTTAAATAAATTACCCCAATATGGGTACCAATCGAAATGGTTTTGAATAAACTTTATTTTTTAATTACATTTAGGAGGGTTGTCACCTGTTTGAAAAGTCGAATATGGAGTGGCTACCTGTTTAAAAAGTTTAACTCAAATTACACTGTGCGACAGCCGAAACTAGCCCGGATTTTGTTAACATTTTCTGAAAGTATACCCACCCAGTAGTAAAACGCTCGATGGATTTGCAAAAGCTCGTATTTTTATTTTATGGCCTACTAAAGTTTTCATGTCTCGGCCTAAGTAGTTTTCAAATGTCAAAAAAAAAAAACGGTTAAAATAAATGTCTGAGCGAAATTAAAAGTTAAGACATATACAATAAAATTTCATGGGAAATATTTTCTTGGAACATTTTAACCCATTACTTGAAGAAATCTCGCAAAAAGCAAATTTGGAAGGTCGTGAGAGGATTGATATATTGTTGAAAACTATTTTCCGGAAAATCTTACTAGGGGTCTTCTCAGGCAAAAGCTTCATGCTACCAACGTAAAAGCCTCTAAAAACTTAAAATAAAAAAAAGTAACAAAAAAACTAGTTTTCTTACAAAAAGTCTATATGAGTCAGAATTTCTGAAACGGGCCACTTCAATTACGTGATATTTTATTTCCAATCGGCAGTGGTATTTTTTCATAGCTATTGACAATGCAAACAAATGTCTAACTTTGATTTAACAAAAAAAAAAAAAAATGTCTTACATATATATCGAAAAGTGTTTTTTTGTCCTTTTTACTTCAAAATTTTGACAATTCAACCGTCATTTTCATTGTTATTAAAAACTCTTCAAGAACATACATTTTACTTATTTAAAAATAATTTTTAAGGATACATTTTTATAAAATTATTGTTAAAAATATAAAAACAAGTAATTTTTAGCAAAAAAAAAACCGAATTCAACTCTCATATGAAAAATATATATATATATATACATCTCATGATCCACTGATCGGATCTTAACCAGATTAGTATGGGACCACCTCTGAGACACTACCTTTCCGATGCATCGGAATTATCGAAATCGGTTGACGTGGTCCAAAGTTATGCGGTAACATACATAAAAAAAATAAAATAAAATAAAAAAATATTACGACGAACTGATAACCTCCTCCTTTTTTGGAAGTCGGTTAAAAATAGTTTTCTTCACCAGTTTTTCACACAGAAAAAAAACACATATGCAAAATTTCCCTCTCTAAACTATTCTGTTGAGAAAATAAGTAGTTTTTAGCAAAAAAAAACCGACTTAAAAAAAAATACATATATATATTTCATGATCCGATCGGATCGGATCTAAACCAGATTAGTATGGGACCACCTCTGAGGCACTGCCTTTCCGATGCAAAAAGAATTATCGAAATCGGTTGACATGGTCCAAAGTTATGCGGTAACATACATAAAAAAAAATAAATATTCCGACGAACTGATAACCTCCTCCTTTTTTGGAAGTCGGTTAAAAATGGATCGCAACGTGGAAAACCGTTATTTTCAGTTGAGGGCTAGAAATAGTATACACAGTGTTGCCAACTTTTGATTTTCAAAAAGCACCAACAACTTGGAAAAAAGCGTTTTACCACACTAAAAGCACCAAATGGTTTTGAACCAATTGATGCTCTTTTCACAACAGTTTGTATGTATTTAACAAAAACAAAAAATTAACAATCCCTGCAAAAAATGCGACTAATCCGGGATGACTCCGGGAGCAATCGCAAAGGAACATGTGACTTATACCACTTTTGATCTCTTTATATGGAATGAACTGTTCACTTTTGTTCGAGCATGTCCTATGAGGAGACTAATTGTTCCCCTTTATACCCGAACGGGTTTAAAAATCGACTACTCAATTTTAAAAATCAAAATTTGCGCCAGCTGCGATTCGAACCGGGCTTAATAGTTTTGTTAAGCGAATATCCTCTCTCTGTGCCAACGCCGCACATAAAATTTCATTGAGTAATTGCGTATACCATTAAATCCTTAATGGTACCCGTTAGAGATGAGTCGGGGACTAACTGATTTCCAATTATACCCGTAGAGATGAGTCGAGACCAATTGATCTCCAAAAATACCCGTATGAGACTAGTTGCGACTAATTAATGCCCAATTGTACCCGATTGAGAGTAATCTCGGAATACTCTCTTTAGAGATTAGTCTCAAAATTTTTTGCAGGGATATTTACAAGAATGCATACATAAATCAATAAACAAAACTTTTTCGCTCATAATGATTGAAAAGCCACATGCTGTAATGACTCATGCTTACGACGAAATACCGAAGTACTGCACATTAAAACTGATATATCTCAAGAAATAAAAAACGAATCGCAACAAACGAAAATCATGCTATAAGAAGAAATGAGCAAAAATAAATTTTGTTTTCATTATATAACCTCAAATATCGCCAAAAACCGTGATTTTGGCCCTCTGAGATTAGGATATCTCAAAATTCCAGTGCTAGAGCAATTGTGCGGCCAGATTTGGATTCAGCATCAAGAAACGATGTGTTTCACTCAGGTGGTACAAAAATAAAAATTTTTACAAATAATTAGAAAAGAAAAAAAAAGAAATACTTAACTTACTCGCACATCTACTAGCATTTTCAACGCGAATAGAATTGAACAAGGTGAATTTGCAAGTTCAGCTTTTTATCATGGTTGTATTTAAGTGCATTTAAATTTGTAGATTTTTGTAAATTCAGTGCTGTCACAGCTTTAAATATTTAAAAATTAGTTCAGTTTTAGCTACATTTGAGTAATTTTAGTTCAGAAAAAAAGCACTAAAAAAGGCACTAGGCACTAAATAATTTTTCTTTGGCGTTTTAATTTTCAAAAAGCACTAAATCTAGTGCTTAAAGCACCAAGTTGGCAACTATGAGTATACATCTTTAAATTTTAATGTGAAGAAATTGGTTCATTATTATTAAGTATTGTATAAAATAGTAGTTCGATATAATGTCTGAAAGCTGCATGCGCATTTCTGGGGTAGCATCCACTTTCGACATGAATTTGTTTTTTGTAGAAGGGTCATTCCATTGTAAAGAGGAAAACGACATAAATTTAAATATGCCCTAATCATCTCTATTTCAGTAACCTCTGTTTAAATGACTTAATTTCATTAACCTGTGAGAAAATATTAAACAAATCAAAAGAAGTTGTAATTTTTGTATATAGAAACTTATTTCATGCATAAGTACTTTACACCAGCCACAAGGAGATGTTCCAGCAATTACAACTTTAAATATTTTCTATAAAGATTATATAAACCTCATTTATATTGAAAACGAAAGCGTATAAATCATACTTCACAACACAAATATGTACATCGTTCCAGCAAATTAAGTGTTTTGGCTAAAATTCATCTTTGAGTGCACAAGGGTAAAATAGAGTTATTTTCAATGTCCCACCAGTCACATTCATTCAAATGACAGTTACATAAAACTAAGAAATCGTTTGGAATTTTTGTTAAAGCAATTTTATAAATTAGTTATCCTTCTATGTTAAAAAATATCTTCCGCTGTTGTATAAGTTTTGACGACATACTTAAAATTCTTGATCATATTCTGGAGTAAAATATCCCACTAGTCACAATGGAATGGCCCATAAGTGTTAGCTGAAAACCCTGCTGACAGAGTACGTTATGACAGAAGGAAGCAAAGTTAAGATGACCTTTTTAGCGACTTCATGATATTTACTCTTAACACTAACCCAAAACTCTTTCAGAGACACAGATTCAAATGTGTGTTTCAATGTCGAAGTACTCTGGAGATCTACGAATGCTTCGTAAATTAATTTTGTATCAAACCGATATTACTACTACCATCCGAAAAATAATCTGACTAATAGGGAATTTACATGATTCAACTTTCACAGGCGATTAAATGAAACAAAAGTTGAACGAAAGTAAGCAGCCGACCAACTTCATTGAAAGCGATTAGTTGAAAGACCGTTTACACCAGGCGATTGTTGCTTCCAACTAAAAATCGCCTCATGTAAATTCCCTATAAGATTCCAGGTGATTTACCAAGTGCCTTGTTATGACATTTCACATTTCATTTGGCAATTCATCGCGTTCCGTGTAGAAAGTTTTATATAATTCTTTGGCTACAGCGGCAAACACCGATATGTGTTGTTAGAAAAAAACAGGTAGCAAACTCAAGCTCAACGCTTATGTATGTAGATATGGCACTCAGTACGGCAATCATACCATATACAAGTACAAATGTATGTATACTTGAAAACAGATAATTGCGTCCCTGTCAAGCTGTTTATAGAACTTCTCTTTCTGTGTGCAACTCAAACCGACCGCCGTGGTAATTCATACCAAATTTGATCTCACGGAACCCCGGTGTCTACGGAACCCTTGGGTTTTGCGGAACACACTTTAAGAAGCTCTGCGATAGAGCATCTCACAAGATTATGTTAAATAAGTTAGCTTGCCTTGGCTTCTATTCGTCTCTTCTCAAGTGGATCACCTCATACTTGTCTAATCGGCACTGTGTAGTTCCGATTGATGGCGTAGTTTCGGACTATTTCGTTGTCTCTTCTGGTGTTCCACAGGCAGCACTTTAGGCCCTATCTTATTCGTTCTTTTTATAAACGAAATTGGCAATTGTTCTTCCTTTTCGAATTACCTGCTTTATGCCGATGATTTGAAGGTTTTTGCAATTGTTAAGGATGCAGCTGATGCAAGAAAACTTCAATCTGATTTGAAGAGCCTTCATTTATGGTGCCTTAAGTCACGGCTATCTTTAAACATCAATACATGTCTTCACATAACATTCACTAGGCGTCAGAACCCACTCATACACTTCACTCAATTTCTAACTTTGTCCTTAGCAAGGTTACAGAGACTAAAGATCTTGGAGTGATTTTTGAGGCAAAGTTTTCATTTAATAGTCACATTAATGTTATTATTTCCAAAGCATACTAGGTAATGAGTTTTGTTCGACGTAATACCTCCGAGTTTTCTGATCCTTACACCTTTAAACTTCTTTTTTCGTCTCTTGTACGCTCTAACTTAGAGTACGCGGTAATTATCTACTACTTACGCGGATTAACTTTAATGTGCCGCAAAGAAGTCTGATAACTGCAGAACTAAATTGCGAGTAATGCGCCTATTTCGCGTGCCCTAAAGGAATTTAATGATTTATTTTCTTCTAAGTTAATTGACTTTTCTCTATCTAAATCTGCTTTTATGAGCCTATTAAATTCAATTATGCAATAAGCATTTATTCTTAATTTTTCTTTAGTCTGTAAGGTACTTTGTACTGTAGATTTAAAATGAAATAAATAAACAAATATTCGTAATTAGCAACCCCAGAAACTCCCTGGTAACAAGTTCCAACCCATGACAATGCGTAAATTGTTCAGTATCAACTAATTTTACTAGCCTCTTGTCGAGAGCATATTTTCGGGCATTAGGCCCATTCTAACTGCCCAAGACAGGTATGTAATTAAGGGAATGTTCCCTAATAATACCAGAGTAATTATATGTAAATATCACATTTTTAGCTGAATTTTAACATGTCAAGAAAATAAACATATTGAATATTGAGAACATCAGCGTTTTTATAAAAAACCGACCAGCGAGACCTCTAAGAAAACTTTTTTTGCAAAATAAAAAAAAACACGTTTCTCTTTTTTTATCACAAATAACAATAATTTGAGGTAGCGTTTATGAATTTATAAAAAAAATTTTTTTTGAACCACTCTAATCTATGTATATTGGATTTCAGTAGAACAATTATACGCATCCATTTTGAAATTGCCACCAACTATACTATAAAGTTTCTGGGACAGATTCACTATAGAACCGGATCATTGTTGCCGCCAGGGAGTTAAGAAAAAAGTTCTTCAAATTTATTTCGTTGTGAGATTAACCGTTCTATGAAATGTTGTACAATTAGGGAATTTCAAGAACTTCTTCACAGACGTAACGCTTTCGTTAGGTTATTTAAGGCGGAAAACGACCACGAAAGCATAATCTTAGCGGATGAGCCTGTCAATGGAAATCGTAGACGTTAATTGTTGGAACAAAAAATTTCAAAAAAAGGTATTTCGAGCTGGACGAAGTTCGCCGGGAATGCTTGTATTATATTATTTCCTTTAAACTAATTGAATTTAACTTTTTAAAAGGTGGCAACCCTTGTGAAAGCCTCAATATTATTCAAAACTTTAAAACTAAAGGTTTCTTAACAATGTTTTGTTTAACAACCATATTTTAATTCTTCAGATGGTTTGTGTAGAACTATTTTAAATTTTACTTTTCAAACAGGTGGCAACCCTTTTCAAAATATATTCAAACGACAGCTTTTTTAAGCATCTTGACATAAATTTTTTTAATATAATTTTCAAATAAATAACTCCCTTAATTGAAGTTGAATTAGATTTTTTGGAACAAGTGCAGAATACGGCCCGTTAAGGTAGAGCAAAACGAAAAAGTGGGCGTGGTCCGCCATTTTTTCCTGATTTTACTGGTATAAATTTTTTTTGGTGCAAACTTGTATTTTCGTTGATATGGAGGGATGAAGGGGGAATTTTCGAAAAATGCAGGCCGCCTACGCAGAAAGGTGTTCTCTGCAAAAGGTGTTCAGTCCCCCTTCTTTGGCAACAAAGAAAGGAGAATTCCACTGCCTGAGGGTTATAATCCCTAAGTGCGGCCGAAGGCCGCCAACGCAGAAAGGTGTTCTCTGCAAAAGGTGGCAACACAGAAAGGAGAATTCTACTGCCTGAGGGTTTTGATCCCTAAGTGCGGCCGAATGCCGCCTACGCAGAAAGGTGTTTTCACTGCAAAATGTATTCAGCCCCCCTTCTTTGGAAAAAAAAATATATATATTTTTTTCTATTAAATGATTTTTCTCAAAATGTATCCACATAAAGTATATTAATATGTATACTAAAAAAAGGGATTTTACTTACCTTTCCAACGATACCAATTCTTTTAAATTCGGTCGGGAATTTTTTGAAATATAGCCATTTTAAATTTTCGAAAATTCCCCCTTTGCCCCTCCATAGCACCGAAAAATGAGTTGGCACCAAACAAATTTTATACCATTAAAATGAGGAAAAAAGGCGGATCACGTCCACGTTTCGTTTTGTTCTAGCTTAACGGGCCGTATTCTGCACTTATGCCGATTTTATTAAAAGGTGGCAGCCCTCATCCATGAGTAGAGAATGATTTTATATATCTCCATTCCAAGTTCCAGTAATCTATCCTGAGAAATGCAGTATGAAAAATTCCGTTTGTATGGGGTTGTCGGCCGCTGTGGTGTAGTGGTAAGCAGTGCGCGCTTTTACTCATCAACACCTGGGTTCAAGCCCAGGTCAAAGCAACATCGCAGAATATATAGAAAAAGTTTTTTTTTTTTTAACAGCGGTCGTCCCTCGGCAGGCAATGGCAAACCTCCGATTGTATTTCAGCCATGAAAAACAGCTTCTCATAAAAATACAATCGCCGTTCGGAGTCGGCGTAAAACTGTAGGTCCCTCGGATTTGTGTGACAAGATCAAGGCGCACACCAAAAGTCGGAGGAGAAGCTCGCCCAAACACTAACAAATGTGTAAGGGCCAATCTATTATTATTATTATATTATGGGAGGTGCCAAACCTTCTTGCCTACTCGAGATTAAATGCATCCTATATTTTAAGTTGGGCTAAAAAACAGCAGTGTACAAAATTTCGTTATGATCGGTTGAATAGTTAAAGCGTGAAAGCATTGCAAACAAACAAACTCACTTTCGGATTTATAATATTAGTAAGGATTGGTACTTCGTCATGGTTGCGCATATTGGATACTGATATGAGTCATACTTTAGAATTAAAAGAGACTGATGCTTTGCATTAATGCGTTTAAGAATATAGCCTATGTCGATTAAAATTTAGTGAACATGGGAGTCTATGATATTAATATAACGTCAACGACTATTTGGTTTGCAGTTACTTGAAATATAAGCTACGATTGAATTCAATGTTGGCGGACATTTGCTGGTCGATCGCAGCAGGCAAGGGGTATTAAAAAACCATTCGTGCATTAGGTAATTTTTAAGCAAAAAAAAAAAAGGAATTCAATTCCCATATAAAAATTTACGAGTACCTTTAATTTCTTCATGATCCAATGATCGGACCTAAATTAAGTTAGTGAGGTACCATCTTTCCCAAAAAAAAAGAATTATAGAAATCGGTTAACGTAACAATAAAAAACATTTGCAGACAGCTTTCAAAAATGTTTTTTTTTTTTTTGTCGAAGGTGTTTCACGTTTTTTCCATACAAAAGTATGTGCGACAATTTTCTTTTATATGGAAAACACTGGCAGCAAAAAAAAATTGCCAAAAATTAACGGGATTTTATAGCAGCTTGAAACTTGCACTTCATTATACTAGAATGAAATGGTCTACAAAACTGCATACCAAAATTCTGATTAAAAAGTTTAAAATTTTGGTGAAAATAAGCAGAATTTTTCTAATTTTTGTACAAAGTTTGAAATCCGAATTTATATGGTGTTTGTTGCATACCAGCTAGTCTTTTATAAAAAAAATAATAAACATTAAATTAAAAAGACAAAATCGGTCAAAATATCGCAATTCTTTTATTTTGTGGACCACTATTTGCATGTACATACATACCTAGCATATAAGTTCTTATGCATTGAGTGCAAAAGAGTGTATTTTAGTACAAAACGAAATGAAATTTTATGTTCCTAAATATTTTTTGCTTAGCACCATATAAAAAAGTGTTTTATGTAATGTACATAAATTTGATATAAGTACATATATTTTTACACATACATATGTATGTATGTACATACATGTGTATGTAATGTTGCATAACAAGCCAATTAATTCAATTATTTCTTTTCTTTTGTTTTTTTTGTTAACTCCGTGAAATGATTTTATGAATTAATACATTTATTTGTAATTTTTTATGGAATCGGCATCGGCATCGGTATCGGCCGATTCTTTCCCCATAAGCAGAGTAATCGGCATCGGCATCGGTACCTGAAAAAAAATGGAATCGGTTGGACTCTAGTTATGGTACCATACATAAAAAAATATTCCCACGAATTGATAACCTCCTGCTTTTTTGAAGTTGGTTAAAAATATTCCAGAATGGGATTGAAAAGAACCCAAATTGAGGTCCACATAGTGTACAGCCTAATAAACTTAAAAATATTATGAAATAAAATATATAAATATAAAACTAAACCACATACCTGAACAATAAGTTGTGTGAGAGCTATATATTATAGTGAACCGATTTCCATGATTTTCAGAAATAGATAATATCAAAAGTAAAATTTTAGAAAAATAACTTTAAAACTTAGGGAATTATTAACAAAAAAGCTAAAATTTAAGCAGATTTTCAAGTGCCGCTATCTAGAGCGAAGCAAAACGGACCCTGTTAGGGAAGATCAGCTATCAAACCCTTTGCCCGGAAAAAAGTTCAAAATCGGAGCAGGGTGTTGTAAATGACAAAAAATCCACTTTCAGAGCTCTAAAACTTCCTGCTAAATATTCCAAAATTTTGACGTGTTTGGTTGTTGTTGTTGTTGTAGCGGCTACAACAATCCCGCCCAGGTCGGTTAGTCCCTCAATCGTTGTCGTCAAGCTCCACTAACGGCAGCCCTAGGAAGCGTGCAGCCTCGACGGGGTCTGTCCATAGGGACAGGGGCGTTAGCGTGGTGGGCTTTAGAAGGCATACGAAGAGATGCTGTGAGTCATGGGGCGACTCTCCGCATGCTGGGCATTCGCTTGGAGTATCTTCGCTTAATCTGCTCAGGTATGAGTTCAACCTGCTGCAGTAACCAGGGCGCAGTTGGGCTATTGTGGTCCGAGTCTCCCGAGGCAGACGAAGCTCTATCTCGTCCACGTCTGGTGGTTGTGTGCCCAGAACGGCATTCACAGGTAGGGAGTCTATATAACTCGAGACTGCCTCACATTGAATGCCGGTCGATAAGCTGTCGGGTCCAGAAGTTGTTTGATGATCCTCTGGACTTCGTCCGTCAGTTCGTAGAGATGCATCCTGACGTGCCTGGGCGAAGGCTCTTCTGCAAGGAGATGCCTGTTTGGATGACCACATCTGTTATGCTCCTGAACTAGGAGCATGTGGGCCTCCTCGTGCAGGTGGTGTTGTGGGGACATCAAGAGGCATCCTGTCGCTGTCCTAAGTGCCGTGTTCTGGCAAGTCTGCAGCTTCATCCACTGCGTCTACTAGACCCCAGTGACCACACTGGCGCAGCGTAGTTCAGAACCGGCCGGCCAATTGCCTTGTACGTAGCCAGCAACGTTTCTTTGTCTTTGCCCCAGGTGCTGCCGGCTAGCGACTTGAGGACCTTGTTGCGGCTTTGTACTTTGTTGACAATTGCGGTTGTATGCGCCGAGAAGGAGAAGAGACTGTCGAATGTTACTCCGAGTATCTTCGGGTTGTTCGTTGTTCACCTTCGAATTGGTGTATCATCGACGTGAATTCCCAGTTGGAGTCTGACGTGTTTGGTCGTTTAGTTAGCAGTAATATTTCAAAACTTTAAAATATATCTACAATTTTATTTAACCCTTTGATGTTTTAAGACGAAAAGTCGTAAATATAAGCAATGACTTTGGTAAGCAAATTATAACAATACAAGCATTATTTTGATTTGTATGTAGCGTATGCACTTGTTTTCAAAGTTTCAAACTTCGAGAAAATTTTAGGTATGCAGTTTTATAGCGCATAATATTTTAGTATAAATAAGTGCAAGTTTCAACCGACTAGAAGAAGAAAATGCGCAAAACCGTTTAAAATGCGAATTCTTAGTCGCCTCAAATTTACACTTCATTATTTTTAAATTTTATGGGCTATAAAAAATTGCACCGAAAAATTTGGAATACAAAAATTGCAATTAAAAATTATGAAATTTTCATGAAAATAAATATAGGAGGTTCCATGGGAAACTGAACCTCAGTGTAAAAATTATTTTCTTTATAAAACTAACAAACTTGTGGATAAGACATTGTAAAAATCATGAATCAACCAAAAAATAACAAAATAAAGCTTTAAATGCATTTTTATTACCTTTTTTTTTACGTTTTGAAATCAAGTTCTAAGTAAATTTTTTTGGGTGAGTTTAAAGTAGGTTGTGTTGAAAGCACTGTCAATTAATTTGCGTTTCATAAGTAATGTGTTTGGTAAGAAAAATATATAGTAGAACTCATCTGCTTTTAATAAAATTGTGTTATATATTAAATTGTGTGAGTACTTTATATATATATTATGAGTTATTATTAAGCAGTATTGCTCTTCTCCCACCAGTGAAAAAAAAACTTAAAAGTTGTTATATTTAAATACAGAAGTTGAAGGTGTGTTTCGTGTTTGTTATCTTCATTGCAAATGTTTACCACAATTGCATTATCGTTTCCACATATTTAGTTAGGTAACATAACGGGTGGGACAGTTGTCAGAGGTGTTTACATGGCTGATTAGCTCTGTTTTCTTGTTGAGGCGAACGGAGGAGAGGGGAGGGGGGGGTGCAGACTTGCCCATTATCTATATACCCTTGTGGTCAGCTTATTAAGTTAAATGACATTTTGACCAGTTTTGGTTTTTTCTTTTGTTTATTTAATCTTTATAGTTTAGGTTAGTTATATTCTAGCACATTAAATAACCAGAACCACATAGATACATTCAGTGGCGTAGCCAGGATTTGGCTTGGGAGGGGGGGGGGGGGGATGAAAAAAAAATTTATCTAAATTTAAAAAATTTAATTACTATACGGTTTTAAAAATCTGAAAATTCACTGCGGGAAATTTTTTTATTCTCTTTTTGTCTTCGCCTTCTCGTTTTTGCCTTTATAAGTTTTGAAAAAAGGTTTTGAACGAACCACTATATCACATTCCTAGGCAAGCTTTGAAAGAATATTTTCTATACTAAATTTTATTAAAAAAAAATGTCGAAATCAGCTTCATATAGAACCAGTGTCATCGTTAATTACGAAAGTGATGTTCTTAAATATCATAACTTTACGACACTTACATATTGACTAGATTTGACTATTTATTTTATTATACATACTAGCTTATACCCGCAGGTTTCACCCCGCGCTTTTATATAAATAGGAAAAATAATTTAATGATGTTAGATTTTATTTCTGTGCCCATTTCGTTATAGCTCGTTATTTTCTAAGCGAGTTAAGGTATTTAGGCCGTTTAAAACTATGAAATTATAAAATCTCCTCTCTCCTCCATCTAAGTTTACCTTTAAAGGTTTTCAGGTATACGACGCGTGAACGTGAAACCTTCTTGGAGGTGCCACGGCGAGTTCTTATATTTCCAACTCAAATTTAGTAACCTGGCCTTGATAAAATACCACTTCTCGTTACTGTAGCAAATGCCTCAAGAGAGCTTTAGATTATAAGGTCGAACCCGGCTCTACCTTTTCCATTTAATGAAATTTATTCCGTCTTCCACAAACACGGAAAGAAAAAGTAAATTTGTACTGGAAGTGCCACGCCCCTTTTTCTTATAACCCTAATCTTCTTCCATGAATTTAGAATTGATTTTACATACCCCAGTACCAAGTCCCAGTACTCTACCATGAACACCTCTAGAGATAAGCAGTATAAAACAGTAAATTTGGCAGGAACCATGTCCCCTTTTCGAATAACACAAATTCTTCTCTATGAGTATGGAATTAATTTTGTATACACATCTCGGTGCCAAGTTCCAGTCCTCTGCAATAAACACCTCCAGAGATATGCAGCATAGAAAAATCGATTTGCATGGGAGTTGCCACACCACCTTTTCCAATAACTCTCATTTTTCTCCATGAGTATGGTATTAGTTTCACATACATACATGCATACATATGTATGTATTTCCATACCAAGCTTGAGTGCTTTACCCCAAACATTTGAAGAGATATGCAATATGAAACTTTCAGTCAGTATGGGAGGTGCTACGCCTCTTTTCCAAAAACGTCCATTTTTCTCCGTGAATATGAACATAATTTCACCCAGTGTTGGCAAACTGTTAATCTGATTAACGATTAAAATGTTAATCGCGTTTGACGATTAAAATTAATTAGTCGTAATCAACTGTACGATTAATGATAACACTTTTTTAATCGTTAATCGCTGGCTGCGATTACGTTTAATTAATTTAAAACATTATTCGTTAATCCAATTAAAAATAAAATCTGATTAATTTGTCTAGTTTGTCCGAGTTTGAAACCAAACACCAGTTATAGTAATTATTTTGTGTTTTACGCTTATAAAAAACTCGTAATATAAAAAAATAATAATTATTGTTATTAGTAATACATAAACTGGGAACTTTTACAAACCTAGTTTGTAAAACGTTTGTTGGTATACATATATCTTAATGAAAATGCCACCAAATTGCTTAGATTGATGAGGAAACCCGACTTAGCCATACTGGATTAACTTGCTTTGTGTGCACAGGAAAATTCCAGCATAACTTAATTAATCACCAAACCTACTTGATCAAATTAAGAGTTAATGATTAAAAATTTCTTTTTTAATCGCGGTTACGGTTAACTGTTTAGTCGGATTAAAATTAATCATGATTAACTGTAATCAGATTGAATTTAATCGAATTAACTAACTAATTAAAACATCAATCGATTAATGCCAACATTGATTTCACATACATATCACTATACCAAGTTTCAGTTCTCTCCTACATATACTTCCAGAGATATGTATGTAATATGAAAATTCCAATTTGTATGGGAGAGGTCTTGAGTTATCGGACTTATTTCAGTCTAAGACCATCCTTCCGAAATCCGTAGTAAGTGTACTAAATTTCGTTCTGATCGGAAAACCGGTTGAGGAAGTAGCCTATTTTTCAATCCAGGTCATAAACCATCTTTGAGCAAAATTTAATTTTCAAACAGGTGGCAATTCTTAAAAAAGTAGCCTATTTTCCAGTCTAGGTCTTAAGATATCTGTGTGCATACCTTCATGCAAATCAGTTCAGTAATTTCCACGTATTAATTTAATTAAAGTTTCCTAATACGTGATAACTCCTAAAATAGTAGCCTATTTTCCAACATAGGTCATAAGCTATCTCTGTGCGAAATGTCATGCAAATTTGTTCAGTCGTTTCCGCGTATTATTTAATTAAAACTTTTTTAACAGGTGGCAACTCTTCCAAAAAATTTGCCTATTTTCCACTGTAGGTCATAAGCTATCTGCTTGCAAAAGTGGATGCAAATCCGTTCAGTCTTTTCCGCGTATTAATTTAATTAAACTTTTTTAGCAGGTGGTAACTCTTAAAAAAGTAGCCTATTTTTCAACCTAGCTCATAAGCTATCTGTGTGAAAACTTCCATGCAAATCAGTTCACTCATTTCCGAGTATTAATTAAATAAAACATTTCTAGCAGGTGGCAACTCTTAAAAAAAGTAGCCTACTTTCTAACCTAGGTCACAAGCTATCTATGTGCAAAATTTCATGCAAATCCGTTTAGTCGTTTCCGCGTATTAATTTAATTAAACTTTTTTAACAGGTAGCAACTCTTCCAAAAAATTAGCCTATTTTGCACTATAGTCATAAGCTATCTGCTTGCAAAATTTCATGCAAATCCATTCAGTCATTTCCGCGTATTAATTTAATGAAACTTTTTTAACAGGTGGCAACTCTTAAGAAAAGTAGCCTATTTTCCAGTCTGGGTCATAAGCTATCGGTGTGCAAATTTTCATGCAAATCCATTCAGTCGTTCCGGCATATTCAATAAATGAAACTTTTTTAACAGGTGGCAACTCTTAAAAAAATAGCCTATTAACCAATCTGGCTCATAAGCTATCTGCGTACAAAATTTCATGCAAATCCGTGCGGTCGTTTCCGCGTGATGTTTTCCCAAACATCCAAACATACAAACTTTCACATTTATAATATTTATTAGATTTTAATTTTAATTATTTATTATTTATTATTTGTTTATAAAAATATAGTTTATTCCTTAACAAACACTAAATGAAAATAAGTTTAATCAAATCAAAATCAAAATTTAATCAAAAAAAAAATATTAAAAATCAACGATAAGTCCTACCTATGTATTTTAAACTTGCGCTTTATTTGAATTGATCGTGCTACAAAACTGCATACTCAAAATATGTATTTATATCAAATCTAATTAAAAAGCTTTACGAAAGTTCGTTGATTTTTTCAATGTTGCGCAAAGATTAAACTTTGGATTTATACGGGTTTTGTTAAAGTGTAAACTGCATTTTTTATAAACAAATAATAAAAATTATATATTTTTAAGATAAATGGCGAAGTTAACATGTATAAAGTTTTGATAAGCACTTGAAATGTCAAGTTTTAGTACTGAATTTAAAGAAGATGTCTCTTTTATCCATTCATAATAACTTAAAAAAATTTGTTTGTTAAGAAGTGTATCTAAAAATATCGGCCTTGATATTTATGTTAATAGTGTAAAATATGTAAATGTACCTACATAAACTTTCCCGTGAATACCATCAAATCATTGGTGTTGAAGGGAATCTATGTATGCATGCATGCATATGAGCACATTAAAAAGTCGATACAATTTACAGTCGAAAAGTACAGTTTTTGTATACATTTCGTACTGAAGGAACAATTTTATTCCCAACACTGTGGAGAACTAAGCAAAATGGCCTAGTGTATATTCAAATACATAATCCACCAACCGATAATTTTATATATTCATTAAAAGATAATTTGTCATCAGTCTGAAATAAAAAAATTATAAATCGGAAGGGTAAAATAGTATTGTTATTAATTCAAAAATTAAAAGTTTCCTTTCACGGAGGAAGGGGGGATCTATCCCCCCAAATCCCCACCCCCCCTGGCTATGCCAGTGGATCCACTTTTGAAACTTCGTACAAAAAAATTCCACAAACCTTAACAATTACACCCAAAAATTTTAAACTTATTGTTCAGAATTTATAGAAAAATTATAGGTATGCAGTTTTATAGCCCATCAAATTTAAGTAGGTAAATGTGAAAATTTCAAGACGCTCGGAAAGCGCGTTGATTTTTAATAATTTTTTTGGACGCGGTGTTAGGTATTTTCTTCTATATAAAGGCACTTTACTAAGGTAAAAAGTGAGTGAATTGAACCCCTACTTGGCTTCTTATATTTTTAACCGACTTCCAAAAAAGGAGGAGGTTATCAGTTCGTCGGAATATTTTTTATTTTATTTTTTTTATGTATGTTACCGCATAACTTTGGACCACGTCAACCAATTTCGATAATTCTTTTTGCATCGGAAAGGTAGTGTCTCAGAGGTCCATACTAATCTGGTTAAGATCCGGTCAGTGGATCATGAGATATATATATATATATTTTATATGAGAGTTGAAGTCGGTTTTTTTTGCTAAAAATTACTTGTTTAATAACTAATCTTTAATATGGACCACACTTAAAGCTCCTTTACATATAAAAATTCGTATGTGTCCTACCCATTACAAACGTTGTCCCACCCATGACAGAGGAGTTTCGGATTTTTTTTTATAATAAAGCAATAATTTTTGTTGTAGTGTTTGCTTTGTTTGTATTCGTGGTTCTATGTTTTATTATAAGACATCAAGTTCATATAGAAAAGTGAAATAAATTCGCAGTTTCCGTAAAATATATACCCCAAAAAGCAGGTTCTTTTTTTCCCACAAGTGACAGAAGAAATAACTCAGTTTTTTTCTATATAAAAGTAAGCTGGCATTTTTTTCGTGTTTTGTAATAACTCATATAATAGTCAGGTGTAACTTTATCAAAATGTAGAACTAAGTACTTTATACTTAAATTTAAACAAGAAAGAAAATTTTTTGTGTACAAATACCCCACCCGTGACGGTGAAATCGCCCATATGTTGAATTTTTCTAAAGTTTGTATGAAGTTTGAAATTCTGACTAATAAAATTTTGTTAATAATACAATGAAAAATATATTCATAAAGAGAGAAAAACAAATTTGAACTTGGAAAATATTAAGAAAGAAAAAAATCACCTTGTGAACGGTTGTTTGAGTCAATGAATTTTTTTTTAGAAAACAAAAACCACAATTAGGACATCACCTATTTTGCTGAATGCTTGGCTCAGCTTCTCCTGCAATCTGCGGTATGTGCCGTGAAGTTTATTTTACGATATTTGCTATTTACGATATTCCTGAGAATTTTGCAAGATAAAAAAATAATTATAAGTGGGTTCAAAACTTTTAATAGGATTCCTACGGGAGGTTTTTGATAAATTTTCTTAGCTTAAGATCATACCCCGGTTTTATATATAAAATTATTTTGTACAGCCTAAACTACATGCCCCAATAATAACATATGTATGTATGTATCAGGGTTGTTGCGAATATTCGCATTCGCTTTCGCAACCACGGATCTTCCGCATCAATTTTAACATTCGCATTCGCTTTCGCATTCGCAAATCAATGCTGAGCTTTTGCGAATGCGAATATTGTGCAATTATATCTGCCACACAAAATGACAAATTGTAGCCAATATTTTTTGCACTTGGAGATGCTACGTTAAAACTGTCCCCCTGCATTGTAATTTAAATTCAAAGAGTAAGATCCTTCAATAGGTATTTCCAGTGGAAATATTCAACGTCTAGCTATAAAGAGAATCGACTGTTTGCGCGGTAAAATGCAATGTTTGTCAAAAGGTCTGTTGAAAAAACTGGATACACCGCTAGTTTTTTCCTACCTTTTCTTAGATAAATGTAATAATTTATTTTCATAACGCGGCTTATTATGATTAAGTTCCGTGTTTTCTTTTATTACTTAGCAGAAAAACACACCAAATAATTTTGACTGGTTTTAATATGCAAATAATCCGCTATGCGTTCGAAGACAACAACATTTATTTTAATTTTGTGATAATTGTCGAAATTTGCACGCAGCGAAATAAAAATAAAATGGAATGAGAAAAAGTTGACAGCCAAGTTCACAAATCAAATAAGATGAGTGGGACTTGGCATGTAATAGCCGTCATCGATTCGCGAACAGTTAGCGAGTGGCGAAACGAATGAACTCAAAGAGGTATAACCAAACTCGCTATCGTCTATCCGTGCTAGCTAACTTTGTTGTTGCTTTCACATGCAAAATTCTTCTTTAAGCGACCGGAACTCAAACATAGCGAGCGAGAAGTGGCGAATCGATGACGGCTAATATATCGTTAGTATAGTATGGAAAGGGCGTAACTCACATCGTCGCTGAAATACAAAAATGCGTAACTAACTTAAAATGCAAAATTCACTTTTTGATTGATTATGAGGCATTTCATCGAATCATCGTTTTATGCAATACAAATTGTTTGTTAGTTGTAGCTTTTTTGCTTTTCAGCGACAATGGGAATTACGCTCTTTCCATACCATATACCGATATGTTGAAAATTTGCGTTTATTTGCCTCGAAATATCAAAGCACATTGAGCGCTCGGAATGGAACAGCAAAACGGATTTGATGGCATATGGTACCGACAGCGTTGAGTAATTAATTGTGGCTGACTGCAACTAGGAAAAGTCGAGCTCAGCTAATAAAATAAATTAATTACAAGCTATTCATTGCAGGTGAACCTTTTCAAGAAGTCACCTGAGAACTAAGCAGATCTGAGGCCTTCATCGTCCGTGATTCCAATAATTAAAATTATCATAAAAAACGGGGTGCCTTTTTAACAAAACAGCAAGATTTTAAACTAATTCGGTTGGCAGCCACGTCTTTCTTTTTCTTCGAAATTTTCTTCCTAGAAAATATAAATTTTTTTGCTATATCCACCTCGCACACATTAGAACCTCGCTATAAGCACACAGTTTTCAAACCAGTCACAGAAGAAAGGATTAGACATGAATTACAAAAACTAAAATCGAAACACGCTGATGACGTTGCAGGTTTTCCAAATTCTGAAACAACCAAAAGAATGAGAATGAAGAGTACTCTGGAAAACAATCGAAAAGAATTTACAATTTTGTCAAGTTTCAAGTTTTTCAAGTTTGCCGTCTAGAGCGAGTAATTATTTAGTGGCGCAGGTTTGATTTACGACCCTTTAAGAAGCAGGCTGTAACCCGAAAAGGCATCAACATTACTTTTTATAAGCTTTTATTTAACTTGGTCATCCCGCGGAAATCGTGGTAATTTCCAATCGATTTTAAACTAACTTCCCGACTAGTTAGAGACTTGAAATTTTCAGCATAGTTCCAATCACGATGACAATGCAATTTGAAATATAAATGAATTCCCTATATGGTCCAGGGGTCTTGATTCAAAGGCGGTCAAAAAATAGTAAGATTTATGGCTACCAGAGCGTAATTTGCCAAAGAACGTAAAACCACTATAAAATTGTTAAAGCTGCGGGCGGTAGTGTAGCAAAGCTATTTGTCGCAAATTCTAGATATCAACCTAGTCTAGATATGAACCTCGTTGTAGGCATCATATCAAGGAGATACAATTAGAAGACTCCAGATGTCGCCCCGCCAGAAGAAGTTAAATATTGCGCCTAAATATATGCAGCGGAAATGGATGACTCGCAATTTATTTATATGAAATTAACTGCTGCTATATGTACATATGTATGTTTATACAAATCGTAAGCAAGCAACATTTTGCTTGCATAGTCTTCTGTTCTCTTTCATTGCAAGTTGAATTATTTTCATATCTATTGCAAAATTTTGTACATAAAATAAAATAACACTTTTTAATATACAACGCTTTTATAAATGGACTAAACACTAGAAAATAATATAATGTAAAAAAAATATTTTTTAAAAACAAGCTTTTATTTAACCTGTACAATCAAAGGAATAAAATGAAGTAGTGCAACAAAAGATATTTTAGCAAGCAAATTTTGTCAAAACTGCACTAAAAAGAATAAAATAAAATAAGTTAAGGTCTCGTTAAAGTTACTAGAAGCCATTTAGTGAAAGGAGTTATTCAAACTCTAATGAAAATCACTAACAATTTGTACTAATTTACTTCGTTTTTAAAATTCAAGTACTAAATAAAAAAAATATTAAAAATTACTAGCTTTTCCATTTTTCTTAAATCACCTAATTTACTCACCTAAATTATTTCTTAAAAATACTTGACATCCGCATTCGCATCCGCATTCGCTTCCGCGGATATCTAAAATTTCACATTCGCAACATCTCTAGTATGTATGTACAAATCTTGATTTGAATAAGTGCCTAAAACTATATTTGACGTAAAAATTATCGACAATTTAACTAAATGTACATAGACTTAGAATTTAAGTCGGGAGACTCATGATTTTGAAGTACGAATTTACTGGACATGTAGTTCTGAATCGATTTAAGTTTTTTTTTAATTAAAAATTCAGAAAATAATCGACTTTTAACTACTTATTTATGTTGCAAATTTTTACTGTGTATATGCATACAATATGTATTTACCGCCACAATAGGAGAGGTTGTTATGTCGCCGGTACATGCTAGAAGTTGTTGAGGACAATGTCGCCGCCGACGATGAAGAAAAAGATGAAGAGCTAGCGGAAAAACTAGAAGCAGTGGCTACAAATGTTTGATGGTGATGGTGGTGATGATGATGGTGGTGATGCAGATGATGAGGAATTTGAGGTTGTTGTTGCAGATGGAATTGTGGTGGCAATTGTTGTGGTTGTTGCGCTGGAGGTTGCAATATTTGCTGATGACAATTGTTGTGCAGATGGTGGACTTTGCAGCGACACTTGTCCAAAATCTGATAATTCGGAGAGGTATTGAAATGTTGCAAGTGACGCTGTGAATGCTCCAAAGAAAGTCTCGAATGCATTCGTCACGTTTTTCACTTTTCACACCGAACTGATTCACACCGAATTTTAATATACAACGCAACCGACGCGAATTAGAAAGCAGAATCTTATGCTTTAATTAGTTGTGCCCATTAGTATCAAAAACTAATATAGTTATGTTCAATAGTATTTAGTTTCTTATGCATATGTAGTGGACCACAATGCCTTCTTGAGGTAGAATAATTTAAACGCGGCATACATGTGTGTATACACGCATAAAAAGTTAAAAGTGATCACAAAAACAAAACACAACGATCCACTAGTTCAATGACACGAAATGAAACAGCAGATGTACGTAAATATGTAGACACCTTGCGACATCACTAATAGTAACGACCGAAATTGATGTCAGCTCCTAGGTGAAAAATATCTGTTTCGAAACTAGGAAACCGGAACATAACAACACATAGTAGGAAGTGCAATTGATTTGTATATATATCGAAGAAATGGCGGCACGGTGAAGGGAAAGAGGAGCAGCGACCCAATGCTTCATCTGACAGAGACAACAACTTCGATGAAACGATAGCGACAGTGACAATGACACTGACAACGAAAACGACAACGTCACTGCACTCATGATAAGAGACAGTCCGAGTGTCTGACCGACTCGACCCTAATCTACCGATTCTACATCCGAACGACCGACCGACAGTAGCGACCGAGAGTTCCGACTAAAACGAATCGCACACAGCTAATATCACTCCCAAATTTTATATGAACCGAGGCATTGTTGTTGGTGATGGCGATGACGTCGACGATGTCAATGTCGACAAGATGCGGTAGACTCGAGTGTCCAATAGAGAGTGAAAGTTGCACACTGCCGGGAGCGTCCACTTTCGATGCCACCGGGCGCATCGGTTTGCAAAACCAAAAGCGTAGGACGAATAACGTGGATAGTGGACGTATGGGGAAATGATGATTTCCTCTTTCCAAGGATAAAATTTCCTCTAGGAACGAGTGGCTTTGCACCTAGCAACCTTGTAGATACGCGCTAACAACGTTCACAACAACGGCAGCGATGAACGGTAGAATTACAACTGAAACCAAACTCAAATGTTATCCTAGCAATAAGCCTCCGACATTAATGACTGCTGGAAAGTATCAGCGGTGGTGATGACAGCTATGAAGCTTTGTGAGGGTGAAGTGGTTCGCTATAAGATTTAGCTCTTGGTGGTGGTGCTTTTCGGTCAGCGACTACGAACAGCTATGTAGATGCGTTATGAATTGAGTGTTCATACACCCCCTCCACCCATCGGCAAAGACAGACACAACAGCTTGCAAAATTCTTACCACCAACATTACCACTACCAGCAGAATAGCTAACACTCAACCAAGCCGCTTGTAACCAACCACTTTTTATTCTTTTATATTTATTACTTGCTGCGAATGCTGAGATTGCCTCAGCCACCAATACGAGTCCTTTGCTAGTAGCCCATTATTCAGTCCACACAGCTAATTCACCGCACGAGAGTTTTGAATGTAAGAACTTAGTACATACATATGTATATATGTACATAGGCTGCAGATGGCGTGAAATATCAGGTTGCGTATACGCACTGTTTAACGCCAACACACACTGAGGAGACCTTTATGATAATAGTTTCATCCTTCTCCAATCCCCATTAGTTAGAAAAAATACAAGAAGAATAACATATCATACTGCAGATACGCAAATATTAAGGATTGTTGAATGAGCTGTTTATTTTAATTGTTTTTGTTTTTTACCGTAATGCAGCTTTTTGCGTTGCGGGTTCTTTGATCTGCGTCGACGCAGCTAATTCCCGGATAATCATGACAGCAGTGAGTGCGGCAGATGTATTAGCAGCGCAGCAAAAACGTTGGCATTTACAGCAATCCGTCAATCCAAAGTTGTCGCTTGGAGCTGGTAATTGCCATTCTCCAGTATCAACACCACCACACACCTGCCAATCGTCGGCGCATCATCGTCTGGGTTTTGATCCTGACAACCTAAAACTCCAATCAGTCCGCCAATCCGATGTGTCCGCGCAATGGCAAGCACCTCCCCTTCGAACACACAAACTTGAGTATCTCACACACGCAACTGTATTTTGTGCACAGCATCTGCGTCTCATTGCTGCGGGTTGTAATTGTGTATGTATTCAGTCATCTCTTTTCTTTTTCACTCCGTTGACTTCTGCGTGGTGTTGTCAGAGCGACAACAGATGTGTGGTGCTTCATCCCCGAGATATGTTTCCGGGCTGACGGTGGCAAAAACGTAGCTGGTGGTTGCAGCAGAGTCCTCTTGCTTGACATTTCAACCAACCGTAAAGCCTGAAAGCGCCACTAAATAATAAGTGGCATAATGCCAAATGTGCCGAATTATGAAATTTTTTTGCTATGCTTAAATATATACATTCCATGCGTGGGAGGTGCTCTTACTTGTATACATATACAGAGACTACTGTAAAGACTTGGAAGCTCTAAAAGATGAGCAATATGTAACATATTTATTTGAATGCTTACGTATTGATTATACAAGTAATTTTTAAGCACAAAGCAAAACCGACTTCAATTCTCACAACAAAGTTTAAGAGTACTCTTAATTTGTTCATAATCCAATAATAGGATTTAAACCAAATTAGTATGGGACCGTCTCGGAGGTACCACCTTTCCCTAAAAAAAATTATAGAAATCGGTTAGCGTGGTCCACAGTTATGTGGTAACATAAATAAAGAAAATAAAAATATTCCGACGAATTGATTACCTTCTAATTTTTTTGAAGTCGGTTATAAATACATGAAATTTTCGAATTTCTGAGTTCGGGGAATCCCGAATTGTTGTGGAATATGCGTACTATTTAGCTTGCAAACAATGTTGCCAGATTCTCAGTTGTGACTGTAAATTACAGTTTTTTTTAAAGCTTATAGTTGTTTAATTACCTCCTAGTACAAATAAGTTTATTAAGATAAGATAAGATATTTTAAGAACTAAATATTAAAAGCTTCAGGTGGTAATACAGTTTTTTGTTAGAAAATACAATTTTTCCAAAAATTTTGCTTTTTAAAAAAAGAAATCTGGCAACACTGCTTGCATATTAGAAGTTCAAGAATTAGTTCGGGCGCGGGGCGGTGAGATTTTTGCTGAGCCCCAAAAATTTTTTGCGGTTAAGAGAAAGAGCAGACATCTTAGAATGTCTGAATAAAGGAACCAGTGTAATAAGAAAGAAGAAGCAAACGATATTTCTAAGTAGGTAAATAAATCGTTTTGATAATTGTTAATGTAAGATGACTTTCATTGAAAGAACTAGCAAATACCCGCCGATATTCACTGCGCCTACAAAGAATTTTTGTCTTGTTTGATTATATAATATAATTTATAATTGATTTCATTTATCAATTTAATTTCATAAAATTTTTTAAACAGGTAGCAACCCTCCTCAAACATATTTTCGGCAGTAAACTTTCCTAATCTTCTTCAGTTTGATACCCATATTGCAATATTGAACTTATCTTAACAATTAAATTGAATTAAAATTTTCAAACAGATGACAACCTTCAACAAAACCATTTTCGGATGTAAGCCTTCTGAAACCTCTTGTGCAGCCATATTGCAATATTTACTTTATCTTATAAATTTACAAACAGGTGGCAACCCCCTAACTTTTTTCTTTCGATATTTTAAGCTAGACTTCTAGCAATACATCGATGAAAACTGCATTCAATTCCGTGCATTAGTTTTCCAGAGATGCTCATATAAACATACACACAGACAGACAGACAGACAAAAATTCTAAAAACTGTTGATTTGGCTTCTGTTGCTCTAATAAAAATATAATAGATAAACATACTAGAACGATAACTAATGTAAAAAATTGCTTTAAAAAAAATACCAAACGATTTATTAGTTTTATGTAACTATCATTTGAATGAATGTGACTGGTGGGACACTGAAAATAACTCTATTTTACCCTTGTGCACTCAAAGATGAATTTAAGCCAAAACACTTAATCTTCATGAGCGATGTTTTTGTTTTGTGAAATATGAATTATAGGCTTTCGTTTTCAATAAAAAACGAGGTTTATATAATCTTCATAGAAATATTAAAAATTATTTAAAGTTGTGGCTGGTGGGACATCTCCTTGTGACTGGTGTAAAGTAATTATGCATGAAATAAAAGTTTCCATAGAAAAAATTACAACTTCTTTGGATTTTTTTAATATTTTCCCACAGGTTATTGAAATGTAGTAATTTAAAAAGAGGCTACTACTGAAATAGAGATAATTAGGGCATATTTAAATTTATGTCGTTTTCCACTTTTCAATGTAATCACCCAAATTTCATTTCATGAATATAAATATCCAATTTAACATGCATAATTGGAATAAAATGAGAATATTTTTTGTCTTAATTTGGATATTCGCAAAAGTGAACAAGTTCGTAAGTGTGAACCCGCTTGGTTTCAATTAGTTCACATTATCAAGCGTGCACTTTACGTACATATATGTATGTAGATATCTACGGTTTTTGTATATATATGTAAAGCCTACTTAATTTCAGATTTTTCCTTGTTTGCGTATGAATTACTTGCTTCGGTTTAAAAATAGCTTTAAAAAATCAAAAACGTAGCCAAGAAGAGAAAGAAGTTTCAATAGAAATTTAATTGCATTTAGTGGCCAGAAGGTAAAATTTAGTGAACTAATTTTTACAGGAATCAGCAGAGAATGAATGGCCCCAAACATTCGATAAAATTTAGAAACTCATTGTTCATTCATTAATTGAAGCAGAAAATCATCGATATTTATTATCAAACATATAATTAATGTAAAAAAAAAAATTGCACCTTTCTGACTGGAGTCTTTTACTAAATATGAGCAAGGGTTACGAAAAAATGCAAAAGGTTATCAGAAAGAATAAAAAAGAACTACACAAACATTTAGTATTTTTAAAGTTATGGTTTGCCGCAAATTAGGCCATCCTCCAGCAAAACAGAACTTTAATTATCCACGGAGCTTCCTAAATTATTATAAACACAAAATATTTCTTTTATATGGATATGTGCATGTATGTACATTAGGAATGCTTCGAATGTCATATTTTTCACATTCGCGAATGCCAATTTTCGGAATGCGAATGTGCGAATGCGAATGTTAGGAATAACATTAAAAAAGCTAAAATCAACTTAAGTCAACGTTTTTATTACTTACAAATTTTGTAAATTATTAGAACATTGAACGAGTGCTTAACCTATACTAAATATTTAGTAGACAAAGTTAAAAAGGGGCATATATTTAAAAAAAAAAAAGTAATTTTGCTGCCTTTTCTCCCATGAGCCGATTTCTTAGAGACTCAAATATAATGCCGGCTGCACTGAACAAGTGCTCACTTGGAACGCTGGCGGGTGGAGCGCTCAAATATTCGCGGGCCAAATCTGTCAATTTGTCGTATTTTAGTTTAGTTTTCCACCCATCGAGAGGATTTTCACCAAGATGAGCTCGTTTTTCTTTAAGATAGGCCTTCAAGTGAGCTTTAATTTCACATTTTTTAATGTCTATAGATATAGCTGGCAGGATTGACGCTGCGCGCGCCGCAGTAAGGATAAGGGCCGTTTTCACCATCTCTGGTTAACATTAATCCCCAGCTAAACTTCGCTACCGACGCCACAGACTCCATGCACATAACATTGTGTCGGTAACAATGTTTAACTGGGGATTATTGTTAACCAGTGGGCTTCAAGTTCGTTTCAAGCTATGGACACTCCAGAATTCTAAAAGGCTTCGGGTTCCTACCGACTCGGACAGACCACTGCACGCCGGTTCTGTGTCCGAATGGATCTTTTACCACCCACATTCCAGCGAGAGGAGACTGGGAAGGGTGCAGCATCTGGAATCGAGGTGTTGGAAGTTGGGTGAAGGTGTCTTCTGCGAAGAACTCTCCACCAACCTGAAATTTAGGTTACCAGATCACTGCAGTATTTTCCAAGCTCACGTGGTCGCAATAAAAGAGACTTCGGATTTGTTGCTCTCTAGTGTAACATCTTTTAAGGAGGCGAAGGTATTTAGAAAATCCGTATTTTTTATAGACTCTGATTGGAATTCATAACTCGTATTCCTTTCATGACAAGCAAAGGTTTTGCAGAAAAGGGACCCAATGGTTGACGCTGCACCCGAAATATATAGAAAACCCCCACGGGGTTTGTTTATTTAGACGAATTTACTTTTTACATGGCTAAATCAAGGATGCGATTAAGTATGCATATAAAGACCGTAACACTGTGTAAGCCGATTGGCCAAGTTGCTCGAGGCGGCCGTTATTACAGCAGTAAGACTCAAAGAAACCAATTCATAAATATTAATTGTAAAAGTGGCGAACTGACAAGGAAAAATTCGACCACACCTGTCCAAGAAGGAACACGATAGGTATGTCAATGGCTTCATTTGAACGATATTCATGAGATCACACGACTCATTTAGCCAATGTACGCGAAAACTTTTCATTCTGTGGGGCAGCGAGGATTCTTGGACTGTCTATAATTGAAAACGCTCATCTGTGCTCTTGAGTTTCCGTATAAGGAATTTTATTGGCTTACGGACCAATGCTGAAGTTGCAGGATCATAGAAGAATATTACGCACGCTTGGCAGTGATCTCACAGGTGGAAATAAGACCATAGGTAAAACGCATTACATCGATTCCATATGGAATCACAGCGCTACTATTCTTGGCAAATGTGTGAGGAGGATTCCGCTTTTTAGTCGTTTCAATTTAAACTAAAAATGTTAGCTTTACAGACTGCTTTTGCTTTTAAACGCTATTTTTGAATTGGCCAACGCAAAAGATTTTATTAGGCGCCGCGAAGCAAGCGGGCATTTGCTAGTTTTTATATATGAAGATTTATTTAGAATGGTGGCAGCCCTATCCAAATTTTTTTCAATATTAAATTTTTTATGCATTCTCAATGAAAGATAATTAGTTTAGCTTTTTTTAATTTAATTATTTTAGATATTTTTGGAAACACCGGTTTTCCAATTAGTTCTTTACAAACCTTCTACAGACATTAAAAAAACAAAATGAAAAAAAAACAAGCAAATCCGTTGAGCCGTTCTTGAGTTATGCGTAACAAACGAACAGCAGCAATTCATTTTTATATGTAAAGATTTTTTTTAGAATGTTGGCAACCCTATTAAATTTTTTTCTGGTATTAAAGTTGTTTATACATTCTCAGTGAAGAAGCATTATTGCGGCAAGGATGATAACAGAACAAAAATAATTTCGATATATCAAGGGGACATGGTACCTCCCATACAAACTGAAGTTTTCACGCAACATACCTCGGTAGTATTCATCGTAGAGTGTTGCAACTTAGTATAGTTATATAATATCAACGCCAAACTCATGGAAAAAATTGGGAGTTATTAAGAAAGGGGCGTGGCACCTCCCATATAAACTGAATTTCTCATACCACATACACATTCTAATGTGAGAAATTCATTTTGTATGGGCGTTGCCACGCCCCCTTTTTAAACAACTTCCGTTTTTTCTATGAGTTTGGCGTTGATATTATATATCTCTATACTAAGTTGCAGCACTCTACGATGCATACTTCCAGAGATATGTTGTGTGAAGACTTCGGTTTGTATGGGCCTAGAGTCGATGTCCAAAATTCGGTACATCTGTTCTCGAGTTTTTCGTACTGATTTTATCAGTACAGTACTGATTTTTCAACTCTTGTACTGATTTTATTCATTTCTTCAATCAATACGCTAATGTCCTGATTTTTCAAAATTTGTACTGATTTGTACTGAATTTTTAATTCAAACAAAATACTTTAGTATTTTCTTAAGGTTTTTTCATAACGTTGGAACTTCCTTAAACTGTACTGTAAAAAGTATAATGTAAAAGTAATAAAGATAATGTTTAATATGACATGTTTCAGATAATGTTTAGTATGCCCAAGAAATTAATACATCAAAAAAATCAATCGTTTTACGAGCATATCACCGGGTCGTTACGTACCAGTTGCGATTATATGATCGAGCTTAAGTTATTTAAAAAGGCTTAAGTTTTTTGTTTCGAAAATAACTTTCAGTTTAACAACAACAAATTTGAATATTCGAATGGCTTTTCCCTATAACTTACACACTTTTTTCACAATTTACTGACATTGTAAAAGAGTTTTGCATATGTACAAGACTAAGAGTTAGATACTCTTTTTGGCGAGTTCTTAGTCTTTCATAGTTTTTGCGTAGTTGAAAAAATTAATTTAAGCCATAAGGATTTATAGATGAAGTCCTAAAATAGTGGCAGTTTTCCACAGTTTGAAAAAATATATAATTTGGTTTTTCTTTTTTCAATACCACACTGAAACGAAGCAATTCAGAGGATCTTAAGTATAAAGTTTGCTTCCTGGCGCAAAGAGGGAAACCGGCTTGTAATTAAAATTTTTTAAAGTGAACTTCAAATTGAAAGTATAGCCCAGTAAAATTAGACTTTTTCTTAAAAAAAAATTTGTAACAGCAATTTTTTGATGCAGTTTACTTCTATTTGACACGTAGGTCCTGGATCCACAGTCTTGCCCCTAAATTTAATTTGGCAACATTCCGCCATTCTCAATTTAAGTATTTTTTGGTTTTTTGCGATTTGCAAGCTTATTTTGCATTTTTCGTAGAAAATGGTTAAATACAAATATGTAGAGAATTTAATTTCCCACATTTGTTATATGGAAGGTTTTTTAAAAATAAAATTGTTTATTGTAAAAAATTAGCAAAAACTGCGAAAAAGTTTTACTTTGTCACGGTTTTTTCCATTTTTTAACAATTTCTGTTCAAAATACATAGCATATTGAAATTCCAAAGATGTAGAGAATCTCATTCTCCACAACTTTTGTATCCACATTTGTTTTATACGACACTTAGATCACGGGCGGGAAAGCGATAAACATAGCGATGTACGGGATGTTCCGTAAAACTCATTTCCACACCTTCACCTGCTTTCATTGAAAAGCAAAAAACGTTGCCCGGGGAAACCACGATAACAAAAACGCGCCGAAAAACTCTACTTCAGCGGTGGTGTGTTTTTGGAGAGTTTTACGGTGCATCCCGTACATCGCTATGTTTATAACTTTCCCGGCCGTGATCTAAGCGTCGTACAAAACAAATGTAGGTACAAAAGTTGTAGAGAATGAGATTCTCTACATCTTTGGAATTTCAATATGCTATGTATTTTCAACAAAAATTGTCAAAAAATGGCGAAAACCGTGACAATGTAAAATTTTTTCGCAGTTTTCGCTAATTTTTTACAATAAAAAATGCTATTTTTAAAGAACCTTCTATATAACAAATGTGGGAAATTAAATTCTCTACATATTTCTGTTTAACAATTTTTTACGAAAAATGCAAAATATGCTTGCAAATCGCAAAAAACCCAAAAAAACTTAAATCGAAGATGGCGGAATGTTGCCAAATGAAATTTAGGGGCAAGACTGCGGATCCAGGATCTACGTGTCAAATAGAAGTAAACTACTTCAAAAAATCGCAATTACAAACTTTTTATTTTTTTTTCCTACCAAATTTATCTAATTTTACTGGGCTAATCGCTTGGCACGTTCTCGGCCGTGATCTAAGCGGCGTACAAAAAAATATAGGTATTAAAGTTGTGAAGACTGAAATCCTCTACAACTCCGGAATTTCAATATGCTATGTATTTTGAACAGAAATTGTCAAAAAATGGCAAAAACCGTGACAAGGAACAACTTTTTCGCAGCTTTTGCAAATTTTTTACAATAAACAATTCCATTTGTAAAAAAAACCTTCTATATAACAAATGTGGGTAATTAAATTCTCTACATATGTATTTGTATTTTAAAATTAAATTAGTATTTTAAAATTAAATGTATAGAATTCTTTGACAATTTAAGCACTGAAGATGGAAATTATCTCATTATTGCTATTCAAAAATGTCATAAACATAAAATAATTTATTTGCTACTGTGTACAATGATGTGTACACTCATGTTAAAATAAATAACACCTTTATTTTTTATGAACTATATTTTATTTATATACCAAAATATTGTTAAAAACATGTACTGTGGCGTTTTAAACTATTATCTGTTACTTAGATTCATAACTTTGCTTTGAATAAAAATGTACTGAAAAGTACTGATATTTTTTGCATGAAAAAGACTAACGTACTGATTTCGCGCATAAAAATCTGGCAGCCCTATTTTAGAACAAAAAAAATCGGCTTTCAAAATATATATTAGTGTAGATAACAAATTAAATAAATTTTTCAATTAAATGTATTCTGCAGGAAAATGTTTATGAATAACTTTGTAAATAACTGCAGGCATTTGAAATTAATTTCAAGTATTTTTCAAAAAATTGGAAGCATTCAACCGTAAAAATTGCGTTTCTTTCATTTTTCAACATAAATAGATAAAAAACTAAAGCTTTTTTTAAAATATCGCCACGGATAGATCGACGCGAAATTTAATAATCTCTTATTTAAAAAAAGAAACTTGAAATCGGTTCGTATTTGCGCTGTAAAAATTTATTTGTCCGCAGCAACCTTTTTTGCCCCACTGTGCGACGCACAGTGTCTGCCTATATGGGGGCAGGTGGAAATAATATATTCAACCAGCACCGATTTCGCTGAAACTTGACATGTGCTTTAATTTTCTGGACACGATAGCATATCG
>NW_023458558.1:72098838-72123575 GCF_013731165.1 Rhagoletis pomonella
AACCTAGATTCCAGACCTGTGAATGCTGTTCTGGGCATACAAACCTGGGTTGTTGCGAATATTATTCCAAAATAAAAGTCCTTTCCGGATAATAAACAAACGGCCTGTCCAAATGAAACAAATTTGGTATCATATGAAAGAGGACTGAAATAGCTTTTAAACAGAAATAACGAACGACCTCTATTTATATTTTTTTTGTAATTTAATACTAAAGATGCGTATATCTGATACAAGGTTTGTTCTATGGTAATTAATTTAAATTTTTTGTTGAAATATTTTTCAATATGTGGCTTTCCTCGTTTAGACATTTCAGTTTTAAAGCTATTTAAATCCTCTTTCATTTGATACCAAACTTGTTTAATTTGGATAAGCGGTTTGTTTATTATCCGGAAAAGACTTTTATTTCGGAAAAATATTCGCAACAACCCTGAGACAAACAACTGACGTGGACGAGATGGAGCATAGCGTACCTCGGGAGACTCGTATCACAATAGCCCAACTTCGCTCTGGCTACTGCAGCAGGTTGAACTCATACCTGAGCAGACTAGATGTCAAATGAGTGTCCGGCATTCGGAGAGACACCCCACATCTCGAAACATCTCTTCGTATGCCCATAAAACTCCACTCAACTGACGCCTCTGTCCATGTGGACAGACTTTATAGAGGCTGCACGCTTCTCGGGTCTCCCGTTAGTTGAGCTTGACGGCAGCGACTGAGAGACTAGCCGATATGGGCGGGGTTGTTGTAGCCGCTACAACAACATTAGTGGATATCGCTCCGATTTCAGTATTTTTTTTGGAAATGTACCGTTAGTAGAGAGGGGGGTTAGAAAACGAAGTGAAATTTTGTGTTCACGACTTTTACTTATATTTCTCGCCATATCTTCGAGTTATACTATTGGTCGTTACGCACTCGTTGCCAAATTAACGGCTGTTCATTACGTGAAATTTGGCAATAAACAGGTCAAAAGTGTTTGGTTTACAGAAACATGATTTAAATCAAATTCAAAATTTTTGAGTACTACACTCAAAAAAGAATCAGCTAAATATTTTTTTCATTCAAGACAAGATTTGGGAGCTATATAACGAACTGATTAGTATACAATTTTAGTACATGAAAGACGAAATATAGCTATCGTTTGGCATTATCAAGTTTGGCTATGTTGATTTTTATTTTTTGCTTTTGTTAGTCTCTTTTCAAGATATGCCCATATGTACACGGATAAGTTTTTATCAAAACATCAAAAAGAAGAAATATTTTCGTTATTTTATTTTGAATTTGAGAGGTATTCTAGAGCACAAGAAGAGCCAAATAAATCATAAATAGATATGGTTTCTTATTGTCCTTTAGATATGAGTGATTGCCAACTTTGATACGTTTGTGTGTTAAAGTAAAAAGGGTGAGTTATGCAGCACAAAAATATGATTTTGAGCGCCCTTTGAATACACGTAGCCAATAAACTTTTGTGTGAGGGGGCACAAAGGTCATTTAAGATGTTATCTAAATCAATTGATGTTCGGGCGAACAATTAAAAGAAGCCAAACATGTGCCCTGCTTGATCGCTTTCACAGCAAATATAAAAAAAAAAACAAATAAAATATTAGGTGAATAATGCACGTGCTTGTCCAATTTCGAGTAAGTATATACAGATTCAACTCAGTTTATAGGCATAAAACACTCATCCCATATTAAAAAAAAATACAATAGTGTAATCTTCTTTTAATAGCAGGTTTTTGGCAAGATCTTTTTTCCATATTCTCGCTACGCATTCTCAAAGGTCGGATTGAATTTTAAGCTTTTCTGCACTAATGGTTTAATGAATCGTAGCCCAACTTAATCAATGCGAGTATTTTCAGTTGGTATACTGTAATACTCTACGCCAACTAATCTCTTGTATTAAGAATTTGTAACCATTTTAGAGGGTGAGACAGGCACAGTGTCATAAAACCATATAATAATTTTGTAGAATGGCATTTATTATACAAACCAGTTTTGTGCAGAAGCAACAAACAGGTCAAACGCGTTGATATTTGGTAATGTAAATGACCAATCAGTTTATATGTATTTGTGGTGTATGATTTGAACAAATTCGGTCTTTTGTCTATCGTCGCCCGAATACACAAAATAAAAACCAGAAACAATACATAGGTCTAGCTATTATTGCAATATTACCAGAAACTTTTATTATAATTTAAAAGTGGTTTGTTGAACCCAGAACATTCAAGTTCTTTCACAATACTTTTTCTGTTCAAAATTTTCAAATCGCTAGCTGCAAAACTCGAAAAGACTGTCTGAAAATGTCATGTAACTTTTTTCTTAGTGCTTATACCATATATGTAATAGTCCTATATTGGTAGTAAGAGCTAGTACCGTCCCAAAACACTACAGTAAAGATATATCAATAAACACGTACGAAAGAAAAGGAACACATACGTTTATAAATAAACATGTACACAACACATATACAAAAACGGCGCTCAAGTACACAATACATTGACAAAAACGGTACTAGACTGTCTCGCTTTGATTTCGGAATGCTTACACATTGAGAAGTTAGCTTACTGCCAATATAGAAGTATTACATATATGGCTTATACAGATTTTTCAGGAAATGTATACTCGCTGCCAGAAATTGGAAGAGAACTTTCTGGCTATTAGAAGGAAATAAGGGATACTTAGTAGGTCATTCCACAAAAAAAATGTTTCTATAATTTTTTATCTTCTTAACACGCAATACACGATTTTTATACAATGAAAATTTTAAAATTAAATCAAACCATGGAAGTTCGTTTAACCCCTCTATTCTAACAGGGTCACAAAACCTAGCTCATCACTTCTAATGCGCCGAAATATGTGTAAGATGTGTAAAATGTGTAATGTAAGTTCATACAATATTATTTTTATTTTCTTAGTTTGTTTGACTTTTTCAATTAATGTGCAAACGATCATATTCAAAAAAGACAATAATAATAATAATAATAATAATAGATTGGCGCTTACACCAGACCCTGCGGAACGGTAGCGCGTACTTCTCACCACTACACCACGGAAATAATAAAATTATGTCTAGTACGTACTTACCAGATTTATTATTTGATTTATTATATTTTGGCTCTTTTACTAAAATTTTTGAACTGCGTTTTATAATGTTTAATTAGTTTAAATTACGTAGAATGTGGGCGCGTTTGAACTTGTAATCTATATATCGTTACCTTAATTCACAAAGGCCCTAACTCACAAATTTTTTATTTTATAGGAGAAGCAAAAAACATTATGAAAATCAAATCATGCATACGTACAGGGTTTTTTAAAAAGTGGCATAACTCAGTTGTTTTTGGTATTAACACTTTCAAAATTTTAGTCAAGGTGTATTTTAATGTATCCTGTGAAAAACGCAGTTTCGAAAAACTGTTGGTTAGAGCCTTTGTGAATTAGGGTGACGATATGTAGGTATATGCCGAATGATGGAAATGGCGTAAAATAATATTCCTTTCAACCAACTTTAAGATACCTCCCGTATTTTAAATGTCAAAGGCAATTTCATTACAACTGAAAATATTGTCTGATCGAAAAAGTATATGCACTAAATCCAATTTAAATGATTAGTCTATGATTTTATTGCAAATGTCCCAGTCGCTTCGATCCTTATTTTCATCAAGAAGATTCGCAGGACCTTCAATGAAATTAGTAATAGAGACCAACAGTACTCCGAAGAGTGTATATTAAAACCATGTCTAAAAATTTTCAGTGGAATCCTATAATTTCAGAATTTAGCCAACGAAGGAACGCACCACCCTACCATAGTTCACATCAAATATTATGTACGTAAATAGGCCACTGTGCTCCTGATGCTCAGTGCTAACAAAACACCTTTTGGGCAAAACGGATGTTTCTGTAAATTCGAAATATAAGAAGAAACTACAAATGAAGAACAGTGTGCGCACATACATACATACAAACGTATGTACATATATGGCACGGCGGGAGGTTATTAGCGAGTCGCTGAGTCGCTCACTCGATGCATCCTTTCGTCAGCCAGCAGGCTGCGTGTCGGAGAGTACACGAGGCTGTTAGAGCGGGGGTATTAGTTACCAACTGCATTGAACAACAAAAGTTTACGTATAATTTAGTGGGGTGGAGATTTGTAATAAAATCAAGTATCTTCACTGACAACAATATTGATTGTGAAGTGCCAAACAACACAGCAAACATATGTTTGTATGTATGTATAAGTGTGCCAACAAAAATTATCATGTTTAAATCGCAAAACCCTTATTAAACAAATCTCTATTTTGTTCAGCAACAGCATAGGGTGAGGCCAATTTACCTTACCTGAAGGCTTTGCGTAACTGATACAGATAATACACTAAGAAAAACGTAACATGATTTTTTCAGAGTACTTTTTGGTTTTTCCATGTTAGCGATTTGTTATTATTACAAGCTTTTATTTAACTTGCTCTGTATGTATGTATGTATGTAAGTACACTGCCGATAAAAAGTATTGGCACAGCCGCTTTTTTACAATGCGGCATATTCTGGACTTCGTACGAATCGAAAATTTTAAATATTTGTATAGAAAATGAGAGGAAAATTTCATGATTTCGTACGAAAACAAGAATACGCCCCAATATATGCAACAATTTTTATTGTAATATTTTTCCGACAATTTTTTATAAAAATATGGCTTATTCCATAACAAAAAACTCTGCAACCAAAAATTCAGCAAATTTTCAACTTTTTAATCAGATTTTTTAGAATTTTTTGAGTATGCAGATTGAATTCTAGTATAAAAAATGCAAGTTCGGAGTTAGTCAAAAATCGCATTGATTTTTGAGATTTTTTTTGTTGAAGGTATTTTGCATTTTTTTTCATCAGAAGTATTTTCGAAAAATTTTTTTGTATGGAAGACTGCGGAAAAAAATTTCCAAAAATCAACGGTGATTCGTAGCTACTTAGAACTTCTACTTTATTACATACTCAAAAAATTCTAAAAATCTGATTAAAAAGTTGAAAACTTGCATGAAAATTTGCGGAATTCTCGCGAGTTTTGCACAAATTTTAGAAACTATATTTTTATGTTTTTTGTTATGGAACAATTAGACCAAAAATAGAAGTGAAGTTACGAAAATTCCCACCCAGCTGAAAATTAGTAGGATAGTTTAGAACACCATCATAAATGAAATCTAGAAAGTCCTCATCGATCCGATACCTGGAAAAAAAGTAACTCGGAGTCAAAGGTCACAAAACTGGGGTTTTCGAGATTTTCAGCAAAACGGTAAGTTTGTCATAAAATTAGTTTATTCAAAAATTGTATGTCAGATAATTATCTATAAAAAATGTCTAAATACTTTTTGTCCTAAGAGCCAACGTTTCCGAGATATAATGATTCAAAAAGTTGGAAGATTGTAATCGTCATAATATGCACACGTTTCTACGCCACCTTTGTTGTACTTATACATATTATGCCGATTAACACTCTTCCAGCTTTTTGAATCGTCTAAACTAATTTTATGATAAACTTGCCGTTTTGCTGAAAATAGCGAGAAACCCGTTTTTGTGATATTTGACCCCGAGTAACTTTTTTCCAGGTATCGGATCGATGAGGACTTTTTAGATTTCATTTATGATGGTGTTTTGAACAATCCTACCAATTTTCAGCTCGACGGGAATTTTTGTACCCTCGAATGTCTAAATTGACCGGACTATGAACCATATTTTTATAAAAAATTGTCGGAAAAATATTACAATAAAAATTGTTGCAGATATTGTAAAATAGCATCTGTGTAAATACTTCTTTGCCGGCAGTGTATGTTTGTTAGGGGCAAATCTTGAAATCAATTTTTGGCCAACTCCCGCTGACCGAGAGACTTGAAACTTCACAGTTGGCGTATTGATGACAATACAATACGAAAGATGGGTTAATCCGATAGGTGGCGCAGGAGTCGAGATATTTGAAAAACCAGTATTTATGGTGCGATTTCGTTCATATTTAGAAAGCTTGCTCTAAAAATATTTGTTTTTACTATTAACTTATTTTTGAACAGAAAAAGTATTTTTTAAACAAACTTGAGCATAAGTTTCTTTGATCGATCACAGAGTGATGTTATCTAGCATGGTGGAATTATCCCAGGTGAAGTAATTAGAGCAAGAAGAAAGATTCTGATACTGCCTTATTTGAAAATTTTACTACAAGGCAGCCTAATGCCAGAATATACAGCGAGAAAGCTGTTTTATTACTGCACCTGTATATTGCGCCATGTTGTTGAGAAATTTGTATCAAGAATGAGTTGATCTCAATAAAAAATTTCCAAACAATACCACTCTTTAACTATCAAAACATACAAATCTGTCCAAAGCACCAATCGCGTGATTTGTCCTTGATTGAAGGCGAAAATTTGACATGACGCTTACGTGTTTGCTAGCTTACAGAAGGGTTGGGATTCGAATTTGATTATACGGAACGCATAATTTAAATGTTTTTATTTTCTTTCCGTGTTTTTTTTTTATATTACGAAAAAGCATTTCTCAAGTGCAGAACGAAACCGCATTCAAACGAAAAAATCTCTAAAAATAAATCTGGTTATAGTAAACAAAAGGTCGTGTGGCACCAAATCATATATGCTTTAACTTAATACAAAGGGGATATGGTTTTTTTTCAGTGTAGCTATGCGATAGGATACGGTGCTTGCTGTATGGCGCAAAGAACAAAGCTACTGCGGTATTTTGAAAATAAAAATACAACAATCACACGCCAGAAAAACTGGTGATCCGCTGATGTTCAGCCCACCGTATTACAAACTCTCGCGGTGTCATAACAAATAGAGTAACCCTTCATAGCTCATCATTGACTAGGTAATGAGGTTCACGCAGGAGATACATTTGTGTCATTCTACACCACTAGATTTTGGTGTTGTTGTAACATTGATACGCACATTCATATATGACACACGTGCGCCACAGTCGTTGTTGCAGCCCGCAGTGCGATTGTTGCAGGTAAGATTCATTACAAATTAAGTCCTTTTAATTGTGATATCAACAATAAACAAACCGAATTGGCAGCCACACACACATCAAATGAAATGAAGCGAGCAGTACAATGGTTGGAATGGTGATGCTTACAATGTGCACTGTAGTTGCAAGTGCATAGCAGCAGGAAGTTGCTGGTCGGATTAATTATTGCTTCACTGGTAATTGGTTGTTTGCTTAGTTTTTTTTTTGTTCTAAGACTAGTTCCAATAGTTAGTACGGCTACTGAGAAATATACAGCCAGCGTCAAAAATATGCATACTCTGACGTTTTGACGATTTTATTTATTTATAATTTCTACACCTTTTTTTTATTTTTTGTTTTATAAAAATATAGTTCATTCAATAACAAAACCACAAGAATAAATTGTTTTAATTACATACGGAACTCGGGGAAAATGCAAGAGATACCAAGAAACTCACAGTTGTAGCCGCCTTTGAGCGGCAAATGGATTTTATGAAAAAAAAACACTTTTCGTTGCAGAAATACACCCGTTATTAGAAATAACAACAGACCCAGACCTTGCGGAGTGGTGGTACGCACATCTAACCATGAAATAAACTAGATAGGTCCCAGACAAATGTTCGGTAAAAATGGCCTTTTGGCTTTCAAGATATTCTTGGGCATGATTTCTACACTTTCGCAAATGCTCAAAGCAATTTGGTTAAGCATTTTCCCCGCAGTGAAGTCGAAAGCTTACAAAAATGGTTTGTGAATGCGCTAACAGCTTCTGCTGGCGATGAATATCGTTGTGCACAAAGTTTATCCTTAATGTACGGGAACAAAGAAAATCCATAAGGTGCCAATTCAAAACAGTGCATCAGATTCGATGTTTTGAGTGCTTAAAAAATCAATTATTTGGCGAGATGGGTATGAGTTCGCATTTTCTTTACAAAAACCAGTTGTCGTTTTCGTGGTTTTTTCTCCATTCGCCCAAGACTGTTGACAAAACAATGTTTGGGTATCACTCAGAATCGACTGTTTTACGTTCCTCTAATGCCACTGAAGCCACATGACAGGTTATTGCGAAGACACAGACGCCTTCAGGAAGGGATTTTTCAATAAGATCTTCTATTTGGAAGATTTATTAAAATACCCTCCAAGCGGAAGTAAAATAAGTGTGTTTTAAAAGCCTTGCCATTAGAAGGCAGGTGTATTTCCAAGGCAACCAAATTCAATGAAAACAAGTATAAGATCGGGCGAAAGCGAATTTTATATACCCGGCGCAGGTATCAACTTTCGTTATTAATTTTATTAAAAGCACCGAGTTTGGTAGTAATTGATAAATCGGTTACTAAGAAACAAATTTTTGGTCATAAGTGGACGAAGCCACGCCCAAAATCCAAAAATTTATAATAATCTAATTTTCTGCTTAGTGGTCATTGAAATAATCGATTTTGAGTAGTTACCGATTTATCGCAGTTTCCGTGTTTCTGTAAAATACCGTTATATGGGAGGTGGGTGTCGCTATTGCCCGATTTCAAAGATTTTCAACAAATTTCTTAGCTGGATCCCAAGAAAGGCTCGTACCGAGTTTGTTAAGGATTGGTGAAGCGGCTACTGAGATACAGTATTTCATCATAAGTGGGCGTGGCACGTCCCTTTTCCAAAAATTTCATAATAATATTATTTTGCACCAAAATTCTATCTCACATACTGGTTTTGAACAATTTGGATCCAATATTTACTGAAATATCATAGTTTATGCATTTTTCGAAAATATCGTTATATGTGAAAGGGCGTGGTAACAGTCCGATTTCGACCATTTTCAATAGCAACCAACCTACCTTGGATAAAAGGCATCATATATACCAAATTTCGTTGAGATATCTCAATTTTTGCTCGAGTTATCGTGTACACGGAAAGACGGACGGACGGACTTCGACTTCTCTTTTTATTCTGATCATTTATGTACACATTTGTCTATATCTATATCGATTCCTGTAGGTTGTTACAAACAACCGTTATGCGAACAAAGTTATAATACCTTGTGCACAAGTGCGCTCGGGTATAAAAAAAATCGCAGTAGACGCATCGGTGTGTGCAAACTGCAAATTTAAATTCAAACTGTTTTATTATAATGGCATGCTAATTTTTTCCATCTAAGGGAATGTGTAGCAGAAGGCCTGCCTGGAAACTCCGGCTATTCCATACAAAATGAAAAGGAGTAGAGAATCGAGTACGGAAGGCCGATTGCTTAAAAAGATTCGAAAATGGGGGCTCCCAGAAGGCCTCTTATTTTCTAATTCATCCAACGAAAACCTTCCTTTGATATAAGCATTTATTTGTCTACTTAAATCTTTGAAGTAACTGTAAACAACGTACAGTAAAACGTTCAAAGTACGTTAATGCGAAAAATATCAAATTTCACGATGAACGCACGATGTTGCGAAATCTAAAGACTAGTTTAGTGACCCCCGTAGACTGCCGACAGAGTTCATAATTGGTTTACAAACTTTAAATACAGCATTTCGCTAGCTTAGAGTGAAAGGTAGCTAGGTCTAGGTTTTTTTAAATTTTAAAGGAGAAAATAAACATCCTTCAAACTCATTTTCTTCGGCCTCTTACTTTTCAAAATGTTCAATCAGAAACAACTCTAAACGAATCAAATTCCACAACGTTGAAGAACATTTGTGGTACTCTTTGGGAGTTATCATGTTTTCTGTGACTAGTTTCGACTTGGCAAATTCGCGCATCGCTGCTCTGGATCTAGTCCAGAGTCCAAGAGAAACTAGTGCTTCCCAATAGCCCTTTGCAGCCTACCAAACAGCGCTGCTCTCGGCCTAATCCATTCAGGCAGCCCGTTGAACATTGCCAATCCTGAACGAACTGAATCAGCAATATGAGAAGCGAAGACACGGCTTGGAAACGAGTCCTGGTTCTGGGGAGTTTCTGTCCATTCGTATGACGTGACCAAGTCAGTGTAGCCGCTGCTGTTGTTGTTGTTGTTGTTGTTGTTGTTGTATCCGCTGAATTTTAATTTGCTGCACTATGTCTATATCGTTATAAAGCTCAACGACCCATCGTTAAATCGTCTGCAGTATTCATCATGGCCAACGTGCAAAAGCCCGTAAATTTTTTGCAGAACCTTTCTCGCGAAAACTCCAAGAGCCGCCTAATCAGATGTTTTCATTGTCTGTTATGCCTCTGAGGCATACAGTAACATGGCATGATGAGTGTAATATGTAAGGGGTGATCCATATAGACTTTTTTTTTAATTTTAAATAAAACACTTAAAACAGAACTGAATTTCTGAACTTTTATTATTACCCAAAAGAACAATTTACTATTTAATAAACAAGTAATTTTTAAGCAAAAAACAAAACCGATTTCACTTCTCATATAAAAATGTAAGATTATCGTTAATTTCTTCATGATCCAATGATCGGATTTAAACTAAATTAATATGGGCTCACCTGTGAGGTAACACCTTTCCTTTAAAAAAGGAATTATAGAAATCGGTTAACGTGGTCCAAAGTTATGCGGTAATATACATAAAAAATATATATATATTCCGACGAATTGACAACCTTCTCCTTTTTGTAAAGTCGGTTAAAAAGAACAATTTTTTTTGTTATTTTTATTATATTTATATTTTTGTGTATAACTACACCGGAAAATATAATAATTTTTCAGAACTAAGTATATAAATACGAACTCTATACCTTCAATGCTGCAAAAGTAGAAGAATATCTAGGTTTTATGAGCATGAGCGTGCGTGGCGTGAGTCCGATATATTTTGTGCGTGCGTGAGCGTGATAAAATTGTATTTCTGTTTACGTGATTGTGCATGACCTGATTTAAAATCTTCTCACGCGCGCATCTCTAATTCGGAGTCTACGATTCCCAGAGGATGATTACCTTATTACTTAAAAAAATAAAATTTAACTCAGTTCAAACGGATTACCTTTAAAGCCAAAAGGTTCGATACAAGAGGTACTTTTATTTTTAGAAGGTACTTTTCTACTACTATACTAGAAGGTACTTTTACTTATTTCACTTTTACTTTTAGTTGAATTTTAATTAATATGGGATTTTTTCTTCGAAAAATTTGTGACAAAATTAATTTTTTGTTTTTAATTTTTTAAATTAGTCATTTTTCCACTTCAATATTTTTTTCTCAAAAAACTAGACGAGCTAGAAAAAACGGATTTGAAATCATCATCAAAAAATCTAAAGGATCAGGCTTTCGAGATCAAACTCGTCCAAATTTTGTTGAACCGGGTAATTATGAGTTCACTGCATCTCGGATTTGAAATTTGTAGCTATAAACGATTTGGCACTTAGTTTTCAAAAATGGGTTTTGTCCGGTTTCTTCTCTTTTGTGGGAGTGTTTTGCACTTACGAAACTTGTCCAGAAATATAGAAAATAAACCCACATATATATGAGCCATTCTTTTTTAAGTCTGACGGATTTCGTAAAAAAAAATTATGTCGTGCCTCCGATTCGCTTAAAATTTTGTTTGTGGGTTCTATACAGGAAATAAGCTTTGAGCCAATCGAAAGAGTGATACCAAATTTGGTGTCCGATATGAAAAAGAATGTCTCATATAAGAAATAACTTTAGTAACCATGACCAAATTAATCTTTCCGCGACATATATACCGTTGACGTAATATAGAAAGGCCCTAAATGACATTTTTTTTCGAAATCTGGTTTTTTTGCATTCTCAAGAAGCTTAAACCTAAACCCATCATCCCTAAAAAATTTAGAACCGTAACTCAAAAGCGAAATTATTTCTCTCTTTAAAAAGCTCTAACTGAACGAATGAAAATTTCGGACAGCAAAAAACCCTGTGTGTATAGTCTGTGTTCGTAATTTGGTGTGAAAAGTATCAAATAAATAAATAAAACCAATAAATAGTGAAAAATGGGGCAGCGGCGTGCCACAAATACAAAAATGGTAAGCAGTATACTGGCATATCTAAGACAAAGGACGGGAATGTTTTCTGTTAAAGGCCATACAGTTTGTTAAGGGAATCATGCTCGTCGTACTTTTGTCTAAAAAATTGCCGTAAATGCCTTCCTTTTGATGAAAATGCTCGAAAATAAATTTTTAATTCATTCTGGGAGATGTCGTGGGACCAGAAGAAGAAATAAGTTCGCGGTCTAATTAATTTTATTCCAAAGAAGTGACAGACATCTGACAGTTACATAAATATTATACACTATCTTGCTAGTTCATAACTCAAAGCAACTACTAGCTTGTTTTGATATGGAACAAAATATATTGGATTTTACCTGAATTTAAAAAGATCTAACTGATACCCCTATTGCGAATGTCGACTGGCAGTAGATAAGCGACTATTAAGCGATTATCGATTATCGATGCTTTTGCGAGTGTCGCTTAGTCGCTCAATTAGCGACTGTGAATACTTTTTAATCGCTCATCCTTCTATTGCTGTTTTTTAGTCGTTGGAGTTTGCGTTTATAAAATTTACATCAGAAAGTGGTACTATAATGGATAAAAAGTAAGTCAATTGAACTGGAAGTTGTAAAAAATTGTGAAATATACATATGCATGTATGTGTCTGAATTACAGATCAAAAATTATAAGCAACAAAAGGCAACTTGCGCGGTTGGTCGTACTGATGCAGGAGAGTGAAGACATAGGCAAAGGAATTTCCGGAAAGAGTAGGGTAGGAAGCTCCGCTTCTATTGGAAAAGATACATATACAATATTTCTTGTGCATATAACTCCGGCTACGCCATCCACAATGTTTTTGCGCAGAACCAACATCAAAAGTTTATGCAAAAAAAACTGCATAATTTATTAGTTGACTAGTGCTCGGAAATTTGAAATCTTTATTTTAAATTAAAGTTGAATTCTTTCAATACACTTGTTATGTTCTTATGTTAAAGTTTTTAAACTCGGGTCACGCGTTTGGACACAAAAACCCAACATCATTGTATAAAAAACTTAACCGTACCGTATTTCTTAAACTTCCATAAAGTTTATTAATGAGGAAAACAGCTTTTCCTGCAAATCATGTAAAGCCTAAAAACCGTGAAGCATCGGGAACGCAACTTCTATTCATACAACTCACACATGTACATACACCTTCCAAGTCCAAGGGATCCGACGAATCTCGCAATTCCCTCCTTGCTTTTGCCAACTCTACTAATCTATTAGCTTCCGCATCATCTTCCTCATCACTAAACCATATTTCAACTGTGTCCATTTTTTAAATTTTATAATAAAAGCAATTATTTTAAAAATGATGTAAATAAAACACTCAAGAAACAAATGTAAACAAACAAACAGCTGTTTACAGTTCTGTCAACCATTCACAATAGTACAAATTTTTATCGATCAAGTTACACAATAGCAAAATAAAAGATGATCGACTCGATCGACAAATTTCTATTCTACTGCCAGTCGACACTCGCAATAGGGGCCTGAATAACACAGTAGGGAGGCAAAAATATCACAGCTAAACGGCCAAATACGTAAAATTAATTTTGGCCTCTAGATTACGATGGCGTTTTCTCAAAATCCGTATCACGTCAAAATTTTGAGATGTTTAGGGGGGAAGTTTTAGAGTTGTGAAAGTGAATTTTTCGTCGTTTAAAACACTGTGCTCAGGCTTTGAATTTTTTTCTGGGCAAAGGTTTTGATAACTGATCTTACTTAACTGAGATCTTTTAAATTCAATGGCGTCCTCCATTTTTCCAGATTGGCTATAGTTTTCGAGATAACGGTTCTTGAAAATCTGCTTAAATTTAAGGTTTTTGTTTGTTAATAATTACCCCAGTTTTAATTACCCCAGTTAATTTTGCACGTGACTGTATTTCGATATTACTTTAGCTATTTCTGAAAATCATGGAAATCGGTTCACTATAACATATAGCTCTCATACAACTGATTCTTCAGATATGTGGTTTTGCGTTACAACTCATATTTTATTTCGTAATATTTTTTTATAATAGTAGTTCATACACTGCTTGGACCTGAATTTGGGTTCTTTTCAATCCCACTCTGGCATATTTTTGCAGTTTCTGTTGTACGAATGGCTTTTTAATACCTTTTTTGTACTGTGAAAGCTGTTGTTCGTTAAAGTCAAAGTGACTGAGTAATGCTTTCAAATAGGTGGCGGTCTATACCGCGTCTATTTCACATAAGTTGGGAACCAAAAAACACAAACCTAAAATCTACGCGCGCGGTTACTGTCATATTAATTGATGAAAAACATCGAAAATTTTGCAAAAAACTTTTATTCATCATATCATTGTCTTCGGAAACTCCTAAAGATGAAAAAATTAAAAAGCTTTGCAGTAAATTAAACAAGTTTTGTTTCGTTTGTGGTAAATTCGTTTTGAAATCAGACCAGCGTAAATTAGTCTCAAATAAAAATGCACTAGCATGCTATAAATGGTACTTTTTGCAATCTGAACCTGCACAAAATAAATACACTCCCGAATTCACATGTATTTCGTGCATTAGTGCGATGAATTTTTGGTGAACAAAAAAAAAAACGATTTTCGTTACCATTCGGTTTACCAATGATTTGGACAAATCCCGGAAAACACGAAGCAGAAAATTGTTATGCATGCACCAACAATACATTTGGTTTCAATCGAAAAAGTAAGTAAATTTAAATAAAACCATGAAATTATGTATAGTTTGCCCTCACCTTAATCGCTGAGTGTATGAAATAGGTAAAAGTTTCTGTATGTTTGGAAAGTACCACGCCTAAGTATAACCAACCTTGGAAAGTCTGCAGCAGATGTCCAAATTAAAAAAAAAAAATGGTGCAGAACTTTTTTAGTTTTTGTCCGCCGAACAAACAAATTAAACATTTGTATGTCGATGGCTGAGTGGAAGATCTACCTATCTCGCCAGCCAGTTCGAAATCACCCTACTTCAGAATTTGATTGAAGAACGCACTATTTCAGAATTTTTTGAAAAACATCCTATCTCAGAATTTTGTTGAAGAACGCCCTATCTCAAAATATATTGAAAATGTGCTGAGATAGGGCGTTTTTAAATCGGCAGCTGAGATAGGTCGATCTTCCACTCAGCCATCGATATATGCATATATATGTACGTACATATACTCATAAATATTTAATTCAATAGATCGGTCTTGTGTCGTCTACAAAGGTGTACCGAGCGCTCATTTACCTGTTGCACATATGTAGTGATGCATTACAAGTTCCAAATAATCCATCCGAACTCGAAACTGTCTATGATTACAAACGCCATTACCACTTGATGATGGATCTGATTACATTCCGATTGAAAACAATTTACCGTCTTTCATATCCCAAGAATACCTAAGCAGCATGGTGCGTAAATTAAATCTCTCCCATAACAACGTAATGATTTTGGCATCAGAACTGAAAAGCGTGAATGTTTTAGCACCAGGAGTAAAAGTAACGGCTTACAAACATAGACAAGATCCGTTTATGCAATATTGCAAGTTATCGGAAGATGGCACTCAGGCTTATTGCAGTGATGTTGCAGGTATGATGAATGAAATGGGAATTACTGACTATATAAATAATGCCTTTCCAAAACTTTCCGTTGAAAAAATCCGTGAAGGTAGTTTTTTGATTGTATATGAGTGAAAATTTCGCAAGTGGTTGTAAACCGAATAAAGTGATTTGTGCGAAAATAGCTTGACCGTCCAATTTTGGGTGGTCCATTTGAGAGATTTTGGCTCATATATTTTATTATATCTCTCTCTTGCTTTAAGAACCTTACAATTTTTATTTCAGGCGTGCTTAATGGGCCGGACATCAGAAGATTAATGAAGGATCAAGGCTTCCTGGAAATTCTTGATGGCACAGCAGCCGTTGCATGGGATGCAGTTCGGGCTTTAATTAAACACGTTGTGTAAAAATCGTTCACCATAATATGCCATTTTTATTGCGAACTTGATGGAATCTTTTGAAGCCTTTGATGTGCACATGTCGCTTAAAACCCGCATGCTACACAGTCACTTTGACTTTTACGAGCAACAGCTTTCAACAGAAACCGACGAGGTAGGAGAGAGATTTCACCAATCCATTATGTGTTTTGAGGACTGATTCGCTGGAAAACGATTGAATTCAATGTAGGCGGACTTTTGCTGGTCGATCGCAGGGGGCAAAGATTATTAAAAAAATCATTCGAGCAATAGAAACTAGCAAAATATGCCAAAACGGGATTGAAGAGAGCCCAAATTTAGGTCCAAATAGTATATAAATATATAAATATTATAAAAAAATATTACGAAATAAAATATGAGTTGTAACGCAGAACTTCATATCTGAATAGCCAGTTGTATGGAACCTATATGTTATAGTGAACCGATTTCCATGAAAAAAGTTCAAAACCTGAGCACAGTGTTTTAAACGACGAAAAATTCACTTTCAGAACTCTAAAACTTCCCCCCTAAATATCTCAAAATTTTGACGTGATACGGATTTTCTGAAAACGCCATCGTAATCTAGAGGCCAAAATTAAGTTTACGTGTTTGGCCGTTTAGCTGTGATAATTCAAAACCTTAAAATTTACCTACAGTGTAATTTATTTCATAACTTCGCATTCACAAAGACCCTAACTGACAGAAATTCTACATAATTGACAAAAAATTAAAATTGATTTAAGTTATACTAGGTATTGATATTTAACATAAATTTCATTGATAAAATTAAATAAACATTTTATTTTTTTAATTATAGAACGTTTTTTGTCTCTCCTAAATAAAATAAACTGCGTTAGTTAGGACCTTTATACATTTCATCAACGGCAGATATGTACATACATACTAGAGTGTTCGATTATTCGGCTTTTTTCGAGTTATTCGAAAAATTGCGATCTGAAAAAACAGGTCCCCGATTTTGAAATTAAAAAAACGGATAAAGCAGTTTTTTGCATAGTTTTCAAACCATAAAAATACATGTTGGTATGAAGCCAAGACCAAAAATTACAATAAAACTATGCACAGCAAAAATAGCTTTTATTTAGAAAAGAGCAAAGCAAAATAAATTCAAAGTTTTTTTTTTTAATTAAAAATGAAACAAATAAAAATCAGTGAAAAATTCACGTACTTATTTTAACATTAAATTATTGCTTCTATTATGACTTTCTTCAGATTTCGGACGTGTTCATGTTGCCGTAGCCGCGTGCTTAGAGGTGCTGCCACCCCGGAGGCCCATGGTTTAATTTCTGGTCCAAGCAACATAAAAAAGAAACTATTTCAAATAGCGGTCGCCCCTTGCCAGAGCTGCAAGTATCATAAAAAAGGTTCTTCGGAGGTGGAGTAAAAGCGTAGATCTCTCCATTTGTGTCCCAACATCAAGAAGCAGAACACGAATAGCAGAAACTCGGCCAAACACGTATACAACGATTAAGCGCCAAACATTTATTTATTGGAATTAAATATAATATACTGTTCATCCCCAAGTTACCTAGGATATACTTTTAAAATTATTTAACTTAAACTGGAAAAAGCTTAGAAAAAAACGAAATGTTTAAAATATGCTTTAATTGTTTTTCGTTCTTTCAGTCTGGCTTGCCAAATGTTGGCGAAGTTTTAAAAGCTTTTACAAAGTCCAAATTTTTTTTTCGATAGATTTTTTTAGTTGATTTCAAAAAAGCCATATTAAAGAAAATAATAGTTATCACCTTCTATTTGTATCAAAAAGAGTGGGTCTTAAATACATATACCGTAATGTTTTATCAGAGATTTTAGTTATTTGTAAGCGGTAAATTAAGTTCGTGTCAATTTAAAACCCCTTTTGGCATTCTGTACTCTCTTGTAACCGGTAAATTTTTACCCCCTTGTAAAGTGGTAACAAGATTTTGTTCCATGCGTAATGCAATACCAACATTTTTCCAAAATCCATAGTACGTCCCAGTAGATAATTTCAGGAGTTAAAAGCCCTTCCGAAAGGCCTTCCTGAGAGTCAAGAGGCCACTCTACATTCCTTTCTCCTTTCTTTTTTATATGGAGTGGCACAAATTGAAGGGCTTCTATAGGTACTCCAGAAGGCCTTTTGGAGGAGTTCTTTTAAAGTTGCTTCTTCAGTTTATAAAAATCATACATATTTGAAGTATTTGCTTACAGTTTATATCAAATCTTAAAATGTTTATTGAAATTTATTTGTAATGCTAAATAATATAAATTTATGCATTCGTGTAAATTGTAAATGGATAAGCCCTTTTTTCAGTCCTTTTCGGGTAGAATGGCTTTACTTAAGAAGCCCTACCTAAATTATATTCTGGGGTAGAATTTCTGTAACAAGAAATGGAAACAATTTTGGTAACACAAAAACATAACAATATGTTCGGTTAAGTGCAGAATGGGTTGTAGTCTTAAGTCATTTTCAAACCTGCGATATCTGGACACACAAATACAATTTTTGGAAGAATTGCACTTACCAGTAACCGTAATAAATTGGGGTGTGCCTTCGTCATCGTCCGCCGATTGCGTTTGCACTAGTGTTACCTGACCGTTGGCCACTTGTTGCGCCAATTCTACGTTGTCTTTAATTGCACTTAAATCAGGTAAATCGCCATGCGCTTCACTACTCGCCGAATTAGATGCATCCATAGGCACGACAACGCTAATAAGAGCAACTGCTTCATTTTGGTCATGAGCCACCAGTTTCTTGTGCTGTTGATATAAATACAAATGATAGATATTAATGGAAACAGAAATTCATAGACAATGGCTTCAAGCTACATACCTCTATCATAACATCATCCATATTCGTTGTAGGCACAACGTCCACCGCCGAATCCACGTATTCAAACTGCTCGCCATGTGAAGAGGAGGAACAAGCGTTGGCGGTTTCAATGGAAATCTCCTCATGTTTGATATCATGTGTGGCCAATACATTAGCTGTTGCAGAATTGGCACCATCTGCATTGTCGACGCTTGCTGGCGTGGTTGTTGCGGCATCGGCAGACGTTGGAGACACCACTGCTGCTGTTGAGATTACAAAATTTCTCTGACTTGCAAGTCGTGTGGTCATAATAATGTCCTATGACTCGTACTGCTAATGCGATGGATGCTTACTTTTATTTATTATCTATTTTATACATATATTTTTATGTATGTAGTTTGTATATTACAGTATATAGTTTATAAGTGTATATAAATTTTTTGAAGTGCTTTTGGTATTTTACTAAAATACTCTGACTAGATCTTAGTTTACAAATGAAGGCAACTGTTTATTCAAATTATTTGGTAACTTTTCTTTGATGATTACATCTGCAATGAAAATTAAGAAACATGTATGTAAATAAATATGTAATAAGAAGAGGCATGGGAAATCATCATCAATTATATAAATAGGCAATCACGTTTCCTTTACACCCCTTTTACGGCTAAACTATACTTCTAAGTGTAAGACGAACATATGTATACTTTGCTAAGAAAATGTCATGCAAGATCTATCCAGCCATATATTGTACTTTTATACATGTTATATTAAGATTGATAGCAACTCTGTTTTGAAGGGTGTTCAGTCTTGTAATACAACCCTGTAAATACTTCCGGCCATTACATTTTGATCAAGCCAATAGCCAGCAAGTTGCGAGAAATAAAAATCGAAGTTTTTCTAAGGAATCTAAACATTTGTACTTTACATAAGGTATAAACAATTATATATCATTAGAAAGGTATTTTGATGCTGATGTTCAGGCAATTTTTAAAAATTCAAATTAGTTTAACATAAAGCGAAAAAAATCAATTCAAAAGTCACACCAATACTAATGCCGTACATGTACATTGTTGGGGCTGAAATGCCTCCTAAATGTATGCTTTAATATTGATACTGAATTACAGAAATGTGCTAAGCAGCAGTTTAGGAATAAGATGTATGTCTGTATGTAAATGAATACTCAAACAAGGAAGAAGGTAAAGTTGAGTATGGAGAAGAAGAAAGGGATAAATACAGAAATTAAAATAAAAGTAAAGAAACCTAAATATAAAGACAAAGAGGAACGAAAATTTAAATACTTAACCTAATAACAACGGTGGGGGTGAATATGTAAATGAAGAAAAGAATGGACATATTTAGATCACGATAAAGGAAAATATAAAGATGAAGATGAAGACCAAGACGAGGAAGAAGATGAAGATGAGGATGAAGTTGAAGATGCAGGCGAGGAAGAAGATGAAGATGATGATGATGATGATTTTTATAAAAAAATATCAAGGAAAATGTTTACTTGAAAACATTCACTCTTGGTTTCCATGGTTTTACTATGGGCGGATGACAAATTTTCGAGTAAAACTCAGGATAAGGCAGATTGTGAATCAACATGTGGACACTTATTGGAGTCACTGTATATGTATGTACATAAGCATATACACACTCATAATACATAAATAATAATTGCGTTTTAAGAAAGTTTATGCCTCTAAAAGTGCGCGCGGAAATCACGAAAGTACATTACATACATACAGAAATACTGTATATTTACATACACACATACATATGTGTGCGCCACTGTGAAGATCTATTCGAATGTGTTAGTGCTGCCGGAAGTGCGGGTGTTGCTAATGATGACTTCAATTGCGGATCCACCTGGGGTGTTGCTATGAAATTAAACTTCTGCAGGTATTTTTTCTACCTTTTGACATTCATCTTTGCTTTCGGCCTTCTCCTACCACATATAAAATTTTTCCTTGCATGAAGCCGAACGTTTCTATGGTATCGGACACCGTCGCTAGGGACGCCAGTGAGCGTCGCGTTGTTTTTTCTGCCATCGATTCTGTGTAACTCGCACATTGGTGAGTACCTCGAATGGGAGATTTCGCTTTTTCAACTTTAATTGAAATACTTTATGACAAAATCAGCACAATAGTATATTGTGTGATTGGTATTTAATTGCATTTTATTAATGTAACAAGGCATCAAGTTGGCGAATGCAAAAAAAGTAACAAAAATCATCAATTTTTTGGGTTTCGTTGCGTTACGGAAAGTAGGTATGTAGGTATATAGCGTCACCCGAAATGCAAAAAGGCGTAAAAAACATCGTCGCTGAAATACAAAAAGTCGTAACCAATAAAAAATTCAAAATTCAATTTTTGATTCATATGATGTATTTCATCGAGTTGCTACTCCCACCCCACATCATTTTATGAAAAAAATAAAATGAAAAATATTAGTCAGGACTTTTTCCATTCCAATTACGTTGTTGTTACGTACATATATGTATGATCATACATACTCTTCCTAAAATATTTCGAAACGGAATAGATAGCCCAGAATATCACGCACGAGAATATACCCGAAGTAAGGTTTGTTTGTCGTGAAGGGCGACTAAAATCCATTTGGTGTGTGTGCCCCAAATCGCATTCGTGCGTAATGGCTCAACGTTTAGATGATAATACTCCCACACGAGTGAAAATCCATCCACATTTACGGCAAGAGGGCGGATTCTGGAGGCCTCACCTCTTGCCATCGCTCCAGCGCATAGACCAGGAGTGCATCCTGAAGGAGAGTAGGGAGGTTTGGGTTTATTTTGTAAAATTTTGCATTACTTTTGAAAATTGAGCGCATTTTGTGTTTCTAGAACTTTTTATTAAAGAAGCAATTTTTAAGCAAAACACACAACCGATTTCAATTCTCATATACAAATTTAGGAGTACCGTTAATTTTTTATGATCCAATGATAGGATCTAAACCAAATAGCGGGACGACTCTTAAGGTACCATATTTCTGATAAAAAAAAAGCGATTGAAATCGGTTCAATCGGTCCAAAGTTATTTAACAATGTGCAAGTTTCAAGTGGCTAAAAATTACCGTTGATTTTGTAGAATTTTTTTCGCCGAAGGTGTTGCGGGTTTCTTCCATATAAAAATAAATTGTGTTTATTCGTAATATGGAAGCAAATACGGCAAAAAAAATCTAAAAAATCAGCGGTAATAATAATAGATTGGCGCTTACACATATGTTAGTGCTTGGCCGAGCTTATCCTCCAAATTGTAGCGTACACATTGATGTTGTGCGATTGAATTTTTATAAGAAGCTGTTTTTCATGGCAGAAATACACTCGGAGGTTTGCCATTGCCTGCCGAGGGGCGACCGCTGTTAAGAAAAAACCTTTTTTTCTATATTTTTGCGATGTTGCTTTGACCAGGGATTGAACCCAGGCCCTGCGGAGTGTAAGCGCGCACTGCTTACCACTACACCTTGCACATTCCCTGTCGGAAACAAGTGATTTTTTTTTTTTAATTCAACTAATTGAAAGACTACATACTTAAAAAAAATTCAATGAGTAAACGTTTCGAATTTTTATACTATTTTTGCTCAAAAAAACAATTTGTGTCTTGGAAGTATGAAAAAGCATCTGTGAAGTCCAGAACGCAAGCGTATTCAAAAGAAACATACTGACTTTGAAGTTGTGTAAACCAAATTCATTTTAAAGTATGTAGTTGAAGTTAAATGCAGAGTCGGACAGTCGACTTGCTGCTTGCGCACAATTCAAACATTTGAAAACCCATTTACTTGTCTGGCTGTAGCTAAGCGTGCAAAGATGTTTGCTACAATTGGTCAGCGCAAAGAATGTCCATGTTCAAATCTCATTTAATTTAAAATTTTGAATTTCGGGTTTTCTTAGTTACGAAAAAGTATCTGTGAAGTGCAGAACGAAAGCGCATTCAATCGCAACATATATACATAGACTTTGAAGTTGTTTAAGCCAAATTCATTTTAAAGTAGTTGAAAATACATGCAGGATAAGGCAATTGACTGCTTCCTAGGACATTGCCATGTTTAATAAATGAGTTCGTTGCAGGTAAAATACTGAAAATTTTGAAAATAAAGTAGTTAATAAGTTACTTTCAAACTAATTCAATTTCCTGCAGGGTTGTTAGACTAAAATTGAATGGGCTATAAAACTGCGTACTCAAAAAAATTCGACCACTTCTAAGAAAAAAGTTTGAAATTTAGGAGAATTTATTGAATTTTTTGTAGTCGTTTACAAAGTTTAAAATTTGGGTTATGTGTTTTGTTAGAGAATGAACTGTATTTTAACTGAAAATTCTAAAAATTAATAATTAAACATAAGTGGCAAACAATATCACTTAGAAATGGAGGTGCCCTCGGAACGTCAAAACCTTCCAACTAAGTCAGGAGGTCTAGGGGCCAGTGTTGCCATTTTTGTTGCCAGATTTAGCCGGTTACGATAGAAAACAGCCGGAGAAAATTCGGTTTAGCCGGCAGCCGATTTGTTAGCCGTTTTGCAAAAAAAATTACCCGGTTTTAGCCGATTTTGCTATTTGCTATTCGCCTTATTTTATTAAAATTCAAATATACAAGTTTTTATTTCTACAAATTTAGTGATCCAAAATCTATTAGAAATGGCTAGTCTTATCCCTGAGAAATTTTTTTTTCTGTTGGGCTGTGTTACATTGAAAACAAATTTTTTCTAACCGGAAAAGTCTTCAGATAGTGAGCCGATTTCAATGTGTTTTTGTTTTAAGCGAGTGACCCAATTACATATAAACTGGAACGCGCCATTTTAGTTGATTTCGAATCTTACAAATTTACAAATTTTGCTGAAATTTTGAAGAATTTTCATAATTTTTACACAAAGTCTAAAATCTGGATGTAGTATATGGTTTTTGTTAAGTAATGAGCTACATATTGAGCTAAAGAAAAATTGGCGAAACTTGCTTAAATTTTTGTTAAGAATGTCTTAAATTTAAGTGTGAAGTTTTACGCGCAACACTTAGAAAATAAAAGAGCACGAGTTTCGATGTGGAGCAAAACTCTCTGGGGAGACAATACCTGTGAAGAATTGCATCATGGTGCAAATATACTTTATTTTTGTTATCATTGTTATTTCCAAGTTGGTGGCCTTCAGCCGCACTAGAAGAAATAACCTCATCAGTCCAACTCCGGTTACGCCATCCACAGTTATTCGGGTCACGTGTTTGGACACGATAACCCAAAATCATTGTACAAATAACCGAACCGTACGCAAACTGTCTTACTTATGCATTTTTCTATAAACAAAAATTTTATAAAATGAAACTGCAATAGTTTTCATCTTATATGGATAATTCTGGTCACAAATACATAGTTACGTGCTTATATTTCTGTATAAATATTTTTTAGCAGCACCACATCTTTATCAGAAAATTCCGAGAATCCAAAAATTGGTACTGTTACAAGTTACAGGCCATCATTTTAACTCGACCTCCTTCCTGTTCCATGGATAACGGTACATCTTTTAGAGGTTAAAAAATATTTTGCGTCAGCAATTTGTCGTCGAACTTCACGTATTACGTACCCTATCCTCGGAAAAGCAAAGAACTTTATTTTCGAATCTTTACTCAGGTGTACCGAATTCTGACAGTTTGGAAACGGGCAACGCTTTTAATATTTTCATCCAACTTCACTAACTTATTTTTTTTTTTACTTTTACAAGAATCAAAATTTCGTCTACTAGTGAATCTGGTGGCATGATTTTAGTTAAATGTCATAAACTTGTTAAAAGTTCGGCAACAACAACGTATGTTAACAGGCTAACCTAATATTCACGCACGCCGCCAATTTATTGTAAAAAATTTCTCATGCACATGCAACTTGTATGAGATCAACCGAAATTGAACGGCGTGCGTATGAAGCTAACTCAATTTCCAATTTTTGTTCTGCGTGACATTTTGATTTGACGTTCGCTCAATGAAATCAAATGCAAACGCATGCAAGTCAATTTCGGGTGACGCAAAAAAAACAAATTCGACGGCATGCGTACCAAAA
>NW_023458558.1:72123585-72159713 GCF_013731165.1 Rhagoletis pomonella
TTTCACAATATATTGCCCTCCGCCTAAGCAAAAGTGCCATACTTTTTGCTAATATAGTCATTTTGCGGGACAAAAAGCAACCTACTGCAAATGTTACAATATTTATAAGAAGCCAAATTGTTTAATAGAGAAGAAAATGCCATAAGTAATACAAACATGAACATATCCTTTGTTAAACAAAAATAAAGTGGTGTACAGTTTAGCTAGGAATAATCTTTGTTAGCAAAAAAAAATTTAATGGATTTACTAGTCTTTCTAATTATAATTTATGTATTAAAAAAAAAGTTAATTCTAGTTGAAACATTTTAGCCGTTTTTAGCCGTTTTTTTGTCCAATCTAGCCGGTCACCCCAAAAAGTTCTGGCAACACTGCTAGGGGCCCGGCCAAATTATTGTGAGACCGCAAAAGACTCTCCGCTCATCGCCGTAAATGGGAGGGCGAGTTCGTCTCAGCAGATGACTACTGCAGAAATTCAGTACTGCAAGAGCCATCCGACCGGGGCCGTCATTGCCTCCGGCACTGCAGGCAATGCTCATGGGTATGAGGAGAGAGATGGAACCATTGTGGTGAAATGCCTCTCCTAAGCTAACTGCACAGCAGAAAACACGATTACCACAGAAAGTTAAGTGGAAACGAGCTAGGCGATGGGAATCGCTTACCTTTTCGCTTCAAGAAGGCATTATTTTAACACGGGCATGTCATTAGCCGTAAGCCCTTTCCCGCAGCATTACCTTCGAAGAAAGGAGGAACGCATGGATAAACAGAATCTATAGGAGCGAACAAAGAATGCCTTACAGGGAAACTAATGTAGAATGCCTAGATAAGTACATACTAATCTATATTAAATTGAAAACAGAAAATACAGATTCTCTTAAAAGATTAAAATTTTTATAAATCAGTTTTTATACATACATATGTATGTATTTAGTTATTTAGATATTACTTAAAAATCGGTGTATACATACATGCATATTTAATTAAGCTTCAAATTGTACTTCCTTAAGGCGCTGGCTCAACGCAGGCTTGCTTTGCGCGCCTTGCTGACTTCAATTTGATTTGATTTACTTTGAAAACTTGCTTGGCCGAATGGTGGCTTGGAACGCTGTCAAAGTAACCAGCTGTCTGGTTGAAAAGTCAATGTCTGTTCCCTTAACGTTAATAATTATTTCCTAACTCTAAAAAATGTATGAAAAACTTTCAGATTTATTTTTAAATTAATGCGAAATAATGTTTGTATTTAAAAGAAATGATAATAATGCTACATACATATCTCTATCTACATTTACTAAAAAAACTATAACTTAAAAAAGCGATTTACTCGAAGAAGAAGTTTTTTCCTCTCGTGTAAAATTTGTAAAAGTGGGCTTTGCAACTTTTTACTATAAGATAACGATATATTAAATATAAATATGGAAACAATGAATCATTTTTATTTCATTTCGAATTACCTGCATTTTCTGTGACTTTTTTAAATTAAGTAAGCAAATTTTTGTTTGAATTTATGTATTTTGAAAGGAACATACCTCTTTGTCAAAAGCCTACAAAACGCTTTCAAATAAAACATTTGCCTAATTCAAACTTTGAGGCGCTTAAAGCAAGTGAAGAAAAGCTGCCATTTGGCCAGCCTTTATACGTTTTAGTATATTCCAAATAATTTTTGACACTTCTCGCAGCGAAGCAAGCAAAGCAAGCCTGCATTGGGCCAGCACCTTAACTCTTGCATTTCACTTTATTGACTGACTTCAACTTCGCTGCAAATTGAACAAAACAAAACATGATTTTTATGCGAGACAAATTTCCACAGAACGTAACGTTTGGATATTCATTCTATTTTTCAGCTGACTACGGCTGACTTCCAAAACGTCAATTGCTTTGTATACGTACAAAGTATAATGTCCCATAACGCCGAACTACAAAATGTTGACTATGTATACTTTTCCAAAACCCATTCGAAAAGTTATCGAAACGCATCGCTGGAGCAATCAGCGCATCAGAAACAAAGTTGATGCTTCGTTTGTTTCTGTTTCCATTAGTGTTTTAAAAATGGAAAATTCAGAAAAATTGTTTATTGCTAAATTGAATATTTAAAATACGCAATGTATACGGTTGCAATGTGTCGCAACTCTGCATTTACAAACAGCTTGAATACCGCAGTATAACAGTTACCAAACATTGTATTGATACGTTTTGGAAGTCAGCCTACTTTGCAAAACAAGGAAGCGAAATAAATAAAATATTGTAGGACATTCTACTTTGTATTACCGGCAATGCCTAAAAGAAGCGAAAAAATTCGAAGGAATTATAACGCTATGCCTTCTAGAACACGTTACCACTAAAAGCGATTACCGATTTTTTGTTGGGTGTTTACAGTGAATAGAGTACCCCTTTCAGGAAAGCGCTCTGCTGGATTCCAGATCCGGATCCTGCTTCCGTGCCTAAAATTCGCCGGTTGAAACCAAGAACTGGCGTGTCATTTCTCACAAAAAGGTAGCAACCAGGAAGGTAGAGAAGGTCCTACTCTGGTTGTGAAGATGGACTGTGGATACCCTCGGATCAAGGTACGGAAATCGCTCCAGTCTCTTTTTTGGGACAAAGTCTTTCATAATTGATCCCAAATAAATGACCAAAGCGATTCCTGCTATCGTTCTCAATTTTACTCGACCCAAGGTTCAAAATAATTTATTTCAACGATCCGTTAGCATTGGCCTAAGTAATGAAGTTCTTGCGAAATGAAATACTAATGTGCACAGATGATCTTATGGAGCCGGGTAGCGAGTAGAGGTATACGCCGCCTAGCCACGCCGCCGCCCTAGCCGTTTTTGTCATTCCTCCCGCGCCGCCGCAGAGTTACCAAAATATCGGCGCGGCGGCGGCGACGGCGGCGTTCGGCGCCTAAGGAATTTTGTACAAAATTTTTATGATGTATGTACATTGAAGTACATCGTTTAAAGGAACTAAATACTACTCGTATAAAAACACAATTTTACGAATGAAAATTACATTATCAAAGCAGTTTTTTTTGCATAATTTGCGCCACTGAATAAGAATATGATCTCCTTTATTTTTCCAAAAAGAGCGCAACTCAGAAAAAACATAGGTAAGATAGGGTCAAATACTGGTAATCTAATGATTTTTTTCCACAGTAGACAATTATTTTCAATACTACAACAATACTACTTTTTTTTACACATACTACAACAACAAGAAAGTTATAACGCATCAAAAACTTGAACGCCAATATCTCAGAAAGCAGTTTTAACAGAAGCGGCCTCATTGCATTTAACTCCTAATTTTTGGAGATAAAACAAAGACAATTTGATTTTCCTGTGTATTTTTTTTTAGTATGTTAAAACACTTTTTTTTGCTAATTTTTACATTCGCTAGTTAGTTTATTTTGGAGCTCCACATACGTATACAAGTACTAGGTGGCTGTGTGAAATTTAGCATTCCTTAGTGGTGGTCAAACCCCAGGAAGGTTTTGCTCCCTCGCATCGCAATGTTTTCTACGCAGGGTTAAAGTTCCCCCTTTTTGGTAAAAATTAGTATTATTTTTCATTACATTCGGTTCTCATCTCTCATTCTCATTCATCTATAAGCCATTTTTTTAAACAGTGGGTCGTTCTGGTTCGAGTTGATGGGTTAAACTTTTGGCAAAAAGGAGGCCAGCCTTGTTTTCAATATGTAATCCGCAAAAAATCGTAAGAGCTCTGTAATTTAACATAACGGTTGATAAGATTATTGCAAAAATTTATTGATAGCTACATAAATTACACCAATAGCTTAATTTTTTTAATTTTTTATTTCTTTAAATTTACATAGTACATACGACTCTGTAGAGAACATAGAGAGCCATGTGTGTATGTATGAATATATGTACCTCAGACTTTCTTCTGTTCGCCCATCCATCAGCGCCAGAAACTCAAGATTTTAATTCAAGTAGGAAGTAAGGTAATTTAAATTTAAAACTAATTCAATAAAATAATTAAATAGAATTATAATCTGAAGGTGCCGAATGCCTAACGCTGACGAGATGACATGATAAGATTAGTACCCTTATGGCTCCTTGGAATCTACCTTATGGGCAGTAGCCGCCGTCGCCGCCGCCGATTCTTTTTGAAGTTGACCACGCCGCCGCCGCAAAGCCTGTCGGCGTAAACCTCTAGTAGCGAGTCGTCAATAGAATCAGTATAAAATAAGTTCGATCTTTGGGCCCCTCATAAATCTTTTGTACACAAACTAAAGCGAAAAGAGGACGATTTGGGTCACCCACAAGCTGAGATGAGTTTTTATTTTAATTGTCAAGTCCTAGAACTAAAGCGGAATATCATCAACGCTTGGGAGGTAATGAAAACTGTTTACCAAAATCTTTACGGAATTTCGAAAAAATTGTCATTTAGTTGGTACCTCGGTGCCTGCTGAGAGCCAATTTTCAAAAGCTGGAGCTACCGAGAGACCCAACCGCTTAACAACAAAATGCTTATCAAAACTTTTGTTTTTGCAAACTTGGTTAAATAATAACTAATTATCGCCGCTAGAAATACTCGTTTTATTTTTTATGGCTGGCTAACAAGAGAATTAGAAATTTTTTATTGAAAAGTATTTTTGTGAATACTCACCGTAAAAAAGTGCCTTTAAAAATTCGATTAATCGATTATTTCTCAATGATTCCAATTAACTGCAATTCGTTTTTTGTTTGGCCTTTGATTAATCATATGATTAATTAATCGATTTTTTTTGCCATCCCTACTGACATGGGGTCCACGGTTTGTAGAGTAATCCATAGAGTGATAAACAAATTGGAGGATGAAACTATTCGTTGGCCGGAATTAAAACATAATATAGCCACACAATTTTTCATTATTTACAAGTCGCAGGATGTGTTGATGGAACAATAGGGGTATTCTCGAAATCTTGCAAACTTGGAATAGTATTTCGCTGCTTGCTACCTATGCATGCTACCACTTTGCCATGGGGTGCTCTCGTAATCTTGCAAATTTGGAATAGTATTTTTGCATTTTTGCAAGACTCTCAGATTACCTTAGATGCATCCCATGGTAACAAAACAAGAGAAATTGCAAATGCTTATCAAAACGCGCATCGGTTTTCTAAGCTTTCGCTTTTCTATTTGCGAAGCAAAAGAAATTGAGCAAGGCATATCAAATCAACTTATCCAGTATGCTTGTCAATTACTATTTTTTTATGAGTTTCATTGCGTAGTATAAAGTGCAACACTTATCAACTTTACTCTTCAAAAACAGACTTACCCGAAAGTTGTAAAGTGGGCCCTGCTATCATAAACCAAGCGACTGGTTATACTTTTAAGATATGTACATAGTTTTTCTAAATCTAATGTGAATGTGGATGTCAAGTATTTTTAAGAAGCAATTAGTATTTTTAAGAAATCTAGCATAATGGCGAGATCGTTATTTACACAGCGCTTACAAGCCAAACCAAATGTGTCAGGTTTTTCTAAAGCTTTTTAAAAAGAATTCTGCATTCTCCTTCCTATGGCTGTTTCAGAAATTGGGGAATATGTAACGTCATCAGCGTTTTTCCATTTGACTTTTTGTAATACATTTTTAATACTTTCTTTTGCGACTGGTTTGAAAAATTTGTGCTTATAGCGAGCTAAATAGGTGGATATGGAAAATAAATTATTATTTTCCAGGAATGAAAATTTTGAACAAAATTCTGTCTTTAAAGTCGTGGCTGCTAGCCGAATCGGAGCAGAATGTTGTTATTTAAAAAAAAAGCACCCTTCAGACAGTTACGTAATTGATGTATTATAGAACGAATTTCCGTCATCCCGGAAACAACAACAACCAAAAAGGAGTTACGTAATTCTTATCTTATTAAAGGTCAGACCTATCGTGTTTTTTATTATTTGAGCATCGATTCTCTTTATAGCCAGACGTTGATCATTTTGATAATTTCTGCTGGAAATCCCTGTTGAAGGAGCTTACTATTTTACTTTAAATAGCAAAGAAGGGTCAGTTTTACCACAGAAGCTTTTAGCAAAGGATTCAATGTATAACCGTATGAAAAATATTGCCCGACAGGTAAACAAAATTACTGTTTTTAAAATTTTTGCTAAAATTAAATTCCCCAAAGAGCCCCATTTGAAATTATTGAAACGAATATATGTAACATCAAAAGCAAATCACGAAAATTTGATTAATAATTACAGTGCACACTTTCTTCTTTTGTGCCTAGTAGTGTTTTTAAGATTGGTCCAAAAAAATCATAATAAAAAAAGAAACCAATGCAGGTATTTAAAGCACAAACAAAATTGTTAAAAAGACTGTGTTCTCTCTGACGCACGTCAAAGGTCGCGGTTATATAGTTTAAGAAATAATATGTTTAAAGAAATTTTTATCAAAGTTGATAAATAACACATTTGACTTGTTTTGTTCCACAAATACTACCCTGACCACAGGCAAAAATATTGGCTACAATTTGTCATTTTGTTTGCAATATATACGTTTTATCGGTGCAGTTCACAATATTCGCATTCGCAAATCTCCGCATTGATTATTGCGAATGCGAATGTTAAAATTAACGCGGAAGTTCCGCGGTTGCGAATGCGAATATTCGCGACCACCCTGGTTCAGAGCAGTGCTGCCGCTGTCACTTCAATTGAAGTTTTGCGCTTCACTTTGGAAGCCTTCACTTCGTCACTTCATTTTACTTCACTTTCTACAAATTCGATATAACCAAAGTAAAAAAATTTCCTTTAAAACAAATGATTTATCTGTCAATATAATTGTGGCTTATTAACATTTAATTGTAATTAAAATCAAATGATTTATCATTTTCATATGTACAATTGTAAAGCGCACAAAAATTAATGGGTACGTCAAGTTTCATAATTATTTAGTAAATATTTGACGAAAATAACAATTATACTTAAGGTTTCACACATTTTCAATTTTACGCAACGTTGTTGCTGTGAATCGACACTCGATTAATTATATTTTAGTGTTTCTATCATCAGTGAACTGTAATTTTTATTGTCTTTCCTCAGCGTTTGAGACATTGTCATTTTAAAGATAATCCAGCACTAAATTTACACAGTACCACAATACATAAATTAATAAAGGTTAAAGATTACTTTTATTGTTATAAGACATAATCGATCATCCAATCAGCTGATAAATAACCTAATCGAATAACCCACTCCACTAATTTTGCTTGAAAACTGTCACTGCGCCATTCACTTCACTTTTCCACCGACATCACTCCGAAACTCTTCACTTTTAGTGCGTTTTTTATACACGAGCGCACTTGTGCACAAGGGTATTACAACTTCGTTCACATAACGGTTGTTTGTAACAGGCAAAACGAATCGAGATAGATATAGACAAATGTATACATAAATGATCAGAATGAAAAGAGAAAGCGATTAAGCGGTGACTGTCTGTCCGTCCGTCCGTCCGTCCTTCCGTCTGTGCACACGATACTTACTTAACGAAACTTTGTATGTGCACTTCTTTCGGGCGTAGGACGGATGGTATTGAAAATAGGCAAAATCGGACAACAACCACGCCTATCTCCCATATAACGGTAATTTGGAGAAATACGAAATCTTCGATAAATCAGTAAGTATTAGGGCTAATTTACTCAAAATTGATGCTTGCAACAATTCTTTACCAAGAAATACGTTTATGATAAAATTTTGGAAAATGGGTGTGGCACCGCCCACTTATGATCATATATATGTATCTCGGTAACCGTTCTACCAATTTGTACCAAACTCGGAATGATTATTGTGCTTGCCACATAGAAGCAAAACCTTGAAAATTATTGGAATCAGATTAAAATTACGACCACGTTTCATATAACGGCAAATTTCAGAAATGCTTGAAACTTCAATATTTCGAAATTTAGGGACGCTAATTTACTCAAAATTGATACACACCGGCTTACCATGTAGCGGTACCTGCGCCGGGTATTTAATGTTCGGCTCCGATCGAACTTAGACTTTCTTACTTGTTTTACTTCGCTTACTTGCCAGAAGGCCTTTGGAATAATTCGGAAAACGACAAAGATGAGAGGAAACATTTTTAATCACGACACATAACGCACTACGATATAAAAGCCTGTTCTTCTGGCAAAAAAACAAACCTCTTACGTGCATTAACATCACCTCTTTCTTGCTGGTGGTATCGCCCAGTTGTCGAAACTCGACTATTTTTTTTAATCTGCATATGTATTTGTATGTACAGATAAGATGCTTAACGGTTCCTCACTGACTACTATGTTAAACATACATATGTATACCAGATGAGACTTTAAACACGTTTTTCGATTATATTGATCTGAGGGCTGTTGGAAAACTAAAACTAAATTGGCAACATCTACATAAAATCCTCTTTCTTTTCATAAGAAAGTACCTCAAATGTGTGGAACAAAATATAAACGTTCCTTCTCTTACGGCGGTTTTGCACGGGTTTTTGTCAAGATTGGGCCAGAAGTCAATATTTTTGCATCACACAATTGCAAATTTGCACCATATTTAATGTTGTTTATTATGTGTTCTCACGATGAAGCAAATCTGACCATAAGTTTCCAATTTTTGTTTTTCGTGAGATTTGGATTTGACGTTTCGCTCAGTCAAATTAAATGCAAACGCACACAAGCCAATTTCGGGTGATCCAGGTATTACTCAAATCAGTACTTGTACTTGTATCAAACAAGGTATCGGAAATTTATCGAGTACTTGTACACAGAACTAAAATTTTGCATATTTTTCAAAGTTATTGTATTTTTTTCACAAAAAATATGCATTTTTGCAAGATTATTTATCTTTTAATATTTTTTTCATAAAAAAATTTAAGAAAACAATTATCTTTCTATAGTATTTGATTTCAAAAATAATAGAATACATTTTTACAAGATTAATAGATAACGTTTTTTCATATAAAATAACTTTAAGAAAAGAACACCTTTTTTGTTATATTTCCAAAAAAACATTAACTTTTTCAAGTGTCTTCCTGGGAGGCGGTTTCGAGATATATGTAGTTGTACATGTTTTTTAGAAAAGCATCTCGCAAGGGACATATGACCCAAGAACCGTTATGTATAGACGAGCTTGCTTATATAGCTGCGGAAATGTATTGCGCATATCTTCCCATTCCTCTAATGGGTTGCTTTTCAAAGAAGATGCTGAAGCATAATAAGTAGGGCTCGGAATCTCATGCACTCAAAATTCAAAAATATGCGCCATAAACAGTATAATATGCAATTAAAAATATTTTCTCACTATTTTATTCCCGGTACAAAAATAAATAACACATGTATTTTAACAAGAAAATACCCTATAAACATTTTGGCGAACGTTCGAAAATTACCTTCGATATCCAATATGAATATCGAACTGAGATCGAACTCATACCCAACCTTAGTTTTCCAACGTTTATAGTGTATTGGAAATGCATTCGAGATGGGTTCGAAAAAAAAATTAAAACCATAGTAACAAGAGAGGAAGTGAAATCCAGCTCATTTTCGAATAGAAATATAATACAATCACTCTCTCGCATCAAAATTTGAATTCGATAATGGGCTGGATTTCGAATTAATAACGAAGGAAAAATTCATTAGACAACCAAGGTTCCGTTTTTGTGGAGAATGGCCTAGTTCTCGAATCGAATACTAACCTATTCCACATTCGTTATCGAAGGTGAGACTTGAAAAAAATGTTAGTTTTCCAATAATTTTCGAATTGTTAACCAAGCCCAATGTTTATTGGGTAAGGAAAACAATTCACTTCAAAACACAATAAAAATTTATGTATAAAATTACTTTATAATCAAACAGACAGTTATAATCTTGTGTAATTAGAAATATTGACTCTTAATAGTGGTTCAGATGAATGTTTGGTTGGTTTAAGTGGATTGTCATCCTGGTGACAAAGAATAAGCAAAGTTTGCCATTTTCCTTCCACAACTCGTACAACCTACAGCCATTTGGCGGCTTTAATGAATTTCAGTACATAATACAGATAGAGGCAGTTGCACTCTAAAACATTCTGATTGGCCTTCAAGTGATACATTTCGGTAATTTTTGCGTGCTGAGCAGCACTTTGCTAGTTCGTCCGCTGCCTCGTTTCCGTAAACGGCCCTATGTCCCGGCACACAAATTAGGGTAATTTTATATTGATCAGAGATGTAGGTTAGCTCTCTCCTACAGTCCTCCATTAGTTGAGATCGAACAGAGGCCGCAGTGGCCGCTTGGCTATCCGAAAAGATATTCAGATGAATATTTGGAAATATATATATATATACATATATAACATTTAAATGGTTGTAAATCCGTGCGCAGAAGAGGAAAACTTTTGACTGCCATTCACCTGTGAGTGGCCAGAAGCGATTATTGTGCGTACGGTTCAAATCGCAGCTCACAACGTCCGGATATTTATATCCACGTATCCTATGGGTAGAAACCAAACACCCGTTCGGGAGCGAGCTAAAGTGAGAAAGCGTAAACCTTCGCGTGTGCTGATGATAAGACCTCCATTTTTTGATGACGACCACGGCAAACGTATAAAGGACTATGATTTGAGGGTATGCACCTGGAATATCCGGACCCTTAATGGAGAAGGTATCTCTGCCCGGCTGGTTGATGTCCTCGGGAAGACAAAGGCTGACATCACCGTCATCCAGGAAATGCGATGGGCGGGGCAAGGAAAAGTAAGTGTGAGGCCTTGCGACGTCTACTACAGTTGCCACGTAAAGGAGCGCAAATTCGGTGTTGGATTCGTGGTAGGAGAGAGACTCCGTCGCCGAGCACTGGCGTTCACCCCGCTGGACGAACGTCTAGCTACAATCCGCATCAAAGCGAGATGCGGAGATTTTAATGCCAAGGTGGGCAAGGAAGGGATCTTTGGCGCCACTGTCGGAAAATTCAGCTTCCACGACGAAACCTCCGATAACGGACTGAGGTTGAGCGACTTCGCCGGGGCCCAAAACATGGTAATATGCAGTACTAGGCTTCAACATAAGAACATCCACCAAACTACATGGCCGTCTCCAGATCGAAAAACGAGAAACCAAATCGACCACGTTGTGATAGATGGAAGGCATGCTTCCAGCGTGTCTAAAACGTACACTACGATGGCCAAACATGGACTCAGACCACTATCTTGTTGTAGCCAAGATACGCACCAGCCTCTGTGCAGCAAAAAATAAGCGCCAACAATGCAAGGAAAGTTTAACGTCGTAAAGCTGCAATCACAACAGACGACCGATTTATTAGCCACCCGACTCACACGCCTGCTCTCTGAGAGCACTCTTCAACAATCCGACATAAGCGAGCAGTGGAACCACATTTCCCGATCATTAAGTAGCGCCGCCGAAGAAGGAGTTGGATTTCAGGGAGTCCGAAAGAATAACTGGAATGATGAGGAACGTCAAGAAGCCGCAGAGAAAAAAGACGCCTCCTATAGGGCCACGCTGCGATCGGGCGCATCGCGAGCTATGTGGGACCGTTATAGGGAACTGAAGAAGGAAGTGAGACGTATTTGACCGATGTCCAGAATGTACTTAAATTATGGAGGGAACACTTTTCCACCCTACTGAATGATAGCAGCGCTGAAATTGGTGGAGAAGACGAACCCGATATTACTATCGATAGTATCCCAGCTCTAGTCATATGAACGCATGTCAGACAACTGGAATTTAGGTGTGCTCTACCCAATGCACAAGAAAGGCGATCCCGCCATTCGCGCTAGCTACCGCGGAAACAGCCTTCTTTGGACCTTATCAGTGTGGCTTCAGGCCTGGCAAATCCACCATAGATCAGGTATTCACAATACGACAAATCTTGGAAAAGACCCGCGATAATAAGATCGACACACACCATCTATTTGTCGATTTCAAAGCCGGTTTCGACAGCACGAAGATAAGTTCTCTTTATGCCGCGATGTCTGAATTTGGTATCCCCGCGAAACTAATACGGCTGTGAAAAATGACGTTGAGCAATACCACCTACTCCGTCAAAATAGGGAAAGACCTCTCCGAGTCGTTTGACACTAAACGGACAGACAGTCAGACAACGTGACTCCCGCTCATGTGATTTCTTTAATCTGATGTTGAAGAAGATAATAAGTGCCGCAGAACTGAACCGCTCAGGCACAATACTTTACAAGAGCGTACACAGAGAAACTGATACAGGTAAAACGCAAGTTTTTAAAAGAAATTGTAAAATACAATTTTTTGATATAATTCTACTTCATACAAAATAAAAAATACAGTATTTGTATTTACGGCTTTAAAACGAAACATTCGCAAAACAACAACGATCGAGGAGAACAAACGACATTAAAGAAATAGCGCCAAAATGCGTATTTTCAAAAGTAAAACGAAAAATTTTAGAATATTGTCCCAACAAGTTGTAGTGCGACACAATTTTCAACAAGTAAAATAAAACTAGACATTTTTAAAATAAAAACGTTAATTTATTTTCAGTCAATTAAGTATGAAAAATACTTAAAACTAAAACGTTTTGCATTGGAATTTAAAAAGCTACCTAGTTATAATGAAAAACTTTCATATGTTTGTTTGCATCATTTGTCGGAAAAATTGTGTTCAGATAAATAAGTTACTTCAATCTTCAGAAGAGGCGATGACGTATATGCAAACAATACTGCCATTCTAACCACCTAACTACATATAACGGACATTGGTGGACTTCTTTGACCGAAAAAAGCTTTGGTAAGAGTAACTTACAAAAACATATTCTTATGGGTTACTAAATAATAATTTAAAACTTTCTTAATTTAAATTACAGGATTTGACCAGCGTAAGGCAAAATTAGCAGGCCCAGCTTGGAAGTAAGGCAGGAACATCTGTATGTATTTATTTATGTATGTACATATATAGTAATATGTAAAACATCTGTATTTCATTTATTAAATGTTGTAACTTATTTATAAGTATATGTATATCAATATATTTTTGACAATGTGTGTACCAAACGACTTGTTGTGATTTAATAAAAATAGAATTTGAATATGTCGGCGTATTTATATGTTTTGTAAACCTTTTTATGTTATGTAACGAATGACTTTGTTTATTAAATGAATTCACTTTCAAGCCAAGTATGCTATATAGATATTTTTTCACTTGACCAAAGTATACTGTGAATATGTTCTATTCACATGTTTCGGATTTTGAAAGCTAGGTAAAAGCATGTCGCTTTACCGAGTGTGCTTCTGTCACGATCGAAGTGAGTAAGGTACAATTGAGATTGGTAATTTTTTTCATTATTGAAAAGGAGCTTGAACGAGTCGAACGTGCAGTCGTACACTACGCTGGAAAATATTAGAAACACCAAGAATAGAAGATCCAGCCAATTTGTAGCATACACCCGCATCAATGAAAAATTCTTTGAACCTTAATGATGCTTTTAACCAAGCGCCCGCATCAGAAGTGGGATGGATTCCGCCCATTGTATAGGCTTACAAGTATGGAAAGCGCCATTTTGCTTGTTTACATTTGAAAACAGCTGAGATCACCTGATTTTCAATTCTCTCATTCTCCGCACAGAGTTACATTCAAGTTTCAGAAAAAACTTTAAAATGTAAATTAAAATTTTAGAAAAATGTGTTTTTATTCATTTGAATTCAATAAAAAAGAAATTAAAAATGAATGCCAAGTCTTGCATTTCCAATAATAACGATAAATGTGTATGTTCCAGACAATAATTTAAAATATTTGTGAAACTTATCGTTTTGCGCTAAAATACAACAATGTGTGTAAAATTCGTTGTCATTGCTTCTGTTTTGAATATCATATTCGTGCCTGCCGGTGGAAAAAATAGGTAAATTTTCATTTATTTTCATAAAACATATCAGTTAAAATATATTTCTTTCTAGAGCGACATACGGACAAGTGAGATGATAAATTTGTATGATGAATATCGCGGAAAAACTTTTGCATCAAAATTTCTATTCTAATTTGCATTTGAATTATGATATCAACAGGGATGCTTTGGGACGTATTTTTTGAAGACAATTTTCTTATAAATCTTGAGATTGTTGATTTATTTTAGAATTAAAAAAGGTACTTTATATTAAAAAATATATTTACACTAGCAGTATGTAAATTACTTTTATTACGAATTGAAACGATTTTAATGAATATTCATGGTTACCATTAATAGTAGTATGAGAGTTAGATCTAAATGCATATTTGACAAGAAAGATAGAATACAAGATTGCGCCGTCCTGGCGGCGATGACATATCTGTACAAAATGTAATAAAAGTCGAATTGGATGTTGAAAGAAAATGCGAGAACAGCAAATTTTCTTAATAATAATTTTTCGATAAGAAACGTGTTTTGATTGTGCTAATTTGTAATAGCCTTATTTATAAACAATAAAGTAGCTTAAAAAGACTTATAAATCGAAAAATGTTTGTAAACGGCAATTTAAAAAGCTTTTTAAAATTTTTATTTTTTATTAATAAGGCAATAAAAATATGTGATTTACAGTAACTTTTAACAAAGGAAATACGAAATAAGGTGATTTTTGCGGAAGTGGGTATTAGTGAATTTCAGTGCATTTAAAGTTTCTGAGGTTTCGTTTACGTTTAGATTAGAATTGTCAAAATTTAGAAATTCAAAGTAGCGATACAATAATCATAGAAAAGAAGATGGCGCCCTGCTGTGATGATGAGTAAATTTACCACAATGAGGAAGAATATAACAATTAAGCGAAAAAATTTTATTTTTACAAATTTAGTGAGCAGTAACGCGTTTCAAGATCGATATTTCAGACAAATCTTTAATGAACAACTATTTTTCCTTCCCGTCTGCTTTGGTTTTGGCAAACAAGTTGATAAGCTCCTGACGGCGATCAAGTCATTTCAACCATAAAATAATATTATTTGCAAGAACTATTCATTAAAATTGTAACCAACTTTTTATTATTTATTAATTCCTTTTTGATATTCAGCAATAACAAGATGGAAAAAAATTATAAACCAAAATTAGTAATATTTTTATGAATGTAGTTATAAAAGTTCACAGAGGAAACGCCGGAAAACAATGTATTGGCAACAACATAAAATTTATGGCAATTTAGATGTCAACAGATTCTTATAAAATATTTTGATTTTTGCTGGGTGTAAATGAAAACTCAATGAGTATTAAGGAAAAGAAAAATTTTAAAATAATAAACAGAAAAAAGATGGGTGCACCAAAACTTGAGTTAAATGTTTTTTTAATGTTACTTTACATCTATTTTCTTTTTTATGACTAAGGCCATAAGCATGTACCCTTTTTATAAATACATCTTATAGCAATATGCTATATATTTATTTATACACTTTTTGGCTGGCGAAATATGTAATTTTTCAACTTAATAAAAAAACGTATTTAACCACATTACTTTTTTTTAATATTGATTGGCGCAACACAACAACTCTTTTTGTTGCACGAAACCCTTGAACACGTGCCTGTCATCTATTTCTTCTGTTTCGACATTTCGGTATTTTGCATTTCTTTCATTTTGACGTCATTCGCATTGTCAGATTTTTGAAATTCGTTTTGGTTCGACATTCTGCTATTTCATAATTCTTTCATTGTCATGTCATCCATCTTCCATTTCTTACCTTCCATTGCCGTTCGCATCGTCAAACACTGCCGCCATCATGCTTTTCAGTTTGGCAGGCACGTCCGCTGTTTGGCAGGCACGTCCGCTGTTAGAAAGAGAATATACAAAAAGGGGCATAGGATTCCATACTTGTAAGTATATACGATGATTCCGCCTCAAACTGATCCCAATGCTCAATTGCGCAACATTTTAGAATCCCAAAATCGACAATCTTTAGAATTGCTAAAATCTTTGCAGGCTCCAAAACCCACAGGACAACTAGAAAGGCTCGCGCTACCTTAGTTTAATCCTGATTTTTCAGGAGTAGATGCCATTTCTTGGTGTTCGACCGTCGATATGGTAATAGCAGACAAATGCGTTTGAAGGAAGTGCTTTGATTATAGCTCTTAGTAAGTCATTAGAAGTTAGTGCGTCGCATTGGCTGTCTCAAATAAGTTATCCTGGCATCACTTGGTAGCAATTTAAAGACTTATTTATACAGCGATTCGAGGGTGTCGAGACTTTAGCAGCTACAATGATAAACATATTACATGGTCATCCAAATGATAGTGAGTGTCTTTCTGTTTACGCAAGTCGATTGGTTACGTCGCTGATGTCTAAATGGAAAGCGATGTCTGTTGAGGAGATAGCTGTTTCGGTGATCCTTGCACACACATCCCGTTTTGACGCTAGGTTGCAGCGTTTGGTGTTTAAAAATATCAAAACGCGCAACGAACTTCAACTGGAGCTCAGAGCTTTCGCGTTTGGAAAAAGAAAGCAACTTTACTTTGAGAATTCGCCGGAAATAAAGAAGAGCAAGTTATTGCCGCACATTAAATGCCATTTTTGTGGAAAATCTGATAATAAGGATGAGGGAAGGTCATTGCCTAAAAGTAATCCACTGTTGAGCGTCCCGTCAACTGAAAGGAGCCGTACGACATTGGTTTGCTTTAAATGTGGAAAAGTGGGTCACATTGCATCGAAGTGTTCAAGGATTAGCAGTCAGATTTCAACTAACAAACTGAATAGCTATGAAAAGAGGGTTGACGTATGTGATGTGGTTGAACCTAAGGGAGTGTTGATCCAGTCTGGTGAGTCGTTCCAATTTTCTTTTGATTCCGGTGCTGAGTGTTCGCTTTTAAAGGAAACCATTTCAAAGAAGTTTGCGGGGAAAAGAATTAACAATGTTGTTGTTTTAAAAGGCATCGGAAATGCCTCGGTAAGCAGTTCTTTGCAAATATTGGCAGATGTTAAAATTAGTGGTTTTTTTCTTGAAGTTTTATTTCATGTGGTTCTTGATTGTTATTTAAAGCACGATGTTATGATTGGCCGTAAAATTTTAAGCCAGGGTTTCGGTGTTATGATAACCTCCAAAAAGTTGACATTTTTAAAGAGAAAATTGCAAATACATGTTCTTATGACTCGTTTATTGTTAATACTGAATTAATTGAAAACGATAAAACTCGATTAATGTCTTTAATAGGAAAATATTCAAAATATTTCATAGAAGGGTTTCCGCGAACTTTTTTAACTACTGGTCAGTTGGAAATACGTTTAGTTGACCCCAATAAGACAGTGCAAAGACGTCCATGCAGGCTTAGTGAAGGAGAAAAAGAAATTGTAAGGAATAGAATAAAGGAATTACTAGAGTACAAAATTATACGATCCAGTTGTTCTCCGTTTGCGAGTCCTATCCTTCTTGCAAAGAAGAAAAATGGATCTGATCGCCTCTGCGTTGATTTCCGTGAGTTAAACGCGAATACAATATCTGATAAATATCCATTGCCTCTTATATCAGACCAAATCGCTAGACTACGTGGAGCCAATTACTTTTCTTGTTTAGATATGGCAAGTGGATTCCACCAAATTCCTATTCATCCTTATAGTATTGAGCTTACAGCGTTTGTAACTCCCGAAGGCCAGTATGAGTTTTTGACCATACCCTTTGGCCTTAAAAATGCGCCATCGGTTTTCCAGCGAGCAGTGATGCAGGCATTGGGGGATCTTGCCTATTCCTATGTCATTGTGTATATGGATGATATCATGATTGTTGCTTCAACGAAGGAGCAAGCGTTTGAAAGATTAAACATTGTTTTAGATACTTTAACAAAAGCCGGGTTTTCTTTCAATAGTACTAAATGTGCTTTCCTCAAATCTAGTTTTGTATATCTCGGGTATGAGATAAAATCTGGAGAAGTCCGACCGAATCCACGTAAAATTCAAGCATTAACTGCTTTACCACCACCTCAGTCTGTGCACCAATTGAGGCAGTTCATAGGCTTGGCTTCTTACTTTCGACAATTTGTAGCCAAATTTCCGCAACTGATGAAATCAGAACACGAGCAGATACGTCAGAAAATAATTTATATATTAACAAGTGAGCCAGTTTTAATAAAATTTGATCCGCTGTTCCCCATTGAATTACATACTGATGCTAGCGCGGATGGTTATGGCGCCATATTAATGCATAAAATTAACAATAAGCCACATGTTATTGAGTATTTTAGCAAAAGAACTTCTCCAGCAGAATCTAGATATCATTCATACGAATTGGAGACATTAGCTGTAGTTAATTCAATTAAACATTTTCGGCACTATATGCAAGGTCGCTAGTTCGTGGTATTCACAGATTGTAATTCTTTTAAAGCTTCTCGCACCAAAATGGATTTAACACCAATCGTTGGTGGGCATATTTGCAATCTTTTGATTTTGTTGTAGAGTATAGAGAAGGAAAGCGTATGGCACATGCGGATTTCTTCTCCAGGAATGTGTTGCCCAAGAACAGTCAGCAAATTGAGAAGGTTTTGGAAAAACGTGTGAATTTTGCCGAGAGGTAGCTGTAATTATTAATAAATTGCGTAATAATGAATTTGAACAACATGAGGTAAATACGTATGAATTCCGCGTTGGTATATTATACCGGAAAATACAAAGAAATGCAAAAACAAAATGTTTGCCGGTTGTTCCTAAACCGTTCAAGTGGTCAGTTATAAATCATTTTCACGAAGCTATTATGCATCTGGGCTGGAAAAAACCCTTGATAAAGTGTACGATTATTATTGGTTTGAGCATATGTCCAAATATGTACGAAAGTTTGTTGATGATTGTATCACTTGCAAGGTATCCAAATCACAGTCAGGCAAAATTCAGGCAGAACTTCATCCGATCCCAAAAGTTAGTATTCCGTGGCACACTGTACACATTGACAATACTGGAATATTGAGTGGTAAAAATGACCTAAAGGAATATATCATTGTTCAAATAGATGCTTTTACGAAATACGTTTATTTGCATCATACTGTGAATATTGATACTGAAAATTGTATAAAGTCCCTTAAATCATCCATATCTTTATTTCGCGTTCGTTCTCGTGTTATCGCTGAACAGGGTAGGTGCTTCGCAAGTAAGGGATTTCGGGATTTTTGTGTTTCATAAAAGATAGATTTGCATTTGATTGCTACTGGTGCAAGTCGCGCTAACGGGCAAGTAGAGAGGTTCATGAGCACATTGAAAAATCTATTGACTGCGGTTGAATCAAGTCAACGTTCTTGGCAGGGTGCTTTAGGCGAAATACAACTGGCTCTGAATTCTACGGCCAATCGAGTTACAAAAGCTAGTCCATTAGAATTAGTGATTGGTAAGGAGGCACGACCATTTGGTTTAATAGAAATTAATTCAGAAGAAAGCAAAGTTGATGTTGAAGATTTAAGAGCTCAGGCTTTTAAAAATATTCAGAAAAATGCTTGTTATGATTAACAAAGATAAGAAGAAAAATAAGGCTAAAATCATGCCACACAAAGTTGGAGATTATGTTCTACTTAAAAATGAAGAAAGACATCAGACTAAACTAGATCCTAAGTTCAGGGGTCCGTTTTTGGTGCCAGAGGTTTTGGAAGGAGACAGATATATTTTGAAGCCTTTAAGTAGTAAAAGAACATATAAGTATTCGCATGAACACTTAAGAAAGCTTCCAGGGCAATTGAGAACTAAATTTCTCTCTCGTCGTACAAAGATTACACTCTATAAGTCACTCATCATGCCTGTGACGGTGTATAGCGCGGAGGCATGGACAATGAAAACGTCTGATGAAGCGGCTCTTGAAGTTTTCGAGAGAAAGATTCCGCGAAAGATTTACGGACCTTTACGCGTTGGCGGTGGCGATAACCGCAGACGATTTAACGATGAGCTGTATGAGCTTCACAACGATATAGACATAATGCAGCGAATTAAATTTCAGCGGCTCCGCTGGCTTGGCCATGTCGTTCTAATGGACAGAAAAGCACCTGCTCTGAAAGTATTCTACGCGGGCCGCGATGCTGGTAACAGAGGAAAAGGAAGGCCTTCTCTGCGTTGGAAAAACCAGGTGGAGAAGGACTTGGGTAGGTATTATTTAGGCACAATTTAATTAAAACTTATCTCTATGAGAAGAGTATCGATTTGATTTCCGATGAATGACGAGTTAAATTGCACTAGGTTATGTACAGCTATAATCAATGATCTAGCACTAAATTTCAAAATGACATTGTTTGCAACTTATGTTTGTTTATTTATTTTTAACAGAAACCATATAAATTATGGGTTTTGAAATAACTTCCACCGCACCGTGACATAAGTTCCATGTCGTGAAATTACTACCATCGATCGATTTTTGGTCTATGGAAGTAAAGTTTGACATGACGTCTGAGTTCCAAGTTGTTATTGATGGAAATGTCCAATATGCTCAACCCTGTTCAAATGCCAAATTGCAACTTAGTTGCATAAGTTGGTCCATCAGTTATAGTTTAGAAATAAAAGAGGCTGTTGCTTTGTAATATACCAACTTGGAACTCAGCTTACTTTCACAGACTTGATTCATAGAAGTTATGTCAGACATAAGTTCCATGATCATTGTATGTATATGAAATGAGCCACTCGCAGCACAAATTAATGAACTCAATTAATTTTTTTATCTTAAATTTTAGTAACAAAGCTGGAAGTCCGGCGCAAAGTTAGGAATTTTCGCTTAAATATAGTTTGCAACAATAAAAATAATGCTAAATAACACAAAGGTTGCCTGTTTTTTAGATTTGCCCATATACGATTTTAGTATAACAAACGATGAATTTCAATTGTTTTACATTAATGCAGCCAACTTTCGAATAATTTCGAAGCTGTTGTTTAAAACCGGTGAGTGGAACTTGTGTGACTTATTATGTTCTATTTTAATTGTATGCTTTATTTTTTAGAAAATGTTGAATGAACGGTGGGTTTTAAGTTCAAAAATGCGCAGCACTTCGGTTTTAGAAAACTTATGCTGCATTGGGAAAACATTATCCTATTAACGGGAATTTCTTTCGCTTCTAACCTCAGAAGAGGATGCTATTTCTATCCAACTTTGGTGAGCAGTGAATGATGATTATCAGCCACCTGTCAAGAAAAAACAAACTCTTCGACTCTTTTTACAGGGCCAAATAAATATCAAACAACTTTTATCGAAGGTGGCTTTAGAAAGGGTAGTCGAGAAAACTTCATTAGTAAACGATGAAAAAGAGGAATTGGACATTGAAATTAAGGACGAATTGGAAGTTCACTTGATCGAGTTTGGCGGTCACTCTCTCTCTCTGCTCTCTGGTCGAAGCAACATCACAAAAAATTTAGAAAAAAGGTTTTTTCTTAACAGCGGTCGCCCCTCTGCAGGCAATGGAAAACTTCAGAGTGTATTTCTGCCATGAAAAACAGCTTCCCATAAAAATACAATCGCCGTTCGGAGTCGGCGTAAAACTGCAGGTCCTTCTGTGACAACATCAAGGCGCGCGCCATAAAGCGGAGGAGAAGCTCGGCCAAACACTAACATATGTGAGCGCCAATGTATTATTATTATTATTATTATTATTATTATTGTTTTTGTTATTTTTTTGGCCTTTATAACAATTATATTCAACAATTTATATTGAGCTCGAGGCCGTTTTAAATGAAAATTTTATTGTGGAAAAGCAACAATAATTTAAAAAAAATGGTAGAAGTGATAGCTATTTCGGAAATCACATTTCCTCATCAGACTTCTTTCAGTAGGATTCGAATCGACGATCCCACTGACTCAGCCAGTTGCCTATGCACCGTGCTAAGTACGCCTTGTAAATTATCGTTTGCTTTTTTCCACTATTTTCATTTTTGTTATGCCGAATCCTACTGAAAGAAGTCTGATGAGGAAATGTGGTGATTTCCGAAATAGCTATCACTTCTACCATTTTTTCAAATTATTGTTGCTTTTCCACAATAAAATTTTCATTTAAAACGGCCTCGAGCTCAATATAAATTGTTGAAGATTATTATTATTATTATTGTGATCGAGTTTTCTAAGGAAGATTCGAACGCAAACGCTTTTGACGAGCCTCAAGTAATTCCAAATTCTAGAAATATCAAAATCTGTATAAACTGTAAAATAAATCCGAGCGAAATTGTATTTATTTCTCGTGGTCATGTAATATTGGTGACAGGTAACGAAATCAACGGGAATAAGATCAAATTACACTATTTCGCATACTGATGCGACATAAAGTCAATTGACATTATTACCTTTTTCGAAAGCGAAATAAAATCCGTTGACATTATTGCACCTTCAAACATTAAATTTGCCTAGCTTCACGGCGGACCGTGTCCTTCACCCTCTCCCGCAGTGCTGTAACACAGGTATATTTATTTTTGTAAGTTATTGGAAGAATTTTGCTGGTTGCCAAGCAGGGCATTTTGCATCAGCGGCATTTTGCACAATTTTTGAATAGCCTTCTGCACAAAGTGTAAAGGCGGCCATGTTTTATTAGCTTTGGAAACGAAACATATTTTGCAGGTTCTGGATCATTTCAACATTTTTCATTAAGTGGTTATTATCTCGTATGCCAGCTCTTTTGCGTTTGGTTTTTCGCATTTTGTTTTTATTATATTCGTAAGTTTAAGTTTTTTGATAAAATCAATTGGTGGTGGTTCATGATTGTCTTGTTTAATAGCACTATGGATTTGGCAATAACCTCCTTCATCTATGGAACTATGGAAACCACACTTACGGAGAAATGTTTATTGTGACATTCATATCTCACGTACGATGCAAGAGCAACATTTTTTTCTTTGAATCGACATACTTTAAGCATTGTTAGTGCAATTTCCATTTGAATTAGGAAATAGCATCATTACTTTACAAATTTCAAATTTTTATTTTTTTAAATTGTATATTATTATATTTTTTATTTCGCACCAGTATGCGAAATAGTGTCAATTTATTTCTTGATCTCGTTACTTTAATTATAATATTATGCGAATTCTGTCATAATACTTCGAAGATGGAAATCGCCATAAATAGCAAATAAATATTTCAACTGTGGATCGAAAGATAATATGTATAACTTATCCTTAGTATACATACATGTAGTTAAAATCATATCATATAAATGAAATAAATTAATAAATTTTTCTCTGGCAATCTAACTATTGTGGAAGTTAAGTCATGACATAACTTCCATGAGATTGTCGTGGAAATCTTCTGCAAGTTATATCATGAAGTTATGTTTGATCTTTGTGGAAATTAAGTCTGAAATAACTTCCACGCTTGCATAAACTTCCCAAAAATTAATCAAACTTCAAAAAATGTTAATCAAATTTTTTTTTATCAGAATCTTTACACATTTTTCGCGTATGCAGTTTCGTAGCCCATTCCATTTTAGTCTAATAAAGTGTCAGTTTTCAAGTCGCTAAAAATTATCGTTGATTTTTTTTAATTTTTTGTCGAGGGTGTTGCGCATTTTCTTCCACAGAACGCGTGTTCAAAATTTATTTTTATATGAAAGAAAATACGTAACACTCTTCATAAAGAAAATTCTAAAAAAATTAAAGGCAATTTTTAGTTAATTGGTTTTATCTGACTAAAATTGAATGGGCTACAAATCTGCATACCCAAAAATTTTCTAAGATTCTGATCCAAAAGTTTGATGACGATTTTTGGAAGTGTGATTAATTTTTGTTGAATTTACGCAAGCTTTGAAGCTTTTATTTACATACAAATGTATGTATGTTGAATGAAAATTGTTAAAAATGAATAAACAAACATAAGTTGTTTGCATCTCATTTTGGTTCTAAAACTCTGACCATAGCTATACATATCGTCGTTTAAAGTGCAAAACCGCGTATCGTCATTCTGCAAAACCGCCTAACTAACATTTGCTGCCAAAAATTGGATTTGCTCACATAAGGTCTTGGCTCATCGTCCTGAAATACAGACATGCGATTGCTTTATAAAAAAAGAACCATTTTGAAATATGAGTGTTTTTACTCTCTAGAAAATAATTTATGCAACCTTACATACGCGGTTTTGCATTATCCTGATACGCGGTTTGCATTTTGTTGATACTCGGTTTTGTACTTTAAACGACGATATTTATACATGTATGTTTGTATGTATGTGTACGCAGCTTTCGCGTGCTTTAACAAATTTAGCCAAAACTTTTTCACAGCTGAAAACACCGCTTTGTAAAAACTTTACATTTTTCTTCAAAAGACCAGCAAAAGTTTTAAAATTTCTTCAAAATCCCTTATTATATCCGAATATAAACTCACTATGTCCCCGGGCATCATGCACAGGTTTTATCGCATTTAGTGAAAGGGATTCATTATTAAGATACGATACAATTCTTGTATACACTTTATTTTAGTTCTTGAAACCATACTATTTCTTCTATATTTCTATTATATTTTTCTATTTTTGAACTTTTTTTTATTCAGAAAAACTTAATCGCTCGCTGTTAAAATATTGCGACCAATAATCACCAAACGAAACTCGCACTACATAGTACACCGAAATGAAATAAATGTGGGTGGAAGCCATGGATATCGGAAGGACAGTTGATTGTGTGCTTCCTTGTGATTTGTTTACTGAAGTTTGTTTACAAACAGTAAACGAGTTTCATGAGCGTGATATAACAAACAAGAACATAGTTTAGCGGAACGTTGTCACCCTTTCTGCGTGTCCGCGAATATGTTTGGATGTACATAGGTATATACATATAAATATACTTGCAGGTGTTGGCGTTACGGAAGGAAATGCAGAGCACCGAATAAATTAAATGCAACTATCAAATTCAACTGACAAAGTGATTTGATTGCGCCTAGCGTCAGCGGTAAATTTATTTACACTCACACTGCAATGTTACGTTCTATACTGTTGTATGCGACTTTTGTACAGTTTACAAACAAACACTGCTGTACATTTAATGTAGACGTTATGTGAGTAGGCACGCGATTTTCATACGCCGCCGCCACCTTTAGCTGTGTTCCTAACGGACACTTGGCTTAGGGCTGCAATCATACAGGTACACTTCCTCAATGCTTAGCTGTGTGGGTGGGAAATGGCGAACAGTATACGGCGTGAGCGAACGCGTAATAAAATCCATGGCGAAAATTGGAATTATTGATCAAATAAGTCCCTGAAATGATGATGGAAAACATCAAATGGACGTGAGAATCCACTTTCTCGTAGGTTTTTTACTTTTAAAGTACTTAAAATATAAAATACACGCGCACATACGGCCACAAAAATTATAACAAATGCGGTGCTTCAGAATTTCGAATTGGCAGTAAAAAATTACACACCGTCGAAGAGCGATTGGCTTTCGGTTTGTTAGAGGGAATTTAAGCAACTGATGCATTTGGAATAAAAAATATCAAAAAGAATAGTGCAGTTCTGCATTAAAGTTATTCACACACATGTTCGCACACGAAAAGGCGGTCATACTTGCTGGCAAAGTGTATGCTTGCGTACATACATAAATATACAGGGTGTCCCAGAAGTAACGTGTCAAACTTTAGGGGAAGGTAGGTGGGGGGTGAGCTCCCTGATAAACAAAAAATTTTCAGGTAAAAGTGCCACCGTTTTTGAAATATTTACATTTTTCGAATTTAAAAAAATCGTGCCTTTTCATGTATTTTCTTTTACTGCAACTACTAACCGAGCAATACTTAGTAAATTTTGTATGTAAAATGCTTCCAGATAGTTGCCTCTCCATACTCAAATGCAATGTAGTTAAAATATATTAAGGAACCATCATAAAATTAGGACTATTTCGGGATTTTCAACTTTTTGATATTTTCTTCTCCAACTTTGACTATCTCTGGTGAAAAAAATGTACTGAGCTATAACTTTACATTACACAAAAAAATTGTTCATTTCATAAAGATTTCAGAAAGGTGCCACACTTACTGTTTCGAATAGAAAAAAAAGTTATAGCCGCTTTTGTGGGTAAAGGACTGAGACACGCTAGAATGTATTTAATAGATTTAAATTGAATTTGCTCTTGTTACCGTCAAATGACATGCTAAATAGTACAAAGGTACATTATTACCTGCTCCTGACATTATTTTGTGTTACTTACCGGAATTAGTGAAAGTGGATTTTGTGAAATTGGACCCTTCGAACATTGTGTTATTCAGCCTCATTGCGTAAGTCGTAAATTAGGCTAAATTGTACGACTCAACAACCTTGGCATTGTTTACTGTCGTGCTGAAATAAGTAAATGACGAAAATCGTCGAAAACTATACAGTGCTGCCAAGTTTTTCCGTTTTAATACACTAGTCGAATGGAAATTTTAGGCAATGACGTGCAATTTGCGATACGATTCGACTCTCGAAAAACGACTTGCATACGACACCACTCTCGCAATGAGGGTGATTAATACTATGACAGAGAACACGCAGTGTACGTCGCATGAATATGCGGATATTCACTTAGTTTACGGTGAAGCTTGCTGTAATGCCAGAGCTGCTCAAAGACTCTATGCAGAGCGATACCCCAATCGTCGCCATCCGGGTCGTGAAGTATTCGCCCGGACCCATAGAGAAATATATGAAGGTAAGTTATTTTTACACCTTTCTTGTTTGCTTGCTTGTTAAATATCATTTTTCACTTTTTTAAGGTCGCATACCTGGAAGGCGTGGCGGCGAAACAGGACGTCCTGCAACGGTAGATGTTGAAGCTGTGTTAGAGGAAGTGGAACTAGGTCCATCGACTTCAGTGAGAATGATGGAAAAACGGACGGGAATACCAAAAACTACAGTTCACAAAGCTTTACAAGACCATCGATTTCATCCATACCACATTCAACGTGTTCAGGCTCTACAAGAAAGAGATTACCTGTCGAGAGTTAGATTTTGCCGTGAAATGTTGCGAATGCATGAATCAGACCCCAACTTTTTTAATAAAATAATTTGGAGCGATGAATCATCATGCAAACGTGATGGCTATTTTAATTTACATAACCTTCACAGTTGGCAGATAGACAATCCTCACGAAATGAGAGAAGATCGTTCGCAGTACCGGTACAAAATAAATTTATGGTGCGGTATTTTTAATTGTCAGATATTAGGACCTGTGGAACTGCCGCCAACGCTCAACTCTCACAGTTATTTAGAGTTCCTTCAGGAACGGCTTCCACCTCTTTTGGAAGATGCACCCTTAAACCTGCGGCGAAGACTATGGCTGCAAAATGACGGGTGCCCTGCTCACTACGGGCATTGCGTAAGAGCTCATTTAGACGAAACTTATCCTCGCCGATGGATTGGACGATACGGGCCAATCACGTGGCCCGCTCGATCGCCAGACCTGAATCCATTAGATTTTTTCTACTGGGGCTGTCTTAAGGACAAAATTTATTCAAAAACAGTTCAAAAGAAGAGCATTTGCGGGAACAAATACATGGAGCTGCTGCTGAGATAGCCCAATTGAGTTTAAGATCTCTAAAAGCGTCTTTTCTTAAAAGGTGCCGAGCTTGTATTAGAGTAGAAGGTCGCCAATTTGAGCATATTTTATCAATAAATGAATAAATTTTTCTTCAAACAACTCGTGTATATCTTATTTCACGTGAACCCATCCTTCACACAAAATATTGATAGATATAGCCCTTGTTATAGACTCTAGTCCGAATTCCGGTAAGTAGCATAACATAATGTCAGAAGCAAGTAATTATGTACCTTTGTACTATTTAGCATGTCATTTGACGGTAACAAGAGCAAATTCAATTTAAATCTATTAAATACATTCTAGCGTGTCTCAGTCCTTTACCCACAAAAGCGGCTATAACTTTTTTTTTTCTATTCAAAACAGTAAGTGTGGCACCTTTCTAAAATCTTTATTAAATGAGCAATTTTTTTATGTAATGTAAAGTTATTGCTCAGTACATTTTTTTTCACCCGAGATAGTCAAAGTTGGGGAAGAAAATATCAAAATATAATATATTTTAACTACATTGCATTTGAGTATGGAGAGGAAACTATCTGGAAGTATTTTACATAAAAAATTTACTAAGTATTGCCCGGTTTGTAGTTGCAGTTAAAGAAAACACATGAAAAGGCACGATTTTTTTTAAATTCGAAAAAATGTAAATATTTCAAAAACGGTGACACTTTTACCTGAAAATTTTTTGTTTATCAGTGAGCTCACCCCCCACCTACCTTCCCCTAAAGTTTGGCACGTTACTTCTGGGACACCCTGTATAGAAGGATTCTAAATACAAGCTGGCCGTGTTTAGTTATTGGCAAGCAATTGCACCATATCACATACATATTCTCAAATATGTACAACCTACACACATATGTATGTACATTGGGTATGTATATAAATAAGCGCATTCGTGTCAACACACAATAGCAGCTGCAGTTGTTATAGCTCCTGCAGATGTTGTAGTTTGTTGCATTCTAGCCAACTTGCTTGTGCAGTAAGCCACTGCAAGCAGGAGTTTTATTATTGCTGCGATATACAAATGTATGTATGTACATATGACACGCATATTAACACAAAAACGGTGGTATGGTGTTTCCGTTATTGTTGGTACAAAAAATAAGGGGTAAAGAGGGTGAATTGAAATAATTAAAATGTATGCGGTATTCTATGCCAGTATATCCGTTTTTCATGGAAAACCCTAAAAAATAAATATGTATGTATTTGGCAGAGAAAGTTATATGGGGCCTACCGGTTGAAAACATTTATTTTATCTTTTTACCGACTCTACACGTACTACGCTCTCTTCAGTGCGATTTAGCGGCTTACGTTTTTCACAAAGACGTACACTTTGACAAAAAATAATAGTATAAACCAAAGTAATTTTTCTCGAAGAGGTGTGTATTTCCATCTGTAGGTCACTTTAAACTTTCCCCGTCCCATATGTAGTACAAGTACATATCGACACCTGAGAGGAAGTTCGACCTATCTCTACAGCCGGTTCGAAAACGCCTTATTCCGAAAAATTTTCAAGATTGCCCTATTTCAGAATTTAATTTAAGAACGCCCTATTTCAGAATTTGCTTGAAGAACGCCCTATCTCAGACTTTGATTTAAAAACGCCCTGTCTCAGCACATTTTCAATTTATTTTCATTAGAGATAGGGCATTTTTGAACCGAATTCTGAGATGGGGCCTTCTTCAACCAAATTCTAAGATAAGGTCTTTTCCAATAAAATTCTGAAATAGAGCGTTCTTCAATCAATCAATTATGTACGGCGTTCTTGAAAAGTTTTCTGAGATACTCGAGATACGAACGGGCTGCTGAGATAGGTCGATCTTCCACTCAGCTGTCGATATGCGAATGCGATTGTTTCCGACCAAAACTATTAAACAAAAAAAAAATACAACATTCCCAATAAACACAAAAACTAGGGCGACAGCGTATCGAATGCGAGACGGCCTCAAGCAAATGAATTTCTAAAATATATTTTTTGGGCTCGTTTCGAATTCGAGGCAAGCTCGAGTAAATCAGTTTTCTGGAAAGATTCTTTTCGCATCGTCTTCGTCAATAAAATATTTTTTGTTATAATAATAATAGATTTGCGCTTATACATATGTTAGTGTTTGGCCGAGCTCTCCTCCGATTTGTGACGTGCGCCTTGACGTGGTCGCCCAAAAGAAACAGACCTACGGTTTTACGCCGACTCCGAACGGCGATTGTATTTTAATAAGAAGCTGTTTTTGATGGCAGCGAGTGGTACGCGCACTGCTAGTTCTTTGTTATGAAGTGGCTTTATTAATGCAGCAACCTTGGTTATTTCGTGAAATTAACATTTATTTAGTTACAGAAGTGTTAATTAATGTTAAATTACTTGCTACACATTTTGTGATGTCCTTGGAAAACGAAACATCATCGGTGCCTATTGCATTTCCATTAATAGAATAGACGACATCATTTTCGATTTCTATGGAGTGGACGGTATAAACGACGCCATTTTTAGTAAAGAAATTATTTAGACGCTTAAGGGAAACATATTCAGATTTATTGTCAATAAAGAAACATGTTTTTGTCACCAATTCGATCTACTTTAAATTCATTTTCTTTTTTTCAAATTTATATGAAGACTTGATTCTACCATTCTGTTATATATTTGAGTCCCAAACCGAGATTTTTTAACTTTCGATTAGTAGTGCGAAAAAATGTTCAAATTTAAAAGCGTTAAATGTACGGTGAGATCCTACGTCTTTGCAATCTGCTGCTAACAGGTCTATTCTGCGCTGGTAATAAAAAGTTTGTAACCGGTAATTAAAGTGTCTGTCAATTTTTAAACCCTTTTCGCATTCTGTGTACTCTTGTAACCGGTAAATTTTGTTACCATCTTCATAAGCTGGTAACAAAGTATTGCCCCGTGAAATATGCAATGCCAGAATTTGCATAATTCTTCATAGCTGAATTGCTGAATATTTTAACTGCATTACCAACGTTCCTAGAATCGCGGTGAAAAGAACTGGTAACATTTTTTGGTAATAAAATTTTCCGGTTACAATATCTTCGGTAACGTGCAGAATAGACCTGTAAATGTGTCAAATAGTGTTAAATGTTAACATAGATTTGCCGTATAGGAGTGGTATATTTTGAACAAAACGACATAATAGTTCGTGTACTAAGTCATAGGAAAAAGTATCTTTTGAAAGTAAAAGTCGCATTGTATTTAGTACTTAGGTCTAGGTCTCTAAAGGGTTCGTACCTGTCGTTACCTAAAACATTTATAAATGGGGTATCAGAGCCATTCAGTACCAAATTATTAATTTTAACTATTCCACTTTAATATTTTTCAGCGCATTCCAATTAACATTCAAAGATATTTCGATGAATTTAGTGATTTAATTAGAAGAAACATGGGGCCGAAGAAATCGAATATGTATAACAAATACTACTGTTTACTTATGATATTAAAAATTAAATACGATTTTACATTTGTAATAAACTGATTAATAACTCATAATTTTTGCACATTTTTTACCTTTTGTTTTTTATAATTATAGAATTAATTTCGAAAAACCAGTAGTAAAAGCCTAGAATCTTCAATAGTAATAGAATCTCCAACGATTTGAAAAATTAAACTGAAAGCAAAATCGTTGACGATTCGAAAAACTAGTAATACCCGATTCGCAAACGATAGGTGACTCCCCTACGAATTCGAATTCGCCGATCTATCGTCGCGAAGTATCGTCTCGATAGGTCTATCCGAGAAAACGAGAGGTTGGTTTCAAAAGCAGAAACAACTGCATACAAAATATTGTATACTTAGTCCCCACCATGCGAAACATGTAATAAATCGGCAACATCATTTCTTTCATGTCATTTTAGGAATAAGTAAGTTTAAAAATATTCCCAAACTGATGAATCTGGCGTCAACAATATTCTCCAAAATCATCTAATTTATGCCCAAGATAGGATTTAAAAATTAGGAAGCCCCATAGCGAGAGAAATAATTGAGATATTACCGGCAATAAATTTAATACAGTAGCCACCGTAGCCGAATGGTTAGAAGTACGAAATTCCGCTCGATAGGACCATAGTTCAAAAAAGTTGTTTCCTAATAGAGCTCACCTCTCGGCAGGTACTGGCCAACGTCCGAGCTTCTCATAAAAATACAATCGCCGTTCGGAGTCGACGTATTATTATTATTATTACGTCGTGTTCCAAATCTTGGATGGAGAAGACAATCGTTTCCCAAGGTGTGTCAGTCTGCGATTCATGTTACGCGGGTATTCACACAGAATGTTCTCTGAGGTTTTATCCGTGACAGTGTCCTGTCAGGTAGCCTGTAAGACTTCTAAGACCATCCCAGCTGAGGTCAAGGAGTTGTGAATTTCTTTGATTGTCTCATTCTCTTTGACTTACGCCAGTAGGCAGCAATTTGATATTCCTCCCAACTCCTAAGCAGTTCTGTAGTGTATACTCTAGATGTACCACAGAAAGGCTCGGGACCATACATGCGCGTTTGGGCTGCACGTTTTTCGAGATAGTCAGCCCTTTCGTTGCCTTCAAACCCTTCATTCCCAGCTAACCCAAGCCTTGATGTCATTCTAAATGAGTCTAAGGCCCTTAGTGCCGCCTGACTATCCGACATAATATATATTCTGGATCCGTTTGTCCTTTTCCGAAGACATTATCGAACGCAGACTTCGATTGCGAAGACTTCCGCCTGGGTATGAGCTCGTTGGCGGACTTTTCTGGAACCTTGGTCCAAGCACGCCTGCCCCAATACTCCCGTCTTCCATCTTTGATCCATCGGTATAACATACTTGGGAAACTTTGTCAATCATAGATATTATCGCTTTACAGCAGTCCCTTTCAGGAATTCTGATCTTGTAGGGCTTGTCAAAGGGTAATTTTGGTAGCATGATATCTGTGAACTTGATAGCGGGATCATCCATAAAAGGCTTGAGAACCTCCAAGTGACACCAAAGATCCCCACTCTTCATGATTATTACATTGGGCAGCCGTAGGGCGCTCCAGCAGACCTCCTTTTCTGTCAGAATAGATAGAGGACGAATGCCTGTAATTATACCGAGGGCATCCGTTGGACAGGTGTGCATAGCTCCTGTGATGGCCACACAGATCAAGCGGTGTAGCTTGCTCAAGGTGGCACCCGCACTTGCTTGCTATGCTTTTGGCCACCAGGCCAGTGCCGCATCTGTGACAACAGGTTTCACGACCGTAATGAAATACCAATACGTTAGTTTGGGTGATATTCCTCAAGTTTTACCGTGGAGTCTCTGGCAGGCATAAAACGCCCTTGTAGCCTTGTTGGTAACGTTAAGGAGATGTGAGTTTTTGTCCAGAGTTACCTCTAGATACTTCGCCTCTTTTGAGAAATAAAATTTTTCCCTGCCAAGGTGGGTTTAGTCAAGTTAGCCTTCTTCTTTCGGTGAATGGGATAACGGTGGACTTCAGCGGGTTTATTGACAATCCCTTTGAAGCACAGCAGTCTTCCGTTAATCTGAGCGCAGCTTGCAATCTGGAACAAATTGTGTCCTCATGCCAGCCGACAACGTAGATCATAGGTCATCTGCATATCCATATGCCTTGAATCCATTGCCATTTAGCTTTTCGAGAAGTTCGTAAACAACCAGTGTCCAAAGTAGGGACCCTTGAGAATAGCCACGGCTGGCAGTTATTGCTTGCTTACTATCTCCTAGTTCCGCTATTATAGTTCTAGATTTCAACATACTTACGAGCCAATTCGTTAGAAGGCCAAGAATATCCTTTCTTATCACAATGCACACAAAGCTATCTTTATTGCAGTAATAGTAGATTTTCCTGTCTGTTATGCGTGTTGATTTTGACATACAGGCTTATTACTGAGAAAGTTATCCCTCGGCGTCGAGGTAAAGCCGTAGGTTCTCTCAAAACGCACACCACAAGTTAGAGGAGGAGCTCGTCCAAATATGTAGAAAAATGTGTAAGCGGCAGTGCTTTTCCCGCATAAACAACCTACAACAAAATTTAGAGACAGCCCTTCAAATTTCAGAACTCTCTGAACTAGTGCAAAACGACTGCAGAGCGGGACAGTTGAAACTTCCGTGTGCTAGTTGCGCTGCCCTCAAAGTTTCTCACATTTAGCATGTGAAATCTGAGGAGTAAATGCACAATTTCTCACAAGAATGATAGAATACATCCCTACATCGTGAATTTCTCACAACTCGAACAATACGAAAATACCTCCGCGGGAAGACCTCCGACTCTAACATCGTTGGTCGCGAGTTCAAATCGCTGTGGGGGCAGTTGTGATTTTCAGATTTAATAAATTTAAATTGCTGCGTGCCTTTTAAAAATTTGAGAGAAAATGATAAAATTTACCACCCAATTCTGTGTTTTCTTGATAAATTTTTTGTAAAGAAGTTTTATCAAGATTTTTATGAAGTAAAAGCTTCCTTCTCATTCTGTGTCAATATTTATAAAACAAAAAGCTCTACGATTTCCACATGAGTGGAACCAAGGCGAATTTATATAAGGTGGTGTTACTAGCTCAGCTGATTTTGTGTATGTGTTTCGCCGCACGGCTTCTGATATCAAACTGAAAAATTTTGTTTGAATTTCTACACACACTCTTACAGATTTTGACAGTTTATGCCGCCAAAGCAAAAACAAAATGCATGTAAATTTTTATTTTTGTACTCCTGCTATCACCTTATATTAATTCGCCTTGAGTGGAACTGATTTGATTGTCACTTATGAAAAATATGAATTTAAAAGCAAAAAAGCCTTTGACTGCCGTAGAGATGTCGACTATAATTGCACACATGGAATATTTAATTGTTAGAAACAAATTTATTAATATACAAAATTTATACATTTCACATGAAATTTCAATCTGTCAATAGCATTTTCAATCTTGATAATTTACCAAGAAAAGAGCTTTGGATCTCTGTGCTAGAATACCAATTCTTTACAATTAATAAAAAATTGGCAAACGGCTGGCAGTTACTGCTGGCTTACTGTCTCCTAGTTTTGCTATTAGAGTTCTGGATTTCAACATGCTTATGATCCATTGATTGAAAGAATTGATTTGGGATAGATGAAGAACCAGTAGCGTCCCATTTCAGGGTACTTCGGCGCTAGTTCTAAACCAGTTTGATTTGCTGCAGGGAAAGGGTAGCCAACACACGCGCACTTGTATTGCGCTCACACCTTAATTGGAAATGAATTTTTTTTATGCAATTCTAAAACCTCTCCTTGATTAACATAGTGAAGTGATAATTCGCTGGCATTTCCAGCCACGGTCAACGCTAACCCAGCTTGGCTATCACACACCTTGTGGGTGCTTTAAGCATCGCCCACATTTGTCATTGTAGTAAGCTACGGCTTACAAGCCACACAGGGGCTCTGCATGAATGCATCTCTAAATAAATCCCAGTTCATTGCACAGTAGCCTATGACAGCTAGAGCATGGCTCCTCCCGTGGATTCACCCAATTTATCTATATATAAATACGCCACAAGAAAATTTTGCAATCCCTTTTTTGAAGGCACCGTTCGCTCGATTTCAATGAAGGATGCAACCATTTAAAGGACTTAACTTCCTCTAATACAGAAATGTTAATCCCGATACATAGGGGGCGTGGCATCTGACATATAGACTAAAATTTGAAAGTCACTATATCTCTAAAACCAATTATGCTGGGGAACTGAAACCTAGCAAAGATGCATAGATTGTAAATACCCTACTTACGGTGAAAAATGGTAGGTACTGGGAAAGTGGGCGTGGCACTTCCCATACAAACTGAAATTCTCAGATCGCTTTTCTCAGGAACCACTTATGCTAACGCCCTGAAATTGGCCACAGCAACTTATGTTGTCAATACCGTACTTACGGCGAAAAGTGGTAGATTTTGGAAAAGGGGGCGTGGCACCTCCCATACAACCTGAAATTCTCACATCGCTTTTCTCTGGAACCGCTTATGCCAACGTCCTTAAATTTTACACAGCAACATATGCTATCAATGCCGTACTGACGACGAAAAGTGGTAAATAATGGAAAAGGGGGTGCGCCATATCGCTAATCTCGGGAACCGCTTATGCTAACGTCCTGAAATTTGATACAGCAACATGTGCTAGCAAGGCCGTACTTACGGTAAAAAGTGGAAGATAATGTAAAAGGGGGCGTGGCACCTTCCATACAACCTGTAATTCTCATATCGGTTATCTCTGGAACCGCGTGTGCTAACGTCCTGAAATTCGACACAGCCACATATGCTATCAATGCCGTACTTACGACCAAAAATGGTAGATTTTGAAAAAGGGGGCGTGGCACCGCCCACGCAAACTGATATTCTCATATCGCTTTGCTCTGGAACCACTTTTGCTAAAGTCCTGAAATTTGACACAACCACATATCGTCGGTCCTAGTTATTGAATCATGAATAAATTAACGGTACTCTTAAAGTTTATATAAGAATTTAAGCCGGTTTTGTTTTTTGATTAAAAATTACTTGTGTATTTAAACAATAGTCTTCGAGCGTCTTCTGCGGATCGATAAATTGTTTCAGTGATAATTTCATTTTTGTTTTATTTTTCTACAAAACCTCTGTGAACGGTAAGCATACATAAACCTCAATTACAAGTAAAAACTAAGTAGAAAATATTAAAAGATACTTCTTTTACCTTTTTTTTTAAGTAAATGACTGATATGATTGAGTAAAAATCACTACATTTTCTCTTACAATTTATTTTTTGTATAGGAAAAAAGCACCAGTCAGCTGTTTATAAACATAATTTATCAGATTAACA
>NW_023458558.1:72159723-72172743 GCF_013731165.1 Rhagoletis pomonella
CCAATGTCTGTCTATACCTTCCCCTGCCTTCCTATCCCTTCCAATGCCGTCTCATCCCTTCCAATGCCTTTTTATACATTCCACTGCCTTCGTATCCTTTCAAATGTCTTCCTACTCCTTCCTATCCCTTCGAATGTCTTCCTATCCCTTCCTATTTCTTCCTATCCCTCCCAGCAACTTCCTATCCCATCTAATACCTTCCTATCCTTTCCAATGCCTTCAAATCCCTTCCTATCCCTTCCAATACGTTCCTATCTCTTCCAATAATTTTAAAATTACTCTTAAACGTAACGACGACCGGAAAAGCTACAAGCAGGTGTTCAAAATGGACAAAGGTAGCCCCAACTTCGCTTATTGCGCAGATATACCGTGACTGTTTGTCTCTTGGATTACAATTATGTACCAGAGGAGTGGAGACTTTTTATTGATGACTCAAACAAAAGTAAAGAATGAAAAGTTTTATATTTATAAAGACTTATCAAATGATTTTATTTAAATGTTCTTCTAAATATACATATATTTAGGCTTAAAGGCATTGTTGCTGCACAACAAAAATGAAATTCCGTAGGTTCCGCAAGCAGACGCCACTGATATGAAGGAGTCCTACACTGTAATGGTACAAATACTTAGAAACAATGGATATGGGACACATAAATGGCAAGTGGTCGTTGATTTAAAGGTTTTATCAATTTTAATGGGAATGCAAGGATATACTGAGTGCCCTTGTTATTTTTGGGATAGTCGAGAGGTAGGGGCAGGGGAAATTTTTAAAAATTAAGAAATAATTAAAGAATCCAAACAAAAAATTATTCAAAAATCGAAAAATTAAAAATGCTATACGTGCAGAGCCAAGTTTAAGTGCTGATATCTTCTAAACGAAAAATACACATACTTTGAAATTTGCACATGATATTTAATAAGACTGGAAGAATATTTCTAATTTTTTTTTAATTTTTTGTTGCTCCAGAACGATGTTTTGCAAAAACTTTCTTAATATAAATATTAGTAAAAAGGGGAAAAAATTAAATTTGCACTAAAAAAAAATATGTCAATAGAAACATGAAAGGAATAAGCCCTGATAATTTCATCCAATTCGGTTAAATAGTCTATGAGATATTTTGAGTCGAAGAAAAAATGCTATAAAAATTGTTTATGCAATAACTTGCGAAATATATATTTTTTCGAAGTTTTGTTGATGTGAATCCCTTTCCATGCTCCTGAATTACACATTCACCGTATTAGAATTAAAAATCAATAAACCTTAATTTTTACTGATCGATTTCACGAATTCTGGCTCACGTACCGAAAAAATATTTAATTTCAATGAAAATTTTCAAATCAAAATGACAACTGACGGAAGCCGTCGTGCGCCGAAGTTGTGTTTACTCTGACGGATTTCACTGCGGAAACTGTTCAGCTGTTCACTTGCCGCCAACCGCTTTACCGTCGTCCGCTATAATTCTGGATAGAACTTGAATGCCCCAGTGAAAAGGTACAAAAGACGGCCCTAAAAACACCTAAATTGCATTTAATTCCTGAATAATATTTACCATTGTTCAACGAAATTTAGTGGGTGGGTTAGCTAGCGTGACGTTACGCTGGCTGATCCAAAACACATTTTTGTGAATATTTCGGAAACTCGAGTGTGCACCGAAATTAATTTTGGTGGCCCTAAAAAACAGACTGTCTAGATTTGGCGATTTCGCGCCAATTTGGCGATTTTTTTTTGGATATCTGCGCGTAAAAATTTAGAAAATCGCCATTGGCGATTTTTGGCGATTTTTTCCCTTCAAATAAATTTTTTCCAAGTATAAATATATACAAAACTTACGTTTTCCACGATAATTTTACAGAAGAGGCTAATGAACTGCGTGATAAACTTAACTTAAGAAGCATATTAAAAGACTGTCAAAAATGTTTAATCACCATAATCGAAGAAATTTTGAAACGATTACCTAGTCAATTAAATACTTTTATAAAGCTTTGATTTTGTCACCAGTAAAGTGTGTGAATCACAGAGGGCCAGTTTCAGGGACCTGACAATTCACTATTTGACTTAGAAGGAAAGAAAAGCAGCGGAAACTGAATATTTAAATCTTTTAACTTTCCCATGGATTAACTTTTCTCAGAACCATTCCATCCGACTTTGAAAAATTTTGGATAATTGCTTACTGAGTGAAAACCGCAACAGGCAATAAAATTTTTGGAAATATAAGTAAATTCATATTATTTTACTTTCCGCACTCACATGCTTTGTTGATCGCGTTTTTTTCGTAATGAATTCAACAAAATCTTAGATTCGAAATAGGATGAGGTTGGAAAGCCTCAATTCAATAGTTCGAATAAAGTGTTATATGAAGGCTAATAGTTTCTGCTGCAAAACGTGTCCAGTATCAAACAGTATGTTATCACGGTTGAGTAGCTCAATATATGACAACAGAGATGTAAATCATTCAGACACTATAGGTGATTTTGAAGAAATTGTGGAGCTGAAACAAGTGCTTAATGTGTGTATGCATATGGTATTAATTTAACAAAAATTTGCTAATAAAAGGTTAAAGAATAGAAAAAGACAAATACAAGAATGAAAGTAAAGGTGATTACGTACATAAATAAGGAAAAGGATAAAGGCAAAAGTAAAAATAAAAACAAAAACAAAGATGCATAAAGATAAAGGCAAAAATGAAGACCAAGGTATTTTTTTACACAACACTTTACTTACATATATATATAAGGGCAAAGGTGAAGGGGAATATGTAGATGAAGAAAATGATAAACATGAAAGTAAAGACAAAGAGGAGGATGAGGATACCGATAAAAGTAAAGATGAAGATAGGAGAAGAAAGATTAAAATAAAGGTAATTAAAGAGGAAAGGATATAGAGAGACACAGAGACTCAATTTGGGATTTTAGAGATTTTCGGGATTCTCAGGACTTATCGATAAAATAATCGATATTTTTATCGGTTTTGTTATCGATATTATCGATATAAGGGCAAAGGTGAAGGGGAATATGTAGATGAAGAAAATGATAAACATAAAAGTAAAGACAAAGAGGATAAAAGTAAAGATGAAGATAGGGGAAGAAAGATTAAAATAAAGATAACTAAAGAGGAAAAAATATAGAGGGAGACACACAGACTCAATCTAGGAATTATTTTGGGATTTTAGAGATTTTCGGGATTCTCGGGACTTATCGATAAAATAATCGATATTTTTATCGGATTTGTTATTGATATTTATCGATTGTTTATCAAAATTTTTATCGACATTGTTATCAATTTTGCTATCAATATTTTCGGAACTTCTTGATTTAACAATCGATATTTCTAACGGTTTCTTATCGGGCTTGTAATCGGGTTTGTAATTTTGTTATCGATATTTACCGATTTTGTTATCGATATTTACCGACTTTGTTATCGATATTTATCGATTTTATTATGGATATTTTTATCGTTTTTGTTGTCAATATTTATCGATTTTTTTATCGATATTTACCGATTTTGTTATCGATATTTACCGATTTTGTTATCGATATTTATCGATTTTGTTATAAATACTTATCGATTTTGTAGTCGATATTTATGGATGTTATGATCGATATTTATAGATTTTGTTATGGATATTTTTATCGATTTAGTTATAGATATTTTTGTACATTTTGTTAACGATATTTATCGATTTTGTTAACGATATTTATCGACATGTATAGATTTTGTTAACGATTTTGTTATCGATATTTTAATCGATTTTGTTATGGATATTTTTATCGAGTTTATTATGGTTATTTTTATCGATATTTTTATCGAGTTTCTAATAGATTTTGCTACCAATATTATTATCGATTTTGCTATCGAAATTTTTATAGATTTTTTCATAGCTTTTGTTATCGATAACTTAATCGGTTTTGTTATCGATATTTTATTGGATGTTACTATCGATTTTGTTATCGAAAGGGTATAAATATAAAAATGAAGATAAAGAAAAACAGAATAACATAAATGTAATTAGAACGAACAGGGGTAGAGGTAGGGATCTAGATAGAAAAAAGACAAAAAATATAACCTTAAGCAAAAGCAGATGTACATATGTATGTATGTATATTGGTTATGAGACAAAATAGATATGTATGTAACGTAAGCTTCACTTCTCCAGTGTGGCCCAGGCGCACCTACTTTTTTTTTAATCTTAAAAGCGGATTGTGCGATTAATCACATATTGCTGAAACATATGCAATATACATTGCAAAATATGTTGAAACAAATATTTTTAAAAGGTATGCGTATTTTTAAAGAAAATTGGTTGTACATCACTATTATATAAGTGATTTGTGTTATTTATTATTACCCTCTGAAGGTATTATATTAGTTTTTGGTTTTAAAAAACTATATTATAACAAGATCTCATTTTTAAAATAAAAGATTTGTTAAATCGATTTCATGAATTTTATTAAAAAAAAGTTGGCGATTTTTGGCGATTTTTTTTTCATTAATTGCACTTTATTTTTAAACAATCCGGACACTCTGCTAAGAAACACTTAAATTGCATTTAATTCCTGAATAATATCTGCAAGTGTTCGACGAAATTTAGTGGATGGGTCAGCTAGCGTGGCGTCACGCCGGCAATTTTCTCGGAAACCGAGTGAGCACTGAAATTAATTTTGGAGGCACTAAATAACACCTAATTCTTGAGTAATTTTTTGGAGAAGTGGGTCAGCTAGCGTGACGGACATGACTTAGTCCTCAGTTGCCTATTCAGTCCAAAGTAACACTTGTTCGGAAGAGAGATTCTTCCTTGGATCTCAAGGCTGAAATTATTACACAAATTAACAAATTGATGGTGTGTGCCGATTCCATTGTCGCGAGTCTCCTCCAATAAGTGGTGTTCTTGGAATACCATGTCTATAGAGGATGTGCCAGGTCTAAAGCGACACTGATAAGGCCCAATCCGTTCGTTGACGGTGGGCTTCAGCCCTTCACATAAGTAATATGCGCGATAAGACCTTGTAGCCTATGTGTAAAACGCACTCTTAAATTCCAGTCGTCGTCCATGCGTTCATCTCACCATATTCTTCACAAGAGTTGATACATACACTTTACAAACTCCTCGCCCCCGCACTTGAAAAACTCAGTGGGCAGACCGTCAGCTCCAGCAGCTTTATTGTTTTTCAGAAGCATAATTGCAATTCGCGCCTCGTCATAAGCAGGTGGTGGAACATCGACTCCATCATCGTCGACTGGGAGCCCTACTACTGATTGCAGCTTTCCAACGTTGAGCTTTTCTTGCGTTGTTGGTCTGGCGGATGCCGACGACATCGACTTCATGGGTAAAAACAAGGGCTATGTCTGTTCTGACTTCTCGAAATTAGATAGAGAAGCAGAGCGTGCGGGTCTGATGATGAACGAGGACAATCAGAGCACACGCGCCTCGGCACCCACGTCTCTTATTTCCACCACCATTAACATCAATAATAATGTGAGCCTTGAGATCAAACGGAGAGTCACTCTTGCCAACAAGTGCTTCTTTAGTCTGCGTGGCCATTGAGGAGTAAAGTTCCCTCTCGTCATACTAAAATCCCACTCAATAAGCCACTCAAAATGCCCGTGCTGGTGTTTGGCGCAGAAGCATGCGCAATGAAAACATCTAAAGCGGCTTTTGGAGCTACCAGAGAAAGATTCTGCGGAAGATTTGCGGACATTTGCGCGTTGACGATGGAACTATGAGCTGTATGAGCTTTACAACGATATAGACATAGTGCATCGGAAAATTAAGATGTCACCGGCCACTTTTGATGAAATGCTGTATCTCAGAAAGCGCTTCACCAACCGCTACCAAACTTGGTAAACAATTTTTCGAATTAGGGCAATAACTACACCCACCCCCCATATAACGGTTATTTACAAAAATACGAAAACTCTGACAAACTCCTTCAGCTAATTCAATCGGAACTCGATGCTTGCTATAACCTCTTAGCATAAAATTATATTATTACACATTTTTGGAACATGGGCCTGCTGACTTAAGCCTACTTATGTGTATCTCGGTAACCGATTTATCAATTTCTACCAAACACAGTGAAGTTATTTCCCTTGGCGCAAAAAAGCAATATATTGGATGTTTTGGAAATCGGACTAAAAGTTCGTCCACATCCCATATAAGGGTAGATTTCAGAAATACGAAGACTCTGATATTTCCATAACTGACACACGTTCGTAGCAATTCGGGTTCAGTGAACGCACGATGGATTCTGTGAGTGCCCCCAATACTTAAATCCTCTCTTAAAAATTAATACGATTATAGAAATACATTATGAAAAATGGGCGTGGCACCACCCACTTGAGACTAGTAAGTGTATATCGGTAACCGCTTATCGATTTCTACTAAACGCGGTACAATTATTTCATTCGGTCTATCTGAGCAACTCATCGAAAATGTGAAAAAGGGGCAAAACCACTCTGCTTACCATATAACGGTAGTTCTCGGAATGGTGAAAAAATATATATAATAGGCAGTGTTGCCATTTTAGCCGTTTTCCGGCTAGATTTAGCCGTTTTTAGTCGATTTTGCTATTTACCTTGTTTTCTTAAAATTCAGATATATATGTATATTAGACTGCATCACCAAAAAAAGTTGCGGTTTTTCCGCCGGGATTACAAAATTTATTATATTTTAAGACGCCCACCAAAATATTTCGGAAAAATATTAAGCTTTTAGTGAGCTGGACCGATTTGAAAATACCTCCAAAAATGGAGTTTTTTATGGAGAAAAATAGTTTCTTAAAGAACTTTTTGAAAAAAGTCCCCTCAGACGAAAAAACAGATTAAGCTTAAAAAATCTGCATAAAAATATTTAAAAATCTTTTCAACGGAATCGTTAGAACGAGATTTTTGATGCTGTTTTTTAACTTTTTTCAAATATGGATTTACGAAAAACTTGACTAACTGGGCCAAAACTATTCTGATTTAGACTTATGGGATCTCAGTGGAAAGGTATTTTCACACTGTTTTTATTTCTGTCAAAAAAAAAGTCATTCGTATCCCAATTTCTTATTTTTCAAATACCAACACATCTTAATTCAACTTTGAATAACGTTCGTTCATCCTACCTTTCTCTTTCATCCTTTGAATGAGTTTATTAGCAAAGAAATAAAAACTAGGTAAAAAAAAACCTTTCCAATGACATCTCTTAAGTCTAAATCGGAAGAGTTTAGGTTGTGTTGTTCAAGTTTTTCTTATACCAATCTTTGAAAAAAGTTAAAAAAACAGCATCAAAAATCTCTTTATTACGATTCCGTTAATTTTTTTTTTGAATGTTTTTATGCAAATTTTTTAAGCTTAAACCGTTTTGACATTTGAGGGTATTTTTTCAAAAAAAATCTTTAAGAAACTATTTTTATTCATATAAAATTCCATTTTTAGAGGTATTTTCAAATCGGTCCAGTTCACTGAAATCTTAATATTTTTCCGAAATATTTTGGTGGACGTTTTAAAATATAATAGATTTTATAATTCCAATGGAAAAATAGCACCGATTTTTTTTTGTATGGGGAGTGATGCAGTCTAATGTATATATACAGTTGTCCACAAAATAATAGGAGTGCGATATTTTGACCAGTTTTGGCTATTTGTCTTTTGTTTATTTAATGTTTATTATTTTTTTATAAAAGCCTAGCTGGCTATACAACAAACACCATATAAATTCAGATTTTAAACTTTGTATAAAAATTATAAAAATTTTGCAATTTTTCACCCAAATTTCAAACTTTTTAATCAGAATCTTTAGAAAAAATTCTGGTATGCAGTTTTGTAGCACATTCAATTCTAGTCTGAAGAAGTGCAAGTTTCAAGCGGCTAAAAAATTCCGTTGATTTTTGAGAATTTTTTTGGTTAAAGGTGTTTCACGTTTTTTCCATACAAAGTATGTCGACAATTTTCTTTTATATGGAGGACACTGCCAGCAAAAAAATTGCCAAAAATCAACGGAATTTTTTAGCCGCTTGAAACTTGCACTTCCTTAGACTAGAATTGAATGTGCTACAAAACTGCATACCAGAATTTTTTCTAAAGATTCTGATTAAAAAGTTTGAAATTTGGGTGAAAAATTGCAAAATTTTTATACAAAGTTTAAAATCTGAATTTATATGGTGTTTGTTAGAATTTTTTCTAAAGATTCTGATTAAAAAGTTTGAAATTTGGGTGAAAAATTGCAAAATTTTTATAATTTTTATACAAAGTTTAAAATCTGAATTTATATGGTGTTTGTTGTATAGCCAGCTAGGCTTTTATAAAAAAATAATAAACATTAAATAAACAAAAGACAAATAGCCAAAACTGGTAAAAATATCGCACTCCTATTATTTTGTGGACAACTGTATATATCGCCGTTTAAAGTCCAAAACCGCGTATCAACAAAATGCAAAACCGCGTATGTGCGGTTGCATAAATTATTTTCTAGAGCGTAAAACCACTCATATTTCAAAAGGGTTCTCTTTTTTATAAAGCAATCGCATTTCTGGCTAGTATATTTCAGGACGAATGGATAAGGATTGAGCCAAGAGCTTGTGGGAGCAAATCCAATTTTTGGGAGCCAATGTCAGTTACGTGGTTTTGCAAAATTACGGTACGCGGTTTTGTACTTTAAACGACGATATGTATATATAGTGCCAACACACAGAATAAATATTACAGGTGGATATTATCTTCCCAGATAGCGCAAAAACCGAAGGTCAACTTTAATTAAAAGAACCAACACTGAAATGTGTCAAATTGATAATAAAAGAGCATAAATTTCTATGTAAAGCAAAACTCTCTGGAAACCCTATAAGACATCTGCAGGTCATATGACTGGTCATCTGAATGGCAGATCTGCAGCCTTTTGGCATCATATTTTACATCAGAATTGAAGGAATTCTTTTGTGTAAATGTGATTTTGAATCCCTTGTCAACATATGGCCTCCCCTTAAAATTGAAGGGGAATTTTCACAGCGTTTTTTATGTGTATTGGTTTTTATTTGAGTGTATTGAGAATCGGTCAGTGTGAAAAGTCCTTTGTAGGGAAGACAATAGGTTTGTTCGTCGAAAATCCAGCAAGAGTTACCACTTAAATATCAGAAAGTAAGAGAAAAAGCTCCCGAATTCTCTCTCAAGAAGAGAAACTTGCAAATTTCTGCACGAACGCAAATTTGCAGGAATTTGCAAGTTTTTCTGCCAGCTAGTGTCCACGATTGCATTTTAAACAAAAAAAAATTATAGAATTTATTTGTATGGTTATGTTAATTTTGTAATAGTTTATGTGTTATTAATTTCAATTAATGCGAATTTTTGTAGTGCTAAAAAAGAAGAAAATTCTTATTGTACTAATGGTTCTTGTTTAATAAATGAAATGTAAAAATGAAATGAAATGAATTTTTAAAATTCTTTCATAGGGGCAAAAAACAGGATCTACATGTATATTTCTTCTTAGTCCGACTTTCTATATCGACTCTAGTTGAGATTGCATTCCGATTACCAATGCAGTTTTTCAGCCGAGTACCATTCAAATAATTGGGATAACTAAATTAATTAAGTAAACAAGTATTTACTTGCATTTTTTATTTTAAAATCGCTCAAGTTTATAAATTTTTAAATTTAACGAACTTGTTTATTCAAATGATTAACCATGTGTCACAATCATATGTTTTTCGTAATTGCGAATTCTTGCAGGCAAAATTTTTTCCAGCTTGAATTTGCAAATTCTCTCCAACAAGTAGTCTTTCTACTTGTGATTTATTTAAATAAAGCATATGAAATTTAGTTAAAACAGTTAAGCCGTTTTTTTTGCTAATTTAGCCGGATGGTCCAAAAAGTTCTGGCAACACTGCTAATAGGTTCGACGGATATTTAATCTTCGGCTTTGCTCGTTCTGAAACTTCTTACTGGCTTTACATAGACAAATTGTAAGACTTTAAGAGCCGATTACTTGATTTCTGGTTGGCACAACCTTGACGGTTGCAAGTAATTTCATGTAAATCAACTAATTAAAAGACTACTTTGTTTTTACTCAAAGAAATAATTTCTGTGGTCACAAGCAATAACAGACTAAGTCGACTAAAGAATGAATGGAGATATATCGTCGCCCAAATGCCAGAAACATGAATGTGTAAAAAGGAAAATTTTGAGAAATCAAGTTTGAAAGTTTTTTACGAGCTTTAACTTTACATTTATGCAATTGAAATTGTAAAATATGTGCTTTCCATGTACGCACGGCCATCTGGGTTTTGGTATAGAACATCCAAACGTTAACCAAGTCAACCCAATAACTCAAAACAAATAAATAAATATTTTGGTTTCCCCATAAGGCTAACATTACAATCCAAATGTTGAAAACGTTTTTTCTCGAATTGTGGTTTTTCGACTTAGGCGGTTATTGCTTATGATCACAGATTTGTGTCTTGGAAGTATGAAAAGGCATCTGTGTAGTAAAGAACGCAAGCGTATTCAAAAGAAACATACTGACATAGAAGTTGTTTAAAAGAAATGCATTTGAAAGTAGTTGAAATTAAATGCAGAGTCGGACAGTCGACTTGCTACTTGCACACAATTCAAACTGAACATTTAAAAGCACAATTACATGTCTGGCTGTAGCTGAGCATGCAGAGATGCATGCTGTTACTTGTTAGCTTCCAGAACGTCCGGGTTCGAGTCCCAACAGATACAACATGTGAAAATGATAATACTTTTTTTGTTTCCTTTAAATACACTGTCAGACAAATGGTAGGGGTCAGTGATCGGGAAGGGTTCAAACTACCGGGGAAAGTTATATCTGTAAAAAAGAAGTTATACGTGAACCACTAGTCCGATTTTGCTCAAACAAATTTAAAAAAAATAAAAATTACAATTCCTTTAATCTGTTCATATAACGTTTTTCTATATAATCAACAGTTTTAAAAAAATTTTATATTTTAGGCAAAAATTTTTTTTTCTTCATACATTTATTTTTACAGGCAAAACTGTTGATTATATAGAAAAACGTTATATGAACAGATTAAAGGAATTGTAATTTTTAATTTTTTTAAATTTGTTTGAGCAAAATCGGACTAGTGGTTCACGTATAACTTCTTTTTTACCGATATAACTTTCCCTTAGGTGACAATTTCCCCTATATGATAGTTATATATATATCTCGATTCCTAGACGTGACCCAGCGAAACGCCGGGACACGTATAACTTGGTTTCATCCCATCCCGATTTTGACTGTCGCATAGTGATATGAAAAAGCATCTGTTAAGTGTAGAACGAAAACGTATTCAAACGAACCATACGGACTTTGAAGTTGTTTAAGCCAAAAGCATTTTAAAGTAGTTGAAAACATACGCAGGAAAAGGCAGTTGACTGCTTCCTAGGACATCACCATGTTAAATAAATGAGTTCCTTGCATTTAAAATAGTAAGAATTTCAATTATGTAGTTATAAATAAAAGTAAAGTACTTAGTTTATAAATGACTTTAAAAGTAATTAAATTTCCTGGAGGGTAACTACTGGTTAAACATCTTTATAGACATTTTCAACTCCCTGTTATACGTTGTGGACCCGATTACGTCGATACGATGTTTAACCTGCAGTTAGTGTTAATCAGACATTGAGAAACCGGCCCTTTATGTCTCACGTTACTGACTCCATGCATATAACACTGTTCCGGTAACTTCGGTAACGATGTTTAACTGGGGATTAGATAGATTGCTAAAGGCTATGCACTACTAACTGGCGATCAGTTTTAACCAGAGTTGGTGAAAAAGGCCCTAAGACTTTACGACGCTTAACAGGTCTTGTGAGTCCTCTAACTGTTTTTAGATTACATCTATTTGCTATACGAGATGCTAGTTTTGTTAGAAAGGCCTTCAAATCCGAAACTCTTCAAATAAATTTACAACTTGATCTCAAAATCTTTTCGATCCCAAATATCTTCATTTAAAAATACCTAAAAAGAAACACAAAATACGATATTGTCTTTACGGCTGTAAATAGCCCTTATTATGTTGGCTGAAAAAATTACCAGCTTCTAGTTATAAAGTCCTTTTTATAACAACTTAAACTTAAAATGAATATTGTCTCGTATCATCACAAAATTTGTAGCACTGTTAACATATGTATATATACACTGGCAAAGCGACATTTTGCAAGTTTTGGCCGACTTCAAAAAGGGAGGAGTTTAACAATTCGTAGGAATATTTTTTTTACAAACGACAGACAAAACGGTTTAAGCTTAAAAAATTTGCATAAAAATATTTATAAAAAATTTAAAAAACATTTGAACGGAATCGTAATAATGAGATTTTTGATGCAGTTTTTTAACTTTTTTCAAAGATTGGTATAAGAAAAACTTGAATAACTGAGCCTAAACTCTTCTGATTTAGACTTAAGAGGTGTCGGTGGAAAGGTATTTTCTCACCCTTTTTATTTCTTTGCTAATAAACTCATTCAAAGGATGAAAGAGAAAGGTAGGATGAATGAACGTCATTCAAAGTTGAACTAAGATGTGTTGGTATTTGAAAAAAAAAAAATGGGACACGAATGATTTTTTTTGACAGAAATAAAAACAGTGTGAAAATACCTATCTACTGAGATCCCATAAGTCTAAATCAGAATAGTTTTGGCCCAGTTATTCAAGGTTTTCGTAAATCAATCTTTGAAAAAAGTAAAAAAAAACAGCATCCAAAATCTCATTCTAACGATTCTGTTGAAAATATTTTTAAATATTTGTATGCAGATTTTTTAAGCTTAATCTGTTTTGTCATCTGAGGGGGCTTTTTTCAAAAAGTTCTTTACGAATCTATTTTTATTCATAAAAAACTCCATTTTTGGAGGTATTTTCAAATCGGTCCAGCTCACTTAAATCTTAATATTTTTCCCAAATATTTTGGTGAACGTCTTAAAATATAATAGCTTTTGTAATCCCGGCGGAAAAAACGCAACTTTTTTTGGTGATGCAGTCTAATTTACATATATATATGTATACTAAGGATAAATTATAATATCATTCGAAC
>NW_023458558.1:72177743-72205679 GCF_013731165.1 Rhagoletis pomonella
TTGGATTTAAATGGGATTTGCTAAAACATAAGCCATATTTTAAAACAGAATTCACAAAAAAAAATTTAGCAAGTAAAATAATAGCAAAAACAAAGAGCCGTACGCTCAATTTGGATGTATGTACATAAAATTATATGAAAACATATGCGCATTTAATAGGCGGCATACACAGTGCGTCTGACTCGCGAGTCGGTTTGGATGTATTTGTGGAAATAAATATGTGTTAGTTACACCGACATGACTCCCGGAATGTCTCTGAATGGTTCAACGTGGTGTAGTCGAAGGCGATTGCCTCGATTGACGTTCACAAATGACTCGCGAGTCAGACGCACCGTGTATGCCGCCAATTACGTTCACAAGTCAACAATTATTTCATTACAGCTTTTGAGATCAAGTTGTAAATTTATTTGAAGATTTCTTAATTTTTGTACACAGTATCATTCTTGGATTTAAATGGAGTAAAATATAGCCATATTTTAATACAAAATTAACAAAAAAAAAAGCCGTACGCTCAATTTGGGGAGTAACAGTATGTGTACGTGTTCATTTAGCAATTTACACAAATTTGTCAAGAAAAAAGGACGCACATACGCACATTTCAATACATACATATATGTACATTAGACTGCGCCTTATTTTGCTCATTGGCCCAAAGGTTCAGCAAATTCATGGAATGGCTACAATATTTGTAAACCTCACCAACTTTTAAAGCGCAAACAGTCAACGACGTAGCGTAGACGTAGATTGACGCAGACACGATCTACCTTATGGGATTCGCGTGTTAACAAAAACTCACTACCGCATGGCGGTGACGTTGCCGTTGCTTCTCTCTCTATCAACAGTGAATTTGACATGCTGCTACGTACGCCAGCCTACGTTTACGCTACGTCCTTGACTAACTGAGCTTTTAGAGTTATTGTGGTTTTCCCACGTAAAATTACAATTTTCTAGGATTTGAGTTGGCCCAGTAAATTTAGATACGAAGAAGAAAACAATTGTGATAGCGAACTTTTGATGCAGGTTACATTTATTTGATACATAGACCATGAATCTACCGTCTTGCCCCTGAATTTCATATGGGAACATTCCGCCATCTTGGATTTTAGTTTTTTGGGGGGTTTTTGCGATTTGCCGCTTATTATGCATTTTTCGTAAAAAATGGTTAAATAAAAAATTTGTAGAGAATTTAATTTCCCACATTTTTTATATATTTATATATGTATATATTTTTTGTATTGTAAATAATTAGCAAAAAGAGCGAAAGAAATTTACATTGCAACGGTTTTCGCAATTTTTCAACAATTTCTATTGAAAATACGTACCATATTTAAATGCTAAAGTTGTAGAGAATTTGATTCTCCATAACTTTTGTACGAACATTATTTTTGTGCGACGCTTATATCACGACCGGGAACGTGCTAAACATAGCGATGTAAGGGAAGTGGCGTAATATTAATTTCCATATCACGTCCACCGGTACAGTACGAAGGCAACAATTCTATAAGACGGATCACAAAGATTAAGTTCTTTAAATTATCGCATAGATGTCCCCCATTGAAAACAGTGTGGCCTTTTGAAAAATTCAACATGACGTCTCAAATGCATCTAAACTAACCGTAAATTAAAATCTTCTTTACAACTTTTGTGCCACCGGAGAACCCAACACTTAAAGAAAAAATTCTCTACAATTTTTGTTGTCCGATTTTTAAATTTTTTCGCAGGGCACTTTTTTATGACCAAAGGAACATTTATAGGGCGAGTCTTGCTTTGGCTTAACAAAAAATTGTCTCCATACAACTAAGGCGCAGTTTAATGTACATACATACAAACATACTTGTGCATTTGTTTAAAGTTATGATGGTTATTACCTTAGACAGCAGGTATTGTAGCGTACGTTGAAACTGCCTGAAAATTCGAATCAATGGGGAGAATGTAGCGAAGAAAATATGACTGCCACACAGCGAATGCCTCAAACTCATATCGAGGGAACGTTGTTACACCTGGCATCGCACCGGTAGTTCACCCCCGCCACAACTTCGATGTCGTTGGTGGCATGGTGGCGTAGGGTGTTCAATGGTGCATGATGAATGGCACACGCACCTTTTATACTTATGTACGTAGTGGTGGCAAGGACAACAACCAAATAGTCAATCCTGGCGTTATGCGTTTCAAATTTTTAACAACTTTTCTCAGTGTTAAATAATCGCTAAGAAATGGTTTTATTTGATATTGAAAGTTTGCATGTTGCAGGCACATACACGCATACATAACTACCTATTTAGGAATAAATATATATGCATGTATTAAAGTGAATGCGTATCAGTGGCAGTGGCCACACAAAGTGAAACTTTTCTAATTGCTAAAACTTTGAAATTAAGCTATGTACACATAAATGCATTTTATAATTTTATATTTTAATTATTTTGATGTTTCTCATTGCTGACTAAAAGTCTGTACGATAATAATGAGATAATAAAGAAGCTGTAATTGCAATTATATACGGGTACCATAGCCTATCAGATACTTTCTTTAATGCTATGGCAAAAGCCCACATTTATGTATGTGTTAATATCCGTACATAAGATAATTTTAAAACGGAGGCGGACAGGTATTTACTTAACGGTTAAAACCTTTTTTCTTTTAAATTTCCTGACTACATTAATTGTTCGCATTAGATGTCATGGATCATTTCTTGAAAAGTAACTTATGTATCTAGAGTTTTGCCGTTTTGAATTTTCTCAAATAAAAACTAGACGGCGGATTTTGTGGCATTTGCCCTGTTTGCCTTTCAACTTAGGATAAAATGAGCTAAATATTGATGTTTTAAGTCCCCTCGATTTATTAGATCTATGTACATCCATGTTTTTTTTTTTTTTTTTAGTTTTTTTTAGCAGTAATTGCATTTATTTTTAAATTTTTTTTTCGATTTTATTGCGCCTTTTGATGTGTTAGAGCCTTATTGGTTGTTCTTACCCCTACACTTCCTTTTACTTTATTTGCTATGTCTTTTTTGCTGACCCGCCATCTAATATGAAGTTTGAACTGGCTGTCCGCATATGTGTCTTCGCTTGCAAGACGAATCAAGTGAGATATCGCACGTGGAGACCGCAAAGTTCGAAGCATACATCGTCAATGCATTTCCATAACCGCCTATCTTACGGCACTCAAATTTTACAGGAGAGCGAAAAAGCGGTTTTTCTTTGAAGGCTATGACTTGATAGGCGGTATTTTCCCTAGCTATTATTTTACAAATCTGTTGCTTTAATAACCATTTTTCGATTTCTATGCATATATCTCGATTCCTGAAGTTCAGCGTTACTAAATCTCATTTTTGCCAAAATGGCGATTTCGGCGGTTTTGCAACATACCTTTTCTCGCACACCGCACGAACGCAAACGAGAACTTTTGCAGGTGAAGATGGCCAATAAGAAAATCATTTATACAGTATATTTTGCTTAGCTGCCCATCCTTCTTTGCACGAAAAACTTGTGCCCTTTACCGAAAAAAGCAAGCGAATTTTGTTTACTAAAGGGTGAACACACCAAAACTGTGACACTTTGGGAAGCTTATAACTTACCCAAAAAGATTTAAATATTAAGAAATTCCAATACCATAAGTTGACCTTAGTTGGAGTAGAAGAAATTTCATATGAATGTGATTCCTAGTTGAGCTAAAAATGGCAACCGAGTTAGAAACGAGACAAACCATTTTGCACGAGTTTATAAATGATCCGGCCTTAAGTACACGTAAAATTGCTAAAAATTTAAGATTGCACTATTCGACAGTTTGCAGGATTTTAATCGGTACAAATAAGGCCTGGCAGTTACGAAAAAACCAGGGAGCGTGGGTTAGCATGGTCAAAGTGATAAAAACAGTGCTCGGAAGCAGGGATTGGCAAAGGGTGCTGTTTTTGTGACTTTAAGCCTACTCACGTTAAAAACGGAGGATGAACGAACACCACCGCACAGCGTGCTGTCTTGCAAATACAGCCACCACAAGTGGACGATGCTTATAACAGCTCATACTGATATTGACTTCGGCAAATCTGTACTCCGAATGATCGTGCACGAAACCGTCAACCGCCGTATTTGATCGACTGCCAAAAGCACGATACTGCTTTGGACGGTTGCCGAAAGCATGAGAGCTTATGTGAAAGACTGGCGAAGGCAAGATGCCGCAGTTAGCTAACTTGATTTGTTGCAGAAGTCAAACCGCCGCCTTTGGTTTGTTGCTGAAGGTGCGTTTGACGTGTTGCCGAAGTGATGATACTGTAGTTCAAAAACATTCAAAGACAATTGCTTGTTTGAAATGAAGCATTGATATCTACATACATACATACGTACGTATGCACATTCCTCACAACTAGCCAGCAGTGAGCAATGCAATTGAATGGTAGACGCGCTATAAATACATACATACATGCATACGAGGCGATAAATTACCCTTTACCACATTCGTCGTCATTTCAGCAACAAGTCAGATGATTTTCAGCAACAAGTCAGATGATTTTCAGCAACAAGTCAAACGACTTCTGCAACAAATGATGACTCTCATGTTTTCGGAGCCGTTCAACTGCCACGTTTGCTGGTTTCGTGCACGATCATTCAGAGTACAGATTTGCCGAAGTCAATATCAGTATGAGCAGTTATAAGCATCGTTCACTTGTGGTGGCTGTATTTGCAAGACAGCACGCAATGCGCTCGTGTTCAGTCATCCTCCTATTTCGTTTAGGTATCGATACTACTAAGCCAACGCCGCTGCTCAGTCATACAAAGCAGCGGAATTGAATGAGTATGAAAAGTTGACGATCCACCAATGCCAATCCCTGCTCGGAAGGTCCTCAGTGCGTTTTCGCGAGATCCGAAGGTTTTGTCGTGTTATGTTGCAAAATCCGTACGGAGATCGCAGTTTTTCGTACAAAAGGTAAAGTGGAAAGCTTCATTGAGATGTTCTACAGCTCAAACAGCGCCAGACTGACTCGTAAAGTAGAATGTTACAACGAAATCCCGCAGTCGGAAGTTGTATGAATTCCAAATTAAAAAATACAACTGCATTGTTATGGACTACGAAACCAAGTGCTTTAAAAATTCAAAATATATGGTAGGGCAAGATTTGTATACTGCTGCAAGTCGTCAAGATGCCCCTGAAAGCTGTAAGCTGAAAATGAAGTCCAGATTTCCAAAAAAACAACATGGTTTGGCAAGCTATTTGTTCCTGTGGCCGTAAGAGCAGCCCTTTTTTGCCATCCGGGACAATGAATGATCAAGTTTATCGGGATGAGTGCCTCAAAAAGCGTCTCCGTCAGTTATCAACATATAAGGTAGTAGGCCACTGTTCTAGGTGGACATGGCAAGCTGCCACTATGCCAAGGATACATTGACGTGGTATAATGCAAATAACATCAATTTTGTACCTCACGACTGAAATCCACCCAATAGCCCAGAGCTACGTCCTATTGGGGAATATTGGTCAATTGTCAACGGAATCTTGAAGAAAACAGCGGAAACAGTAAAAATATTGAAGAGTGAAAAACAATGTAGTTGTGCGCATCGCGTAAAGGCGAATGCAGTCGTGCAGAAGATGATGGTGCGTGTGCGATGAAAATACCGATCACTTGCATATGGAGCAAATAATCACTAATATTTTAACATTTTAATAACATATAAACGTCCAAGTTATATAGTAAAAAAAAAAAATATTTCAAAGCCTTCTAGTTTGTTTCTGGTAGTAATCTCTAAGTGTCGCAGTTTTGGTGTGTTCACCCTTTACTTAAATGAGGAAGGTATCCGAATCCCTATGAAACCAAATAATAAAGGAGCACATAGAAATTACTGCAAGCGGAATTTTTTCCGGATGGTATCTAATTATCTCTATAACTATATAAAATGATAGCCGTTTTCGTTGATGCGCATTTTGTGGTAGGTATAGTATAGTATAGTTAGTATAGTGGGTAATTACAACGATCAACCACTATTTAATAATTCGCGAGATAAAAAGCAACCTGCTTGTTCTAATCCTTTTCCGGAAGTGTCCGGCTATCTTTATTTTATTTGGCATCAGGATTGCCAACTTCCAACTTATTGCATTATATTACAGGTTTGCCACTATATTATACTATATTAACTCAAACTTATACTAGGTTTACACTTGTACTATATTAGCCTAAGCTTACACTAGGTTTACAGCTCGGCCAACCTGGTAAGTGATCGGCCTCTATTATATAGAAATGGCTTAAGTCTAATCAATTTCTGCGTACGTAGTTCATAAAGTAATGACCGGTACGTCATTCGTGACATTGAAAATTCCAAGTTGACTCAATTGCCATATGACGGAGTGGTAGCATGTGTCGCCTTCGCTCATACCGTCATTGTCGGTTCGGAAACGGTGAGCCTCCACTACTCCGTCATATGGGAATTGAGTCAACTGGAAATTTTCAATGTCGGGAACGACGTCATTACCTACATACGTCCCCTTGTACCTATGTGATCAATATTGCGTTTAGATACGAAGTCACTAAACTCTAAGGAGATAAAACACTTTCCCCTTTCACTAATTATGCGCATTGGTCGGCTATAGCAATTAAAGTACTTCTCAAGAGCGGCAGTAACTTTGTAATTTTGTAGAATTAGCTTCACAAATTTGGTAAACGCACCAACTACGACTAAAATGTGATTTCATTTCGAATTGATAGACGGCAGTGGACCAAAGTCAGAGGAGTCTTAGGAATTATGTATTTACAAATTTCTCTCTCGTGGTGGGTTAGCGTACATTAGGAATTTCAAGCAGTTTCTAATAAACGTTTTAACCTTTACTATCATGTTGGGGAACCAATAATACAGCATTAATTTCCCGATAGTCTTATCAATTGATTGATGGCCCATCTTTACATGTGTCGATCTTATAACATTGTATTCCATTTCGGCAGGAACATATAACATTTCCTCTCTATCGGGCCTACATCTGCAAACTAAACCATCCACTAAGTCAAAGTCTTTTACTGGTGCGTTTTCAAGGTGCTTCCGAAGAAGACTGATAGCCTCGTCACGTTCTTGAACTACTTGAATTTGAAATTCAACTTCCTCGGCATTGATGATATGTACAATCTGTGCCCTGCTCAAAGCATCGACGTGCCCCATTCTAATGCTGTACTTTATAATTATACATAGTTCTCGAGTTCTAAAGCCCATCTGGCAATCCTCGGGCTTAATTGTTTCCTTTCAAGGGTCATCGCTACAATCAGTGATGATCTTAAATTGTATACCTTTTAAATAAGTTCTAAATCGCCTTAAAGAAAATATTATAGCTAGAGTTTCCAATTCAAAACTATGATATCTTCTGCGCTAGTCGCAGTTTTCGAAAAATATGAAATGGGATTTCTTATCGTCCTGTCGTTGCAGAAGAACGGCACCAAATCCGATCGTACTTGCGTCACAGTGTAATTCAGTATCTCTTTCTCGATTGTATATCTCAAGGACTGATCCATCTGTCAGTCGAGTTTTTAATTCGCTAAAAGCGTCGAGATACTTTTCGTCAAAGTCAAAGTTGGAATTCCGCTTCAACAGGTTTTGTAACAGCTTAGCAATCTGAGAAAATGACGGAATGACAAACCAATGCAATATTATAACTGCTTTTCATTAGCTGGCACTGGAAAGTTAAGGATTCTTCGGATGTGAAAACCATTTGGTCGAATTTCCGACTGTGACACCTCATAACCAAGAAAGTCGACTTCCCGGAATCCAAATTAAGTTTTATCTAAGTTCAGTTTCAGTCCTCTTAAATAATAGTCGTTTTAAAACTGTTTCTAATAAAATTTGGTTTTTCTCAAATCCACAGTTGGCAATAACTATTATATCATCCATGTATATTATAATTTCTTTGTCTATTTCACGAAATATATTATTTATAAAGCGCTGAAACAGAGCGGGGGCATTTTTTAGTCCGGACGGCATTTTAAAATACTCGTATTACCATGGGTGGCACGAAGGCAGTATACGGAATAGATTCGGGTGACATCCGTACCTGATGGAAACCACTCTTCAGATCTAATATGGAGAAAAACTTTTTATTTTCGAGAAATTCAATGCAATCATCTATCAACGGCAAAGGGTTTGTCCCTGATAGTTACTTTATTTAACGCACGATAATCAACGCACATGCGAACCTTTCCATTTATCTTTCGTACGAATACAATAGCGTAAGCATATGGTGAGTTACTTGGTCTTATTATTCCCTCCTTCAGCAACTGGTTCGCCATGGACCGTACCTCATATCGCTCGGAATAAGAAGGTCGCCGAGCGTCGCAGTGGAACGGTACGTCCATCGTCAGATGAGTTTTCGTTTCGTATTTCAGTACCCGTCTTAAAGTGACTATCTTCAATTAGCTGTTTTAAATTTTCATATTACTTCTTTGGCAGTTCCTAATTTATATTAAAACTATACCTATTTATTGCTATATCAATAGAAAAAATACCCGGAATATTAGCGGCAACGGCACTCACACAATCTAAATAATTATACATTAAAGTTTTGGGGTACTTCTGGGCGTACCCATCCCCATCGGTTTGGTCTTTTCGTACATAAGAACCACTCACATCTGGTTTAACCTTATAACTCGACTTAAACTACTTTTCATTTACATTCTTATTACACTTACACTACTTATTACTTCTTACACTAGGTTAACACATTGATCAATGAATGTGAAACACCCATCGCTCATTGAAAAGAAACCTACACTGGAAAGAGGCACAACCCAAAATTCGGCAGTTGTGAAATTATGCACTAAAAATGTACACAGAGCTTTCATTTACCTTTCAGCAAAATCTGGAGCAAATTTTTATTATAATTTGTGAAAAAAAAAACTAAGGTAAAGTCTCCCTTGCCCATATGCTTATCATGTCCGAAGAAATAGTTTTTCGCATTTCCTGACAAAAGTTTAATTTTGAGTTGTGACTCTTTTGAAGACGGTGTGCGATATTTAGATACCAAAACGTAAATAAGTTGCAGTAATTGATTAATGAATTCGACAAAGATATCTTTAGCTTAAAAGAAAAATATTATATTTGTACCGCGTTTAGAATTGAACTGGGCCATGGAAAAAATATTTCGTTCAGCAGCATACATATGCTCCTTTATAGCTAAGCCCGGTGTTATGTAAATTGCTATTTTGACTCCACCATTGGAAACACTGAAAATCATGTCTAGAGCTCGGTTGCCGTTTTGGTCCAAATGGACCCAATTTGGTCCATTTTGTTTTCGGTTGGTCCATTGGTCCAATTCTTTTCACAAGCATTTGGTTAGGTTACTATCACCATTTCACTTCATGCAAAAGTTTCGCGTTTTCAGTTTTTTCTAAGTATTTAATTGGTGAATAATCCGCCCTATGTTGCACATCGTCATCGTCACTAAAAGTGAGGATACGGCCATCGTCAGCCATGTTACTGATGCGTTGACGATCGCCGACGATGATGATGACGATATTCAACATAGGGCCGATTGGCAGCACCTGCTAAAAGTGTGAACTCGCCTTGCCACTGATCTTCAAATATGGCATGGCTGATCATCTGTCAAAGCACACTTCAAAAAATATCGCGATTTCTTGCTAATTTCAATTACTCGGTGACCAATATTAAAGTGGCTGGTAAAAATATGAAAAGGTAGCAAAACTTTAATCATAGCATTTAGCACATGAAAATATCATTCGATTTCAGTCGAAAAGATATTAAACATCTTGAAATTATTACACCACATAAAGCACTTTCTGATATCAATTTTGCCGCTACTCTACCAATTTCCAGCATTGGTAAACGATGCAGAGATAATTGAATTTCAATTTCGCAAATTGATGCTGAGCGAAGGTAACTTCAAAAACTGTACTAATATAGAATGTTTTTGGGATCTAGTGAGTTTGATTAAAAATGGATTGGGTGAAGCGACTTTTGGAGAATTGTGTGATTTAGTTCATAACGTTTTTAGTCTGCCTCACATTTCCGAAATTAAGAAACTAATTATAATTTAAAACTTTAAATAATGTAATGTTAATAATATACAATTATAATGCACTTTGGATGCAATATAAAAAACTGAATTTGCATATTTTCTTGGTAAAGAGGAATAAACTCCACTCAATTTCGCAATGTAATAAAAATTGGTAAATTTTTTGGTCCGAAAAATAAATTGGAAATGGCAACCGTGGTCTAGGGAGAGCGAGTCGACAATTCATTCGACAGTTGCCGCTTGGGAAGATTCTCCACACAGTAGAGTGCGATTGAACTTAATTTGGGATGTTACATTATCCTGTCATCAAATTGCTGGCGGTTAGATGATCCGGTAATTTTTGGGTTTTCATCAAAAGAATGTCTTCGCTGAGGTAAATTGCAGCTTGAGATAAAATCTCGCGTCTATCAATGTTTCGAAAATCGCTATCGTGTATCGCGATACCTATGTAAGGTTTAACCAATTTCTCTGATTTTTTTTAATAATTACAATCTCTTGAACTGAGTGGGAAGTTTTTCTTCAAAATGTCACGAGTGGACATCTGACAGTAAATACCTATGATCTTGCGAAACTTCACGTAAGAACTCAAGGTGCATTTGTTTCAAAAACTTCAAGGAATGAATCTTCGATTTAGAGATTAGATAATCTTTCACAAAACATAAGATTGTTTCAAAGGCTTTCGCTGCGATCTCTCTCTTTTCCAACCATCTCCTTCGAGAGTGTAATCTTTGAAAGCAGGCTTACTTTTCTTGATGTACTTAATAATAATAATAAGAGATTGGCGCTTGCACATATGTTAGTGTTTGGCCGAGCTTCTCCCTCGACTTAAGGCGTGCGCCTTAATGTTGTCACACAAAGGGGAGGGACCTAACTTTACAAATTTGTTAACACCATCCAAAGGAATTGGCGATTTCCTAGCCAAAGGTTGCATTGCAGCTGGCCTGATATTTGTCGTAAAGGTCGGTAGGGAGAAGATTCAATACAGTCTCCAGAGCCCTACTTGGAGTAGGTAGGGCAGGGTCTCCGTGATTAAAATGGGTATATAGCCCTTTGTATTTGGTCTAATTTGCCTCTGTAAGTGGACTTTTCTAGAGCCGGCCACCATACGGTGCTCCCATTGAAAGGGATGGGTCGGACACCCGCCGTGTACATCCAGTGTATTACGTGTGGTTTCAGACCCCTCGTTAGCCCTCAGCTGCTTTAAGGCTTAGAGGGTGGTAATGGATTTCCTGCATAGTTCCGTAAGGTTCCGCTTCCAGTCCAACGTCCTGTCGAGAATGCAACTGAGATATTTTACCTTAATGGAGAGTCTATGCCCCCACACCATTTATTCCGACGTCTGAAAATACGGTATCTTATATTTCCTCTTGAAAAGAGCCATTTCAGTCTCGGTAAAATTGATCTTGAGTGCACACTACCTCGACGAGCTATTCACAAGACACAGTTCGCATAGCGTTTGCAGATGCTTGCCCGTTGCTGTGAGTGCAGTGTCATCGGCATGCGCTATAACGTGACAGCCGCTGCTTCTCCTTGGCCTCGTCAACTCCGAGCTATCCTCCATTACCAGGTGGGTAACCCTTCCTTTCCCAGCTGAATGAGTTCCAGAATCTCGCCAGGCTCGGCTGGTACCCAGGCCCAATGTCTACAGCTGCCCCATAGAAGAGATTGCTCCCTTATAGGTAAATTTTGGCAAAAATTTTGAAATTTGTATCGCTTGTAAGGGCTGCATTTTGCGCACATACAGCCCGATTCAATTGAATAGGCACACATATTTTCCTCAAAATCCAAGCTTATATCTGGATTTGTGGGCATCAGAGAAGTTTCTTTTTAATCTCGATTTGAAGAATGATTAATTTTGAAGAAAAGTAGTGAATATGAAGAAAACACCTTAATTACTTTTTTATTTCACTTTTTAGCAAACTACACGAAAATTATGCTTATTATTTGGATTCACTTAAATAGGTACAAGGATGCGTAGCCTCCTTAGTGTATCGCAAAGTTGTAAAAACTGCACTTAAAACCTTTTTAGGAATTTAAAGGAAAATTAGAGAGCAAGAATGGGCGAAGAAGGCACTTCAACTACAAAAAATGCATAAATGAAGGGCTTCACGGATCTAGGACTTTGCAGGCGATTTGTTGGAAATAAAACTGAAGGAAATGCAACTATTTTTGAAAGCTGAACCGGCTCCCACCAACGTATAAAAAAAAGCATAAAATGGAGCCATTACACAAAAGCTAGACGGAAATATCAAAAGTATTTTACGAGGTCAGAATCTTATGGTCGAGATAGTGGACCTAAATGAAAGGAAAATGTTGGTGTGGATGACACCACAAGGAAACTACGGATTACTCTATACTATATTGCCTTAAAGTACTTCAGATCCTCCCTCCGGACGCAAAGAACCCAACAAAATAAAAAAAAATATTCATTATTGCAAAAACTGGATGAGCTACTCTGAAATCCGTGATTTATAAGACTGTTTTGCTGTAGGTTCTTATATGAAAAAACGTTCATCTTGCACAAGAAAGAAAAAAAGATATCCAACCTAGTAATTTTCCCAAAATTAAAATTCTTAAGATTGTAAATAGCTAATTTAATGTAGTTTTTAATGAAGCGAACTGCCGAACTGATAATTACATTACTAGCCAATACCCGCTTGCTTTGCGGCGCTTTAAAACAACTTTCGAACAGCAAATGGTTCATAATTTAAAAAAAAACTTAATGAACTTTAAGTTAAAATAACTCTACTTCGGTACCACCTATCTATCGTGTCAATTTTTGGTAGGATGATTTCTCTTTATATCTGTAATACGCGTACGTGCAATTTCAAGAAAATCGAACCATAAATATGATTTTTTCGAATGGGTCAGTTCCTAGTACAGCCATCTAGGGCCAAATATTCCAATCCGTTCAGCCCTTTTGCGTGATTGAGTAACAAACATACAAACATTCACATTTATAATATTAGTAATAGGTATTGATAGAATAGATGATACGCCCATTTTTCCAATAACTTTCAGTTTACTACATGAGCATGGATTTAATTTCATATACACCCGTACTGAATTTCAGTACTCCACCGCAAATACTTTCAGAGATATGCGGTGTCAAAAACGCAGCATGCGGTGGTGCCGCGCCCACTTTTCCAATAAGTGGTATAATGGAGCCTATATTTTATTTTTAATATCTTTATTGAGCTTTGTATTACGATTGTTTATTAGGAGAAGTTGAAAAAGCAACAAAGTCTAAGCGGTAGAAGTTATAGCAGCTATTTCGGAGATCACCACATCTCCTCATCAGACTTCTTTTTTCTAGACTTCAACAGTTTGCCATAGCCATACCTCAGGGGAAACTGCATTTAATTCCATGCATGGGTTTTATGGAGAAAACGACAAAAATTACGTGTGTCAAGTTAGGACTACACTTTTCGAAATTGGAAACAAAAAATTTGTAGCTCTCATATTTTAAAAAATATGGTATTTAGTGCTAACTTGACACCATACAACTAGTCGATAGAATTGAGATATCCAATATGTTACAATGCCATTAATTGTAGCTTTTAACTTTAAAATTTGTTGTGGAAAGAAAAAATTTGTAGCTTTCGTTTTTCTGGAAAAAATTGAGTTGACCCTTTTTCGAACAAAATTTAGTATGTAGTGCTAACTTAACACCATGCACCATTGACGACAGAATTGAGATAATGAAAAGGTTACAACGGCATTAATTTTAGCTTTTTTGTTGGAAACTTGTTGTGGGAAAAACAAATTTGTAGCTTTAGTTTTTTAAAAAAAAATGGTATGTAGTGCTAACTTGACACCATACACCTAGTCGATAGAATTGAGATGTTGAAAATGTTATAACGGCATTAATTGTAGCTTTTTTTGTTGTAAATTTGTTGTGGAAAGAAAAAAATTGTAGCTTTAGTTTTTTAAGAAAAAATGGTATGTAGTGCTAACTTGACACCATACACCTAGTCGATAGAATTGAGATATTGAAAATGTTATAACGGCATTAATTGTAGATTTTTTGTTGTAAATTTGTTGTGGAAAGAAAACATTTGTAGCTCTCGTTTTTTAATAAAAAATGGTATGTAGTGCTAACTTGACACCATACACCTAGTCGATAGCATGGAGATTAGGGATGTTGCGAATGTGGAATTTTAGACATCCGCGGATGCGAATGCGGATGCGGATGTTTAAAAGATAACATCCGCGGATGCGAATGTGAATGCGGATGTCAAATACAGTCAAAGCTACAATATGCGGACACCTATGGTCACCTTTTTTGTCCGCCTATGAGAGATGTCCGCTTATAGGAACTTCGTAAGAATAAAATTTCGGGTTTCTAAATTAAAATAATATTTATACTTCAATAGACAGAAACAGGGTGAATTAAAAATAAATTCAAATTTATTGCGTTTTCTTTCCTACCGACAAATCTCATTGCCCATTGGCAACGAAAAGAAAACTTTTTTTCTAGAGAAGCAAATATTTTTGAATATGGGCTATGCTCTTGTGTACATATACATATCTAGAAGCGCAAGAGTCAACATTTGACTGAAAAACATAACAAAATCGACCGCTTATTAGAGCTTCGCGTCCGCTTATGGGAGTTTTTTTTCATAGCTGGACATTTTTGAGTGTCCGCGTTCGTTTATAGGAAACTCCGTGTATGGGAGAGCATTTTGTATCGAAAAAAAAAAACTAATATTGTTCGTTCCCAAGAATGTGTCCGCTTATTAGAGCGTCCGTCTATACAGGTCGCTGCATTTTAAGAAACATTTTTTGGTGAGTACATTAGGTGATTTAGGTAAAAAAAGAGGAAAATTAAGTAATATTAAATATTTTTTTTTATTTAGTACTTAAATTAAAAAATTGGAAGAGTAATTTTGCTCCTTTTTCGGGTTACAGCCTGTTTCGCAAATCAAACCTGCGCCATTAAATAACTACTCGCTCGAGGCGACAAAATTGAAAAACTTGATACTTTACAAAATTGTAAATTCTTTCCGATTGACGCTGCACCAGTTGAGAGGACTTCAGTTTTTTTTTGTTGCGGTTCAATAATTCGAAAATTGCATGGGGGCTGCAAATTTCGGATGTATCCTCCTGACTTTCATCTTCACAATCTAGCATCATGGCAATATCGCTGTTTAAACACCGTTGTGTTCCAATTTGGAGAATCAATTCTTTTGGTTGTTTCAGAATTTGGAGAACCTTTTACGACATCAGCGTTTTTCGATTTTAGTTTTTGTAATTAATTTTTAATCCTGTCTTCTGGCTAATAAATTGTTATTTTAAAGGAATGAAAATTTCGGAGAAAATTCTGTTTTGAAAGTCATGGCTGCCAGCAGATTTAGTTTAAAATCTTATTATTTGGTTAAAAAGGTACCCCATTTTTTATAATAATTTCAATTATTGGAATCACGGACGATAAAGGTCTCAGATTTGCTTAATTCCCGGGTGACCTCTTGGAAAGGTTCACCTGTAATGAACAGCTTACAATTAATTTTTTTATTAGTTAGCTGAGCATGGCTCTTCCTAGTTTCAGGCAGTCACAATTAATTACTCACCGCTGTCGGTACCATAAGCCATCAAATCCGTTTTGTTGTTCCATTCCATGCGCTCGATGTGCTTTGATATATTTTTTGGGACACTTGCACAATATTCGCATTCGCAAAGGAATGCGAAAGCGAATGCGAATGTTAAAATTTATGCGGAAGTTCTGCGGTTACGAATGCGAATGCGAATATAGGCAACAACCATGATGGAGATATCCAATAGTTGCTATGCCATTGATTGTAGCTTTTAACTTTAAAAATTGTTATGAAAAGAAAAAATTTGTAGCTTTCTTTCCACAACAAATTTACAACAAAAAAGCTACAATTAATTCCGGTGTAACATTTTCAATATCTCAATTCTATTGACTAGGTGTATGGTGTCAAGTTAGCACTACATACAATTTTTTCTTAAAAAACGAAAGCTACAAATTTTTTCTCTCCACAGCAATTTTAAAGTTAAAAGCTACAATTAATGGCATAATAACATATTGGATATCTCAATTCTATCGACTAGGTGTATGGTGTCAAGTTAGCACTACATACCATATTTTTTTAAAAATGAGAGCTACAAATTTTTTTGTTTAGACAACAAATTTACAATAAAAACACTACAATTAATGCCGTAGTTAACTTTTCTAATTTCAAAAAGTGTAGTGCTAACTTGACACACGTACAAAAATTAGTAGTTACTTCCTAACTGGTAAGTTTCATTAACTTAATACATATGGGCGATTCCACCGTCACGGGTGGGACATTTGACCGGTCATTTGCCAGTAAGATTTCTTGTAAGGTTTGAAATGTGGATTTATGTGGTTCTGGTTATGTAATGAGCGAGATTTTTATTAAAAAAAAAAAACTATAAACATTAACTAAACAAAAGAAAAAACCAAAACTGGTCAAAATGTCACTTAACTTAATCAGCTGACCACAAGGGTATATAGGCACGCTACCCCTCCTCCCCTGCGTCTACCTCAACAAACAAATAAAGCTTATCAGCGCTCTAAACCTACCTCTCACAACTGTCCCATCCGTGGCTGTCACGGGTGGGACATGCTTCACTGTTGAATTATTCTTATCTAACTATGTGGAAACGAAAATGCAATTGTGGTAAACATTTGTAATGAAGTTCTAACATTATGTAACAAACCCAAACACAACTTCAACTTCTGTTATTAAATATATCTTTTTTTGTCACGGGTGGGACAAGACCAATATTAATAATAATAATAGAATGGCACATACACATATGTTAGTGTTTGGCCGAACTTCTTTTTGTGAAAAAAAAATTTCCATCGATAACTTAAATCAATCCTCAATATGTCTATGGCCACTCTCATCATCCCAGACATCTGGAAGGTGGGGAGAGTGGTCCCACTACTCAAACCGGGGAAACCACCCAACCAAGAAGAATCTTATCGACCGATAACACTCCTTTCCCCGGTAGCGAATACACTAGAGGCCTTGCTGCTCCGTATTTCACAAACCACCTGACCCCAGCGCAGCATCAGCATGGTTTCCGTAAAGTGCACAGTACAACAACAGCACTTAACGCCATAAACACTCAGATAGCACTTGGCCTTAACCGTAACCGTCCCTGTGAGAGAACTATTCTAGTAGCGTTGGACCTGTCAAAGGCGTTTGACACCGTCAGCCACTCCACGCTACTAGAAGATATAGAGGCTTCCTCTCTCCCACAGAGGCTCAAACGGTGGTCGGCGAATTATCTGAGTGGTCGACACTCGTCGGTAATGTTTAGAGACAAATCGAGCAAACTTAGAAAAATAAAACAGGGGGCTCCACAGGGTGGTGTGCTTTCCTCGCTACTGTTTAACATTTCCATTTTAAAGCTCCCTCAACGACCACACGGAGTCTCGATTGTCTCTTACGCCGACGATTGCTCGAGCTTGGCGACTGGGAATGGAATTGATGACCTGTGTTCGAAAGTAAACGGGTATCTCTCCGAACTTTCTCGCTTCGTCACTGCAAAGTGTCTAGCCCTCTCCCGTACGAAATCCTCTGCGACCCTGTTCACAACCTGGACGAAGGAGGTCAGGCTACCGCTGGGAATTCACGTCGATGACACACCAATTCCGACGGTGAATAATCCCAAAATACTCGGAGTAACATTCGACAGCCTGCTCTCCTTCTCGGCGCACGCAACCGCTATTGTCAATAAAGTACTACAGAGCCGCAACAAGGTCCTCAAGTCGCAAGCCGGCAGTACTTGGGGCAAAGACAAAGAAACGTTGCTGGCAACATACAAGGCAATAGGCCGTCCGGTTTTAAACTACGCAGCACCAGATTGGTCGCCGGGGACTAGTAGGACGCAGTGGACGAAGCTACAGACTGTACAGAACACCACACTCAGGACAGCGCCATCATGTCTCCTGATGTCGCCAGAACATCACCTCCACAACGAGGCACAAATGCTCCCCATAAAGGAGCAAAACATAATGCTCTGCAAGCAGTTCCTGATCGGGAGCCACAGAAGTGGCCACCCGAACAGACAGCTGCTTGCGGAAGAACCCTCGCCTAGCCGCGTCAGGAGGCATCTATATGAACTGACGGACGAAGTCCAGGGGTTCGTCAAGCAAGTTCGTCGACTGGCCCTGGACGGCATTCACAGGGAATCAGTCCGGAGTTATGTAGACTCTAGACCTGTGAATGCCGGTCTAGGCACACCACCACCGGACATAGACGAGACGGAGCTTCATCTGCCTCGGGAGACACGAATGACAATAGCCCAACTTCGCTCTGGCTACTGCAGCAGGTTAAACTCTTACCTAAGTAGATTGAATGAGGATGTGCCAAATGAGTGTCCTGCATGCGGAGAGACCCCACATGACTCGAAACATCTCTTCGCATGCCCGGAAAACCCGACAACCCTATCGGCTTCCTTGGGCTGCCGTTAGTGGAACTTGAGGACAACGACTGAATATCAACCGATCTGGGCGGGGTTGTTGTAGCCACTACAACAACAAGAGAATACTGTTTGTTATTGTTTCTGTTGTGTAGCCGCTACAACAAGAACAACAACAACAACAACAACAACACTGCTTAATAATAACTCTCAATATAGATAAAGCACTCACACAATTTAATAATGATACAAAAAAGAAGGTAGTTTCATTTAATGACATTCGTTGTTGTTGTTAACCATTTGATTTTGAATAAAATTATGACATTTCATCAAATTCATGCTACCTGATCCCTAGAAGAAATATTTTTTTTTAAGCAGAAGATTACCAGTACATTCAAAAGTGTGGAATATGATGAACTGGAAAATTATTCCGGCTACATGATTTCGAAAATGGGTTTGACGACTAGGTTTCAGAACGCATGAAGAAAGTATATACTTACATATCGTTGCTTAAAGTACAAAACCGCGTATCGTCGTTCAGCAAAACCGCCTAACTGACATTTTTCTCACACAAGCTATTGGCTCAAGCCTTATCCATTCGTCCTGAAATGCGATTTCTTTGTAAAAAAGAGAACCATTTTGAAATATGAGTGTTTTTACTCTCTACAAAATAAATTATGCAACCTCACAAACGCAGTTGTGCATTTTGTTGATACACTGTTTTGTACTTTAAACGACGATCGTGTTAGTTGTTTATCGGATGGCGGTCTGTTCAAGCCGATTTCAGGTGTTTTACATAAATTAAAAATTTGTGAAATTTAATGATGATGCGCTAACCACAGTCTAATTTTTTGCAAAATCTGATGAGAAATTTAAAAGTAAAATATAAAAAGGTTTCATTTGCGAAGAACATTCTTTAGAATTCGATTTTTAAATCGCAAGATTGCATTCAAAATAAGAAAACAAAAAAATAACAGAATAATGCGCGCGTGGTTTTAATTACAAAATGAAAAGAACAATGACGATAAAGTCTCCTTTTACAGTTTACGTTTTAAATATTTTTAATAAAAAAAGGTCCGAACCACGTAAGTAAAAAAAGTACCAAGCACTGATAATGGTTTTCGATTTGAAATGTTATTACATTGGTATAAATATAGGAAAGAAAATACTCCGAAAATTTTATTATCCGTCGAAAGTTGTTTATTGAAATTACCTTCTTTTTTGTATCATGCAATTTAATAAAAATGCATTTAAAACTTTATTTTGTTATTTTTGGTTGATTCAAGATTTTACGAATGTATTATCCACACATTTGTTAGTTTTATAAAGAAAATAATTTTTGCACTGAGGCTGAACCTTTAAATATTTATAGGACGCTCAAAGCGCTCAAGATTTCCATGTATTTTATATGGGAAAAAACATATTTCTTAGTAATGGTATAGAATTTGTAAAAATCAATATTTTTCGATCGGAAAATTCTGTTTCTTCTCAATAATAATATCAAACTATTTATATAAAATACATGGAAAACTTTGAGCGACCCCTAAATATTTGTTGATTTCAAAATAAAAAATAAGTGTACAGAAGCAGAAAAATTCCGACTTTACTTATTTTGACCACCCTAATGTGCATACATAATTGCCTTACGATGCCTTAGCCAGAACGGCGACGGCTCGTCGGCTAAAGGGCCTGAGCCTTTCCTGGCTATCGGACCTAGCACAATCAAGGAATAGCTCAGGAACACATTCCCATTCCCCAAGACAGCTGGTTCTACGTACCGGAATGACTCGGGTTTTACCCGACCAAGGGCTGTTGTTTCGGCGACCTAACCCCGCTTAGATCGGCGATACCCCTCAATCATTGTTCGTCCATGGAGCAACTCCGCTCGCGAAACGCACCCAACACCCGAAGAGCCTGCACGGCTCCGAGAAGCTCCTCTGGGCAGCAGCAGGTCCCTGTCCAACCCAACGAAGCGTGATGACAGAGTGGAAATCTCTTTCGAAGGTCGCGCTTCGTCGGACCCAAAGAAATGCGCAGCCTACTTTAGTAGGCAGTTCACACTGCACCCTTCGGTAGACAAGGCCAAACGTCGAGTGACCAGGAGGCTGCACAAACTGCCAAAAAACAGTGCACCACTTGTTTTCACCAGCTGTGAAGTGAAGGGGGCCATCGGAAAGGCGAAAGCCTCCAAAGCCATTGGACCCGACGGAATCTGTATGCTGATGCTAAAACATTTAGGGCCTAACGGAGTAGCTTACCTAACGGAGGTCCTCAACTAGTCCATGGCCACTCTCATCATTCCTGATGTGTGGAAATCAGGGAGAGTGGTCCCACTGCTGAAACCGCCAACAAAGGAGACTCTTATCGCCCGATAACGCTCCTTTCACCGGTCGCGAAGACGCTTGAGGCCCTACTACTCCCATACTTCAATTGCCACCTGACCCCAGCGAAGCACCAGCACGGATTCCGTAAAGTGCACAGCACAACAACAGCACTTAACGCCATAAACACCCAAATAACTCGTGGCCTAAATCGCAACCGCCCCTGTGAGAGAACGGTCCTAGTAGCGCAGGACTTGTCAAAGGCGTTTGACACCGTCTGCCATTCCACGCTACTAGAAGACATCGAGGCCTCCTCACTCCCACAGGGACTGAAGCGATGGTGTGCGAATTATATGAGTGGTCGACAGTCGTCAGTAATCCTCCGAGATCAAACCTCGAAACCAAGAAGTATTAAACAAGGGGTTCCACAAGGTGGTGTTCTCTCCCCCTTACTATTTAACTTCTACATCTCGAGAATTTAGGGGTCACCTTCGATAGCCTGCTCTCCTACTCCACGCACACAACCGCAGTTGTCAATAAAGTACAGAGCCGCAACAAGGTCCTCAAGTCGCTCGCCGGCAGCACTTGGGGCAAAGACAAAGAAACGTTGCTGGCAACATACAAGGCAATTGGCCGGCCGGTTCTAAACTATGCTGCGCCAGTCTGGACGCCGGGGACTAGTTGTACGCAGTGGACGAAGCTGGACGACTTGTCAGAACGCCGCACTCCGGACAGCGACTGGGTGTTCTGATGACGCCAGAGCACCACCTGCACAGCGAGGCCCAAGTGCTCCCCGTAAGGGAACACAACAAAATGCTCTGTAAGCAATTTCTGGTGGGGTGTCACAGAAGTGAACACCCTAACAGACCGTTGCTTCAGGAGGAGCCTCCGCCCAGGCACGTCAGGGGGCACCTATTCGTGTACAAGGACGCAGTCCAACAGTACGTAGACCAACCACTGGACCAGACGAGATTCAGACGAGCCATCAACGACATTCATAGAGAGTCAGTTACCACCTACCTCGACTCTCGACCTATGAATGCCGTAATAGGAGCCCAATCACCACCTGTAGAAGAGACGGAGCTTCTACTGCCAAGAGAGACCCGTGTTACCCTGGCTCAACTACGGTCTGGATACTGTAGCCGCATCAACAGCTACCTGTCCAGACCCGACCCCAATATCCCCAATGAGTGCCCGGCATGTGGAGAATCCCCCCACGACACCAACCACCTCTTTACATGCCAGCTCAATCCGACTCAGCTAACACCCCTCTCCCTCTGGTCCGAACCCATTGAAACAGCTCGTTTCCTGGGCCTCCCGTTAGTTGAGCTTGACGAAAATGATTGAACGTAGACCCGAAAAAGGCGTGGCTTAGTAGTGCCGCTACAACAACAACAACAGCTCAGGAACAGGTCTACGCCAGGCTAAATGCTTACTGTGAGGCTACAACCTCCCAAATCATAGCAGGACAATCGTAAACCTCCCCAAAGAGAGGTTATGGAAAAAAGTAGAGTTTTCTTTCTGTGTTGACGGAGAGGAGCGGCAAAAGTATTTTTGCCCAGAACTTTCTGTGTAGGCGGCCTTTGCGTGAAATTCATCAAAACAAGGTACGCAAGGCTGAAGTGGTTTTTGCAAATAACTTTCGTGTTAATTAAAAAAATTTTACTCCGCTTTCGGATCATTGTTATTGGCGTTAAAACGCGTAGATTTATACTTCTTCTGGTGTTCCATTCTTGTTTGAGTTTTTAGCAGGTTTTTTAGTCCATCTATAGGACTAATACATACTGAAAACGTCAATATTGCTCCTATTCTTCCTGCTTCATATCTATGGACATCGGCTTAGCCAGAATGAAATTTAGGGGGGGCCTCGACCCTATTAAGCTGGCATTTCAGGGTACTATTTTATATATATATAAGGAAAATTTGAAAGTTAGGGGGGCTCGAACACCCCCAGCCCCTACCTGGCTACGCCCATGTCTATGGAGTACTGCCATTAAACTTACCTTCTTTTCTATTACTGCATGTTTACTGGATATATACTCTCTGTCACAAGTGTCCCAACACTTCTACAAAAATGGAATGTTTTGTCTTTCCAAAAAATATAAGGCGTAATTTAAGGCTGTAATGTGCATAAGTGTAAGTTCAGTGTTACAAGATGGAACTGTTGGCTGAAGGCGTGGTGCTGCTCTGCAATAAATGCAATTAGCACCAATTGATTGTTTAAGGCAAATTTATGCATTATTTGTAATTACAATATGGTACTTACTGCGACTTGTGGCCAGAATGGGTGATCTGCCCAAAGTAGAACCTAATCCTTTATGGAGCTTAAATGGACATTACTGGACCGGAAAGAAAATTTATATTTCGACGTATCGTTTGTGTTGGCTCGATGTTGTTTTTCTTGTTACCTTGACAACGCTGCAATAATTTGCATTCGGCCGCTTAAAAGTTAATAAAGTTGTTTTTTATTGCCAGCTGACTTCTAAAGTCCCATAGGAACGACCTACAGGGTGGTATGGATGCAAAGTTTATAGTTTCTTTAAAACTCCATGGGGCAATTAATTTAAACTATCACAAAAATGAATACAAACTGTGTTTTAATTGCTTAGCTCTTACTACCTCATGAAGCAATTTAAATGCAAAGTTACGTGAATACTACATTGTCACTCGTCTTAAAATTAATTAATTAAAAAATTACAAATTTTCCACACTCTATTACTGCATAGGTGGCGCTGCTAATAGGTTTGCGACTTGCTTGCGTGAGTTCAGGCTGTTCAAAATTTTAGCTCTTCACAGTGTTGTAAACTGGAAAAAGGTTCGGTTATGGTGGGGTGCAGTGCAGCCAGAGAACGTGAAAAATTAGTACTTATTGTTGGAAATTATTACTAGCAAATGCCTGGCTTGCTTCGCAACGCCTTATAAAAGCGTTTGCGTTGACCACACAAAAATAGTGTTGCTATGCAAACACTATATGCCAAGAATAATAGCGCTATGATAACGTATGGCATATGTACTAATCGCCCTCGATGCTATGAGCTCTTATTTCCACCTACAAGGCTTGCCGAGAGTGCGTAATCTTCTTTTATAATCATGCTGTTCCACAGGATGAAAGACCTTTCCCGTTTTAATGGGGTCATTGATATTTCTACCGTGTTCTCTCTAAATCAGCACACTTCTTCTTGATATACCGATGATCCGTTGATGTGCCTAGGATATGTGTTGAGCTTAAACAATTTTGTGCTTCTTTGTATGCATACTTAAAGCGCTGTATGCAGCTCTGAAGAAAACGGTCAAGAAAAAATTGCCATTATTTCGCGTGTGTGTCCAAGGAATTTTGACATTTTTGATACCTCACAGCCTGTTGCCTCACTCTTTCCAGAGAACGTTTAAAACAGAGAAGCAGCAGAGAACGTTTAATACTGTGGCGAATACTGCGGCAACACAAAGCGAACAACGAGAAATAGGCAGAATGTTCGAAGAATGACATAGAATGTTCCACAAAGAGAAACGTCAAGTTGGTTGAACACTGCGAACAGCGAGAGAAAGAGAATGAGTGATAAACTTCAGAATGTTCTAGAGTTGCCATAAGTGCCAGCGCAGGTATATAAGGGCGCCGCCACCGCGAGGTGAGGGAGTTACAAGTCAGCAAGCTACAAGTAAAGTAAGCAGAGAAGCGAGTTGCGAATAAGCAAGCTATAAGTTTAATTGTGTTACCAAGTTTAGTTAAGCGCTGTTATTGCTTTAACAAGTATTGTAGTGTTTTTACTGTATTAGCAAGTATTGTAAAATTGTTTGTTGTACAATAAAGTTAATTGTACTACCATTTGGTCATCGTTTGCCTTTATTTAACAATCCAGCAATACGAACCGGATGATTTGGGAAATCCGTACGAGGGTTCAAGGATAATCGCAACAATTGGAATCAGAAGTGGGATTGTTAAATAAATCCCGAGGGATAAACTACTGAAAATGGCGAAAATTCAGGACTTAAAGATTGAGGAACTAAAACAGAAGTTGGAAAAGCGTAATTTGGCCACCTCGGGAAGAAAAGTGGAATTATTATCCCGTTTGCGGGAGGCTATGGAAGCTGAAGGCATCGACGTGGACAAATACGACTTCCAGGTAAATCCGACGATGCATCCGCAAAGGACGAACAGAAGGATGAGGCTGCTTGTTCGTCGAAGGATGTGCAGCAGACATCCGGGAAGGTTGAAGAACAGCAAAATGCTCCTTATTCATCAACAGGTATGGACATGAACACGTTATTGGCTGCCATGTCACAGATGATGCAGGAACAGAGGTCGCAGTTGTCGTCAGACGTTTCCTCACAGATGCAAGCCTTGGAAACACGTATATCTTCCGAGGTATCAGCGCAGGTGTCATCCCGGTTAGAAACTCAGCTACAGGCACAGGAGGCACGCATATCATCACAGCTGGAAGCACAGGATGAAAAAATTACACAAATACAGGACCAACTTGAAGAGAGACAGGAGAAAGTCGAGGCTAAGGTAAAAGAGTTGGAAGGTCGCCTCCGAGATATGCAGTTGAATCGCCCACCTTCTTCGACCAGCGCGCCCAAGGTAAAGACTCCATCCTTTGACGGCACGATTCCTTTCCAAGTCTTTAAGCTCCAGTTTGAGAAGACAGCTAGAGCAAATCACTGGAGCATGGAGGATAAATCCGCTGCAATGTTCGTTGCATTAAAAGGACCTGCAGCGGAAATCTTGCAGACTATTCCTGATTGTGAAAGGAACAGTTACGATGCGTTAATGGGTGCAGTGGAAAGACGTTATGGTAGCGAGCACAGGAGACAGATTTACCAGATGGAGCTGGAGAATCGCTGCCAGAAATCCAACGAGACTTTACAGGAATTCGCCTCCGAGATCGAAAGGTTGGCTCATTTGGCAATTGGAGATGCATCTGGTGAGCACCTCGAAAGAGTAAAAGTCCAGAGGTTCATCAACGGAATGCGGGACGTGTATACCAAGCGAGAGACGTACGCGAATCCCCAGCCAACATTTGCTGAAACTGTCTCGTATGCTCAGACGCGTGAAACGGCGGCGCTCCTAAGTAGACCAGCCTACAAAGCACATCGCGTGGAAATGGAAACACCGGACGAGACAAATGAAATGCTGAAGAAGATTATCCAACTGCTGGGCGAGAAAAAGCATGGTTCTGGCAAATGTTTTAAATGTGGAAAGTCAGGCCACTTCGCCCGCGATTGCAGTGCAAGTTGCAGTGGGCTCAACAATTCAGCAGGACGCAAACGCAGGGCTGAAGGAGACGAAGCCAACTCCAATCAGTCGTTAAACTGAAACGAGCCAGCAGGAAGGGCCGCGTGCTGGCTCCAGAAGTTGAAGGGCCCATAATCTCCGTCTCACAAATTGGCCGGAATGCGAGCAACCTCACTATTGGTGGATGTGTGAATGGGCAGGAGAGAGTACTGACAGTGGATACTGGAGCGACACATTCCATTATTCGACCGGATTTGGCCACTTTTTATGTGAAGCCACTACCTGGAGCAAAGCTGAAGACTGCAACTGGGGAATGCACCCAAGTGTTGGGAGAACTACCATGCGAGGTAATAATCGACGGTTGGGCCTCGTACACTAAGTTTATAGTGGCAGACATTGTGGATGAAGTCATCATCGGCGTGGATTTCTTACTTGGCCAAGGCATGGAGATTGACCTCCAGAAAATGATCCTGACAGATCGTCACAGGAAAGTGCCACTTAGGGTTGGTTACGACAGCCAGTACTGCAGTAGACGGTTAGTCTTAGAGGAAGTGTCGACAATTCCACCGGAAACGGAAGCGGTTAGTTGGGCGGAGGTTGGCAGTGATGGAGACGGAGTGGTTTCATCAGGAGAAGGAAGCGGTTCACTGATACAGGAAAAGCGTGACGGTTCCGCTAGCTCAGTGAAGAAGAGGTCGCAACAAGGAAGTGGTCATGGCGAGCCAGGCAGTGTTTCCGGGAGGAGGAAAGCCACTGAACCGCGTTGCAATGGTGATACGCCGGTGGCTGGAAATGGAAGCGGCTGTGGTAGCAGTAGGCGCGCTTTGAAGTGTCCTGAAAAAGGTGGTCGGCAAAAGCGAGCAGTTAAGCCGGAAGCCAAGGGTGAGATTATACATGTCCGGTCAATGAAGTTAGCATCGGCGGAAGAGCGAGATACGAAACGACGGCGGAAGCTTCAGCGTAAGGATCCGGATGTAGCAAGATGTGCTAAAGGCAGTGCAGCGCGGAGGCGGGAGTCAGGGTGTCAGGGACAGATGATGCGGCATAGATCCGAAAAGGGTGCCCACGAGAAGAGACATGGTCTGGTCACCACCAGTGGCCGGCAGAAGCACGACCATGTGAGATGGTGCACTCCCGGAGATAAGCCGGAAGCAATATCCAGTAACGCACTGTGGTTGTACATGTCGCAGCAGAAGAAAAGCTTTACCTCCAAGCAAAGACTTGACTGGAAAGATCCGTTGAATATTGACAAACGGCTGAAGGACGCAGTGCATCAAATCCAGACAATGGGGAGACCGAGGACCAAGATGAAAGTGGTCCACTTGGAAAAACTTGCAGCGGTTGGAGCGGCAAGTGTATCTGATCGGGACGATCAGACTTAGGTGGAGGGCAGTGTGGCGAGTACTGCGGCAACACAAAGCGAACAACGAGAAATAGGCAGAATGTTCGAAGAATGACATAGAATGTTCCACAAAGAGAAACGTCAAGTTGGATGAACACTGCGAACAGCGAGAGAAAGAGAATGAGCGATAAACTTCAGAATGTTCTAGAGTTGCCATAAGTGCCAGCGCAGGTATATAAGGGCGCCGCCACCGCGAGGTGAGGGAGTTACACTTCAGCAAGCTACAAGTAAAGTAAGCAGAGAAGCGAGTTGCGAATAAGCAAGCTATAAGTTTAATTGTGTTACCAAGTTTAGTTAAGCGCTGTTATTGCTTTAACAAGTATTGTAGTGTTTTTACTATATTAGCAAGTATTGTGAAATTGTTTGTTGTACAATAAAGTTAATTGTACTACCATTTGGTCATCGTTTGCCTTTATTTAACAATCCAGCGATACGAACCGGAGGATTTGGGAAATCCGTACGAGGGTTCAAGGATAATCGTAACAATACAGAGAAGCAGCAACACGCTACTCGTTGGTATTTTGTAATAGATCAGAAATCCGCTAGAAGTTCACCACGTTAAATTT
>NW_023458558.1:72205689-72212515 GCF_013731165.1 Rhagoletis pomonella
ACAGACGGACATGGATAAATCAACTCAGCTCGACGATCTGATCATATAAGTATACATTTTAATGGGTCTATCTCTTCTTATTCTGGTACTTACAAACATCGGACCAAAGTTATAATACCATTTCATGCTCATGAAAGGTATAAAAAATGTGAAACCATTTTATTTACCTAAATAGGTGTGTTAAAAAGATATCATTTGCGTTTGCATATCATAATAGGATCCATTGCAGAATATTAATCATGGAGGCAATAATATTATGTGCTCACTTTTCCGGAGTTTCAGTGTATTTTATTTAAAATAAATCCAGTCAGTTGCAGTCAAAAAGAATAATTAAAATGTAAACTAAGAACAGCTGTTTCACTACATAGAAACTTTCACCGCAATTGGCAAATAAAACCAGCTTTTCGCTTGTCATTATTGACTGTGTGTTCCAAGGCGAATTTATAGGTGCAATCCCGTATTCCTCGGACTCGGACTAGTAAAACTGTCAAAAAATAAAAATTCGCTCAGAGCGAGAGAGTAACATTGAAAAGTACGGGATCGCTTTCTAGTAAAAAAATGGTAACTTCTGTCAACTTCAACATAACCTCCAAATTTTGGTTGTAAATTTTTGCTTATTTTGTATGTAAACACACTCAGCTCACACATGTAAATAGCCAAAAATACTTTCAAATTCATTAGAATCCACTTAAACAAGTAATTAAATACTTTTCAACATGAATTAGCAGAGTGCACTTTTCTTTTGTTTACAATTTAGTTGCCAAACGCACTACAGCTGATCGTTTGACACATTTACCAGAATTTACCAGCAAAAGATTCTCGGACTAAAACTGGTAACTGCTGACAGAGAGTGAACCGTATTTACTCTCTTTTTTGTCCTCTCAATAGTCAGAGAACCGAGTACGGGATCGATTTCCAGTAAAATCTGACTGATTCTGACTATTTCTGACTAGTCCGGGCTCGTACGGGATCGCAACTTATATAAGGTGGTGTTACTAGATCAGCTGATTTTGTGTATGTGTTTCGCCGCACGGCTTCTGATGTTAAATTGAAAAATTTTGTTTGAATTTCTACACACACTCTTACAGATTTTGACAGTTTATGCCGCCAAAGCAATAACAAAATACATGTAAATTTTTGTTTTTGTATTCTTGCTATCACCTTATATTAATTCACCTTGGTGCATACCTATGAGTACAGTTGATGACACGATAATGACAATTGAACTGTGACAGTTGACGGCTGTGAAAACACGCGAATAAGGCTGTAATGAACCAAAATGGTTGCTTGATAGCCTCTTTATTTAACTTTAATTTTTTTGAGTGGTGTATAGTTACGGTGACCATCCGTTCTGTTTTTTGCAGGACCGTACTGTTTTTCAAAGGTCGGTCCTGCGTAGTTTTTCAAACCTGAAAACCCTGAAAATGTACAGCTTTTTTCCAAGTGTCCTGCATTTGTCCCGCATTTTATCCGTTATTTGAAAATTATCGGACAATGGATGAATTTAAAAAAAAAAGTGTTTCTTGGTACTTTTCGTAGCTTTTCTTCAATATCTCATGAAAAAATCTCCCAGTCAACGTAAGCGACTTACATCTCGAAGGGTATTGATGTGCCTCTTACAAAAATATATAACTTGTGGCGACTTGAATGAAAATTATTAGTGCTACAGGCGACCATTTGCATTTTGTCGTCAAAGTCGAAAAAAGTGAGATTTTCAATCAAATACGCAGTTTTATTTGATTATTTTTTTCATTAGTTTAAAAATTCGATAAAGAAGATATATCATTATAGCAAATTTTGAGTCAAAGATAATAAAAATCGGATTAGAAATGTAGATGCAATGAAGTGCAATCTGCACAAGTTATATATTTTTGTAAAGGGCACATAAATACCTTTTTAACTCGTCGTTTACGTCGATTCATGACGTAGATTTTGGACAAATAACTGCGAAAAGTACAAAAAACAAAAAAGGGTATTGTTTTCCTTTTGAACGACTAAAAATTTGCCTATAAAATAATCTCTTAAAGATTTTCACTATTCGTGTAAGCTATTGTAGTTATAATATGTTTTACTATACTTTTGTAGAATATTCATGTAAAAAAAGATTAATATCGCCGAAGAAAACGTGATTCGTTTTTAAAGTTTAAAATGTATTAAGAATTTAGAATCATAAATACTCTTTTGATATTTTTATACTAAGTAAATATATGTAGGCATATTTTGAAAAATTGTCCTTCATTTTGAATCGATATTTATGGTCACCGTATGTATAGTGCTCTTGACGCACTGCTGCACTTACCGTCACTTTGTGTTTTCATACGTGGGGAAGGTCACCTGTAGACTAAAAAGAACCGGATGTTGGTGTAACACTGAGTGGGCGCGGCGGAAATTGCTGGCGGCAGAGATTTAAGCACTTGTGTATTTTCAATGCTACAGGAAAGTAGGCCACTATTACCTTTGTTGAAGAGATTCTATAATGTTGAATTCCCTGAGACTCCATCACTGAGACCAGACTCACACATTGTCGAATCTTCACTGATGACTCTGGGACATTATGTCGGGTCTTTTTTGAAGTTAATGGGGGAAGTTAATGGGGTGAAGTAAGCTTCACTTTTCTGTTGGGGAATATGCTTCGGTTTTCCAGGCTGAGGTAATAGCAATCCTCAAAGCCATGTACTACGTGGTGGAACTTAGGTCGAGGGGATGAAGTTTACGTGTCTGCAGTGACAACCAATCTGCGCTTAAAGCATTGGCCAGCCCCTAACTACTTCCCAACTAGTTCGGCAATGCAATTCTCGACTAAATTACGGTGGTAAACATAACGAGCTTGCTTTACTATGGGCGTCAGGTCACTCAGGAGTACCTGGTAATAAGACATCTGACCAATTGGCCAGAATTTGCTCAGACCAGACATTCCTCGGTCCGCAACCAGTTTTAGAACACCCACTTTCGCCCATCGAAGCAACCATCAGAAACGGGTGAATACTTCGCTCAGCAATGACTGGGAGGTATCGAGAGGATGCAGGTGAGCAAAACTCATGTTGCCTTTAATCTCAGAAGGTCTACCTAGTTTTATGCTCTCACTGAGCAGACGACAGTGCAGACAACTGCTGATTGGTCACTTCTCGTTGCACAAACACCTGACTGTGATAGACGTAAGTGACAAGCCCATTTCCCCGTCCTGCCTTGAAGAGGATGAGACGGTGGAACACTTTTTGTGCTTCTTGCTTGCTTGATTGCTTGTCATCGATTTTTCTAGACTCCTTATTTTCTCTATTATCAGTTTCTGAGTTAAAATTTTGTGGTAAAAAGCTTAGCCGTTTTGTTGTTTGTTTAAAGAAATGGCGTGTCGTCCATTTCCGCTGAAGCATGGTATATACCTAGGCGCAATATTTAACTTCTTCTGGCGGGGCGACATCTGGAGTCTTCTAATTGTATCTCCTTGATATGATGCCTACAACGAGGATCATATCTAGACTAGGTTGATATCTAGAATTTGCCACAAATAGCTTTGCTACACTACCGCCGCGGGTGCCGGCAGCTTTAACAATTTTATAGTGGTTTTTCGTTCTTTGGCAAATTACGCTCTGTACGCGATTAAGTGGCAACGACCAGCTTTACCGTCTGCACTCTGCACTAACCTTTAGTGTCATTCGCGGCTGCACTCTGCACTAGCCTTAAGTGCCATTCGATTATATATGTTTTGCATACATACATACATACTTCCATCTTTCTGTATAATATTCTTGAACCTGTAAACATCATAAAATCTAACGTTAACAAATCACGCTACTGTACCGTTTTTAGCCTTCTATAAAAGACGAATTTGCAAATAAATAAGTGCCATTATATTCCCGATAGTTGGTGTGTACAAACATAATCGGTTTCAGTTGCTTTTATCGTACATATTTTTTGGTGCCTCCTGTGAGGTATTTTGTTGTCAAAGTTTCGTATAATCTACGCTGTAAAATATGTATGACGTAAAATAAAAGTAGTTTGCCTTCGCGATTCTAACCGCGGAACTATGGCTGCAATGAATATAAGAAGAGCGGCGAGGAGTTCTATACTACGCATCAGGGCGGAGGTGGAAACTGAAGGTTATACCGCGGATGAGGTGCAAGTGGAGCACACAATCAGCACTCTAACCGGGCACTATAATCGCTTCATGGACAATCATATCGCGCTAGTGGCCAGAGCCACTGACAAAGAATTGGACGCTCATTAGGAGCTACTAGCGCAAGTGGAGGCGGCTTATGGTAGTGCTGTCACCAAGTTGCAACGCATGCGTTCTGGCTCAAATTCCACTGCGCACTCAGCATCTAGCCGGTGCCCAGGTGAAATACCGATTAGATCCCGTCAAACTCCCCACGTTCGATGGCCGACAGAAAAAGTGGTTGGTGTTTAAGGACATCTTCGAGTCGATGGTACATAATCGCACTGATCTTGACGACACTTACAAAATCAGCCGGCTAAGGCAGTGCGTCGATGCGCAAGCGGTGCCAATGGTTGGCGGCGTATACACTGGAGGCTACGACCAACTATCGGCGGAAATGAAAAGGAGGTACGACAATCCCAGGCGTTTGGTTGAGTCACATGTGAATCGGTTGTTGGACTTGCCTGAACACCCAGAACTTACGCAACGCAATGTTCGGAATGTAATCGATGTAGTACGCAGTACCTTACGTGCACTTAACGTGATGGGCTTGGACACCGACCACTGGGACGCCATCGTTTATCCTATTGTTCTCCGTAAATTGCCAACATAGGCGGTTACGCACTGGACCGTTCTGAGTCATTCAGATACTCTGCCGCAGCTGCAGAAAATTCTTGAGAAGATTGGGACCTATGCTGACACTTTAAGGAGCAGCTCTACCGTACCGCCCAGGCAGTCGGCAACATATCGTACGGCACAGTCACAAATGGTGATGCCCAAATCTTCAAGCGCCAACATGAGATCAGCAATGATCTGCCCACGATGCGCCGAGCCACATCGTATATCAAGATGCCCTCAATTTCGAGCATTAAGTCTGGATCAACGTTTGCACTGGGTACGCCAAGCAACGTTATGCTTCAACTGCTTGGGACCAGGTCACTTTTCCCGTGAGTGTAACTCGAGGAATTGCAACAACTGTAAGAAGAATCACAACACATTGCTTTGTAAGGCAGCTCCGCAAGGCGAGTGGTTACCTACAAACACCAGCTCAGTAGCGCGACCGTGTCCGTACTCGCAAAAGGTTACTTCTTCTCGCGGACAGACGACTCTGGTGATGCGATCATATCACGATGCAGAATTTGAGTGCCGTGTTGATGCGCATATTTTGCCTAGTATAAGTTCGACGATTCCCGCATATTCAATTGACACGAGCGGGTACAAACACTTACACAGCATACCACTGTCTGATCCGACATTTCACACGCCAGGAAGCATCGATGTACTCATAGGAGCGGCCATCATGGGCATGCCTCTCCTGAGTGAAACTATCACTGCGTCTCGGTTCCGAGGAGGAGCGACTCGATGAGATTCTTCAACGCTTCTGGGAACTGGAGAAGGTTCCCCGCCCCAAAACGACCGATGGCACTTGCGAAGAGATTTTTCAATGAACCGTATCGCGCAAGAGCGATGGCCGATACATAGTCCAGATCCCATTTTCTCCGGATGCGCCAGCACTCGGTGACTCCTACGGCAAGGCGTTGGGCCACTTTTTCAACCTTGAGAGACGCCTGAGGGTCGATGATGACTTACGCCAGAAGTATGTTGAGTTTATCCGCGAGTACGAGACGCTCGGCCACATGGAGAAGATCACGCTGCAACGAGATGATCCATCCCACGCCTACTTTATACCACACCATGCTGTCACCGCGAAATTCCGTGTGGTCTTCAACGCTTCGGCGAAGAGCAGCAATGGCGTCTCCTTGAATGACACTCAGCCGGTTGGGCCGGCAGTTCAAGATCCACTAGTTGACATCCTCTTACGCTTTCGTCGATTCCGCGCAGCTGTCACGGCTGACATCGAGAAGATGTTCCGGCAAATCGAACTGGACTCCAGGCATCGATGTTGGCAGCAGATCCTCTGGCGCGAAAGCCCCAATGACCCGCTCCGTGCGTATCAACTGAAGACTGTCACCTACGGTATGGCTTGCAGCCCTTATAACGCTGCTCGTGTTCTGAACCAGTGCGCCATTGACAACCAAATCGTGGTTCCTGATGCTAATCGAGCTGCAGCTCCACCAGACAGTATCTTACGCAACTTTTATATGGATGATCTCCTGGATAGCGCTGACACACCAAATGAAGCAATCACGTTAGCGCGAGACATTTCCACCATATTGCAACAAGACCACTTTCGACATTGCAAGTGGAAATCCAACGATATGGACGTGCTACGGCAACATCTGGTTCCGAGGCATCCAGCTGCACACTTGGCTTAGGCGACACCGATGCCAAGGTTCTGGGACTTTACTGCGGACCAGTTAATGATGTGTTTCTTTTTCGGGTAACGCTGCCAGATGCTAACCCTATCCCTACCTATACCTGACGTATTGAGTGAAGTGGCCAGAATCTTCGACCCTCTTGGACTTCTGGCTCCAGTAACAGTGACCGCTAAAATGATGATGCAGTTAAAATCGGCAGCCAAGATAGATTGGGATACGCCCCTACTACCAGAGCTACGCGAGAAGTGGCTCAAATTTCGAGGCAGCCTTCCAGCTATTAGCGCTTTACGCATACCACGATGGATCGGAATGGCCAAGTCAGCAGCTACCACGCTCCATGGGTTTTTCGATGCCAGCGAACGGGCGTACGCCGCTGTCATATATTCACGAAGCA
>NW_023458558.1:72212615-72213779 GCF_013731165.1 Rhagoletis pomonella
TGTGCACTGCCTTTGTACACATGCATATGAAGATCGCAGCATACGTCATGGTGGTGGTGGTGGTAGAACGTTTACCACCATAGCAGACGAGGAATGGTCCGGCGTAATCCAACACAGTGTTGGAAAAGGGGGGCGCAACTATTACTCGAGAGCGAGGTAGATCAGCCATTTGTTGTTGCTGCATTGCTCTATGGTGTAACTTGCAGGTCTTACACTGATGTAGGCACCGCTTGACCAAGACTCTAGCGTGCACAATCCAGAGATCCCGTCGGAGGTACTGTAGCATCTCCCTGATGCCGCCGTGCATTGTAATCCTGTGTGCGTTGCGGACCAGTAGCGTAGCTAGGGCACATTCTCTAGGAAGGATGATCGGATGGCGCTGCTCATACGTGAGGTTTGCGTTCCTCAGTCGGCCGCCAACCCTTAACACACCAGCGTCATCCAGGATAGGGTTCAGAGTGAGCAACTTACTCGAAGCAGCAATGCTGGAAGAAGCTCGCAAATGATTAATTTCTGAATTGTAATAATTACCTTGCGCTTCTCGAACATGAATTTCAAAAGCTTGCTGAGTTTCATCTGCTGCTATAACTGGCGTACGCCAGTAGTGTCTGCACGCTGGCCGAAACCGTAGTACATAGGCTGGGGTATGCAAAACTCGCTGTAAAGTGCTGAATCGTTCCACTAATGGAATGAATGTGGTAAGTGACCCATTACACCGCCACATTTGTATCTTAGGGATGGTCAGAGTGCAGATATGTGTGCGAAGTGGCCTCAGTTCGGCATCGTGCACTTGCTGCTCGCTGTCGGCGAGAAGTGGGACCTCACTTGGTGGATAATTGTCTTCGTAGATGTTGCCAGGCCCATTCCACCATAAGGAAAAATTGTGAAGCGCCGATGGTGTCATACCGCGACTGGCACAGTCGGCAGGATTGTCTTTGGTGCTTATATGATGCCAATCTGAAGAATTGGAGTTCCTTTGGACGTAAGCCACTCGATTGCAGACATACTGCATCAAAATGTTTGGTGGCTTGCGTATCCAGGCAAGGGCTATGCTGGAATCGCTGCAATAGGTGCATTCATTTTTGCTGAGTTGAAGAGCCTCGCGTACAATCAGCACAGAAGTTACAAGCAAGTGAGCGGCGCACAATTCCAGCCTCGGAATGG
>NW_023458558.1:72213879-72214893 GCF_013731165.1 Rhagoletis pomonella
GTGTTGCTACATTTAATTAGATATAACAACAGCCACTATCAAGCAGTTTGTTGTAGATCACACAATTGTAGTAACCTAGATCCGCCGAAAAACTGTTCGCCTTGCGAAACTTTCAGTATAACCTGGTGTTTCTGTAAAACGAAACGCTTACGGCCCACTTCATAATGTGGAACCAGAACTTCTTTTGGCCTGTGTTACATGTAGGACTGAATCGAAAAAGTTACCAAGTTAAAAAATAAGTTACTAAATTACCAAATATGATAAATAAAGAAAAAAATTACAATTTCGGTTAAAAAAATACCAGTGCGGCAACACTGCATGTGTTACATATGTACATACATACGTACGAGGACAAAGAGCTGATTCCGTACGGAAGGTGCGATCAGTATCGCTCTTTCCTTAAGCAAATGACGTTTGGCGAAACTTGACGAAACTTGATGTTAAGCACATTATAGTTTCAGAATAGGATTTATGTGTATTCGCGCATACGCTTGCTTATTCATATTAAAGTTAGCCCTCGGAATGATTCAACTGTGTGTAGTCGAAGGCGAGTCAACACGTACACTCGCGAGCAGCGTTGCCATAAGTAATGATTTATCTTGAAAATGAAGATTTTTTGGTCTGTTTTTGTATGAAAAATCTTCAAAAGAAAATTTGTTAAAAAGCAAAGTTTTACACTGAAAATATCTTCAAAATGAAGATTTTTGTTTAGGATGCAATATTTTTAATGTATAAGTTAAAATTGTTAACCTATTTATATTACCCTTGCTACATCATTGTAAGCAGCAAATTAAGGAAGAAGAAAAATGAAATACAATATTATCTGCCTTCTTCTCTCGCACAGTAAAACATATACTCTAGTGCAGAGCTAGGGAGTGGAGGAAAAAAACAAACGGTTTGTATCCCCTCTAGTTTAAATGACAATGGAAAATTTCAAGCAAACTGCCATTTGCCTGTTGTCATACAATATTAGGCGAATTCTGTCACATTCCTTCAAAGATTGAAAATGGCATT
>NW_023458558.1:72214993-72217757 GCF_013731165.1 Rhagoletis pomonella
AAATTTTATCATTATCAAAGAAATTGTCTCTAATTTGTTTATCCAAGCAAAATATGAAACTTTCGCTAACATGTATCTATAACGGAATGGTTTCCCTTTATTTCAACATATTAAGTATTATTTTCTGAAAACCTATTAAAAAGATATAACCCATTTCATGCGTACCGATTTTGAGTGGACTATGCTTTATTCTTATTTGTCGTCTAAAAATCATTGTAAATATTAATTTTGTGTTAATAAGCTTCAGTCGTTACTAAAATATCGCAGTTTTCGTATTTCTGAAAACGACCGTTATATGAAAGGTAGGCGTGGTTATTGTTCGATTTTGCCTATTTTCAATACCATCCGTCCTACGCTAAAAAGAAGTACACATACCAAATTGCGTTAAAATATCTCAATTTCTAATCCAGTTATCGTGTGCACAGATGGACGAACGTACGGAGAGACAGTCACCGCTTAACCAATTTCATTTGAATTCTGATTATTGATGTATTCAAAAAAAAAAATTACTTTTTGTACCCTTATAGTAATAGATTAGCTATTTGTTTAAGTTTTTCCCACAAAATTTTTTATTACCTGATATGAAACTTCCCCTTAAAATTTGCTGGCTCGAAATTGGTTTAAGACCCACAGTTTCTTAAGCAAAGTTGCTCAGAATGATCCGTAGAGCATTTTCGGCATATGCAATTTTTCCGTTTTTCTGATCACCTACAAATCGACCCGCTCTAATGTATACAATATCAAGTAAAAGTTTTTATTCATATTAACAGTGCCTTGTTTTTTAGTAATTTGATGTGCGGTTCCATGAAAGGTATTTATTGTGGGCTCCATTATCTTAAAAGTTTGGGATGCCCTTCTCTAGGGAATAATGTTGCTTTTCATTATTTAACAAACGTTATAAATACATGTATACCAACTCTCGAACGTGCATGGCCATGATTTTTGGTATTCTGGCTGACAAATATTCAGCTACTAAGTCAATCTAATAAATTCAAAAGAAAAACCAACAACAACAAAAATAATCGCTGTCAAACGCTGCTTATTGTAGTAGCAGTACTTGTTTTTGCGAAGTTATTTTAAAATAGCTTCATCTTCTTTATTGGAGCTGTAACCGCCTGGGCGATTTCGACCGAGTCCAAAACAGCACGCCAGTCATTTCTCTTCTGATGCCAATTGGGAATGCCATGTGAAGCCAAGTCCTTCTTCACCTGGTCTTTTCAACGCAGAGGAGGCCTTCCTCTTCGTCTGTTAGCAACATCGCGGCCCGCGCTGAATACTTTCAGAGCAGGAGCGTTTATGTCCACTCGAATGACATGGCCAAGCCAGCGGAGCTGCTGAAGTTTAATTCGCTACACTATGTCTATATCGTTGTAAAGCTCTTACAACTCATCTTTAAATCGTCACGGGTATTCGCCATCACCAACGCGCAAAGCCCCGTCAATTTTTCGCAGAATCTTTCTCTCTAAAACTCCAGGAGCCCCTTCATCACACGTTTTCAGTGTCCATACCTCCGCGGAATACACCAGGACAGGCATGATGTGTGATTTATATAGACGAGAGAAGACTTTAATTCTCAATTACCTATTCAGTCCAAAGTAACTCATGATTGCAAGAGTGACTCTACGCTGGATTTCAAGGACGACATTATTTTTGGTGCTAATGTTGGTTCCCAAATAAACGAAGTCGTCTACTTTTTTCAAACTTGTAACTATCAGCAGTAACAAGTGTGCTAAGACGCGTATGCTCTGACTGTTTGTGTGAGGACAGGAGATACTTCGTTTTGTCCTCGTCAACCACCAGGCCTATTCGTTTTGCTTCTCCATCTAATCGCGAGAAGGCAGAACAGACGTAGCCTTTATCTTTACCGATAAAGTCGATGTCGGCATACGCCAGAAATTGTACGCTCTTGTAAAGTATTGTGCTCGGGCTGTTCAGTTATGCGGCTCTTATTATATTCTCCAACATCAGATTAAAGAAATCACATGAACGGGAGTCACCTTGTCTGAAACCTCGTTTTGTATCAAACAGCTCGGAGAGGTCCTTCCCAATTCTGATGGAGCTGATGGTATTGCTCAACGTCATCTTACACCGCCATATTAGTCTCGCTGGGATACCAAATTCAGACTTTAAAATCTACAAATAGATGGTATGTGTCGATCTTATTCTCTGATTTGAAATTTAGAGTTTGGGAGTTTTTGATGCCGCTGATTTCAAATATGATATCACATTTTTAAAATTCAATATAGCGGATCCAATATGGCGAGCAAATTTTATAATTTTTTGCCTTTCGCCACGAACTTATATAAATGGGGGTGGGGGTTTCGAGGTCGTTGACTTCGAACCTGATGTCAGATTTTTTTAATTTCAAAATGTCGGATCGAATATGGCGACCAAATTTTTATATATTTTTTCCTTTCACCACAAACTCATACAAATGGGGGGGTTTCGAGGTCGCTGATTTCAAATCTGATGCCAGATTTTTGAAATAGAAAATGGCAGATCCATGCGGCGTTATCGGATTCGGGGCAAAAAAAAATTGTTTAAATTAGCAGACCACATTTTAGCTATATATGTATGTGTATATTTTTTAATCATAGGTGCTTTAAATAAAAACTTTGCCCTTTAGATAAAAGTCTCACGAATGTTTGTATTTTCATCTTATTTGTACAAATTTATACGAAAATCTCGCAGAGTTCGGTCAAGTGCTTCGAGCGATTTCTTATGTGCCGTGGTGCATTCGTCCCAAATTATAATTCTGCACGTT
>NW_023458558.1:72217767-72217953 GCF_013731165.1 Rhagoletis pomonella
TTCCCGTAGTTAAGGATGATTAAGATTTTTCGTAGTCTAACACAGCAGGTACTCGATTTCGTGCATCCAAACTCTTTATTAATAGCTTTGCAGAATTTTGAGTATTAGATTTGCATACCTACTAGCACAATATTTAAAAGGTATGAAGAATATGGGATTTTCCGGTAGTTAAGGATGATTAAGATT
>NW_023458558.1:72218053-72220968 GCF_013731165.1 Rhagoletis pomonella
CTTGGATAAACAAATTAGAGACAATTTCTTTGATAATGATAAAATTTTTCTGAACACCCGTTCTAGAGACCTGTGTAGTCAACTTGCTCTACTAAACTATCTTTAGTTTATGTTTTTGCACAGCTGGCACATCTCTACTAATTTTGTTTTAAATAAATACGATGTATTTTTTGATTTGACGTAAATAGGTCATATTCGTAAATTGATGACTTCCAGAACTTTATTCACATCATTGTCTTCAAACCGATTTAAAGTTATCTGTGAATAACTAGTTTCATAGAAACCAACCAACACTTTACAAAAGGTCCAAAGTAAATGATACATTGGAATAACACTTTGTGCAAGCGCTCCATCATATTTCTGGGGTGAAATGAGCCATTGTGGAGTCTGATCGAGTTTTAATGAGACTGCCTCGATTCTCTTGTCATTTCATAGCCCTTTGATAACTGTATCAACTTTTATAGATTTAGTTGTAAGAGGATATCACCCTGTTTCTTTTTAGCTTAAAACTTTTAACGTGGGAGTTGACTGAAGTCCAGTTTTAAACATGTTTTATTATAAAATGCCACATTTGCTGTGAACATTGGGATAAAGTAAACGGCTGCGGTTTTTGTTATAAAATGTATTTAATCTAACAGAATTTTATATATTATAACTCGATAAGGTTTAAGTCATGTATGGCAATAGCTTGCATTCGCTGAACTGTGGATAATCGTTTTCCAATTCTCTCGCGCGATCTTCTTCTGATAAGCCGTTTTTTTTCCTAATTGAGGTAAAGAGCCTTATCCTTAAGCTGATGCGAAATGATGTTTTTTAATGATTAGCCTACCCCGTTAGTTTAAGCAGAAGAGATCTATTCATTGATTTTTGGAGGATAATTAAAAGTTTTTGGTATATTTAATTTTAATTTGATTTTTGATCTCGAAAATGTCGGATTTTCGATGAATTTGTTCAACATTATTTTTTGAGCAGCAACTTCCAACGCGAATAAAACGGTCAAATAAAAAGCCAGTACTGTGAACTTGAAACCTCATAATGGTAGATCTATTGTCTAACGATCTGCATTGCAACTTTTTAATACATTCCATTGCTGTACAGAAATTGCTGGAACGCGTACCGATTTTGAGTTAACGATGCTTTATTATAAATTTTTAGAAAATGGGCGTAGCCACTCCCACTTATGATTACATGTGTACCTATATATTGGTAGCAGATTCACCAATTTCTCCCAAACTTGGCACAGTTGTTGACCTTGTTGTACCAAACGACTGAAAATTTTTAAAATCGGGCCATAACCACGTCCACATCCCATATAACGTTTATTTAGAGAAATACGAGATCTTCGATAAATCAGTAAATACTGTAGCTAATTTATTAAAAATTGATGTTTGCAATAATTATTTAGCGAAAAATACGGGCGTGGCTCCGCCTACTTATGACCACATATGTGAATCTCGGTAACCGTTCGATCAATTTGTACCAAACTCGGCACGATTATTGTGCTTGCCACATAAAATAAAAAAATTGAAAATTATTGAAATCGGACTAAAATTACGCCCTGTCTGGTTCCGACAAAAATAAAAATAGCTAACATAAAACCTGGACCTGTAGCGCACTCCCGTTGGGTAGCCAAGGCCGATCGAATTTTACGATTGTAGGTTGCAACAAGCTCACCACCTTCCGCCTAACGCATTTTTTCCCTCCCAGGAGCGGCAGAAATAACTCATACTTTGCTCATTCAGCAAATGTCATGCTATCAATGCTTTACGATGATCATAAATCAGTACGCTACCAGGCAATAAAAAAATTGTGTACTACCGTGACAACCTTTGCGATGTAGAAGAATTTAGAGAGTACAAGAAATGTTAAATTACCGAACCGCCAATTACCGCCGCTTACAAGGAACTGAACGATAAGTTCAACTGCTAACCAGTGTTTCTCGACACGTAACGGGGAAAAAATCGTGAAAGTGTTATGGCTGTGACTGAAAAAAATTACCACGCTTGGAAAGCAAGCAGGACTTAGAAGTATTTAAAAAAAATGAACTGCCTTTGGTACCCTTACACTGGAATCAGCTATTTGTTTAAGTTTTTTCCATAAAATTTTGTATTACCTGATGTGAAACTTCCCTTTAAAATTCGCTGGCTCGAAATTGGTTTTAGACCAATAGTTTCTTAAACAAAGTTGTTCAGATTTATACGTAGAGAGACCATCCGCCCTAGTATACACACTTTAAATTTTAATGTGAATGAATGAAATTGTCTCACTGTTAGTTATTGCTTTATAGTTCGGTATTATGTTTGAAAGCTGTATGTGCGTTTCTGGGGTAGCATCAAATTACGACCTGACTTTGTTTTTTGTATAAGTGTAAGCTGAAAACCCTCTTTCACAACGATACGCCTTTACAGAAGGAAGTAAAGTTACGATAGCCTTTTTAGATATTTCATGGTATTCACTCCTAACACTAACCCAAAACTCGCTCAGAGACACAGATTCAAATGTGTGTTTCGATGTCGAACAACTCTGAAGATCTATACATGCTTCGTAAATGGAAAGAAATTGTACTTTGAAATGTTATGGTAATATTTCAACGGCTAATAGTACTTTTAGAAATACTAAAACTTTTTAGTTAGCTTAGGTACTTATTTTTATAGTTCTGGTCCAAATTTTATTATGAATTATTAAGCAAAAAAAAGTCAGAAAACCCACGAAGTCAGATCTACATTTCTAAGGCTATGGCATAAAATTAAATGCAAAATCTAGCTTCAAAAAGGATAACTTCGTTACACTAATCACTACTGCCACCCGAAAAATAATCTTACAAAGGATTCAGATGATTTACCAAGTGCCCAGTTATGACATTTCACATTTCATTTGGTAATTGAATGCGTTTCTTGTAGAAAGTTCTATAAAAA
>NW_023458558.1:72220978-72242840 GCF_013731165.1 Rhagoletis pomonella
TGAGACCTTAACCCAAACTAAACTTCCTACCGTCATGTACCGTTCCCCTCCCGGTACCACCGTCAAAGATTTCGTCGGGATTATAACACTGTGTGACTGATAAGGTTATAGATCTATTCTCTTCTACTTCTTCTTATTTGGCGCTGTAACCGCCAAAGCGATTTTGGCCGAGTTCAACAAAGCACGCCAGTCGCCAACGCGTAAAGGCCCGTAAATCTTCATCAAAATCTTTCTCTCGAATACTCCAAGAGCCACCTCATAATCCATGCTTCTGCGCCATATACCAGCACGGGCATGATGAGTGACCTATAGAGTGTGGTTTTCGTACGTCGAAAGAGGACATTACCCCTGAATTGCCTACTCAGTCCAAAGTAGTACTTGTTGGCATGAGTGATTATGCGTTTGGATTTCCATGCTGACATTATTATCGGTGTTAATTCTGGTTCCCAAGTAAACGAAACTCTCTACTTTCTCTAAATTATAACTGTGAACAATGACGTGGGTGCAAAGGCGCGAATCTGCTGATTGTTTGTTTGATGACAGGAGATACTTCGTCTTGTCCTCGTTTGCCACCAAACCCATTCGCTTTGCTTCCTTGTCCAACTTGGAAAAGGCAGAACAGACTTCGCGGTTTTTCTTACCGATGATGTCAGTGTCACTGGCATAAACCAGCAATTTTACGCTCTTGTAGTAAATTTCTCCTGAGCGGTTCACATCGGCAGCTCTTATTATCTTCTCCAACATCAGATTAAAAAAGTCACATGAAAGAAAGTCACCCTTTCTGAAACCCCGTTTGGTGGCGAATGGCTCGAAGAGGTCTTTCCAATTCTGGCAGAGCTGGTGGTATTCTCAACATCATTTTACACAGCCGTATGAGTTTTGAGGGGATGCCAAATTCAGACTTAGCGGCGTATAGGCAACTCCTTTTAGTTCTGTCGAAAGCGGCTTTAAAGTCGACAAATTGGTAGTGAGTGTTGATCATTTGGCGTATTGTGAATACCTGTTCTATGGCGGATTTGCCAGGTCTATTCAGTCTTTCACACAATACATTCGATAAGACCTTGCAACCTATGCTTAGAAGGCTGAACCCGGGGTAGTTGTCACGCATGGCAGAGTCGCCTTTCTTGTGGATTGGGCATAGCGTACTTGAATTCCAGTCGTCGGGCATTAACCTTATTAGCTCCTTGCCATCGTAATTGAATAGCTCAGCTAACAGGCCGCCAGCTCAAGCAGCTTTGTTACTTTTCATCAGCATAATCGCTATTCGTACCTCGTCATAGTCAGGCTCTGGGATATCGACTCCATCGGCATCGACTGGCGACTCGGGTTCGTCTTCTTAACTTCTTTCAGTGCTTCTGCCATTCAAAAGGGTCGAAAAGTGTTCCCTCCATAATTTGAGTACGTTCTGGACATCGGTCACTAAGTCGCCATGGTTGTTCCTACAGGAGTCTTGAAACCTTCCGTAAGTCGCTCAACTCTCTTCCAAAAATTTCGGGAGTTTTTTCTGTCGGTCAGCATTTCAAGCATTTTTCTCTGCAGCTTCTGGACACTCCTTATCTTACCAGTAATGAGCGGAAATTGTGCTTCCACTGCTCGCGTATGTCGGTTTGTTAAAGAGTGCTCTCTCACAGCAGGTGTGAGAGTCAAGCGGCGAATCCATTGGCCGTCCGTTTTGATTGCAGCTTTGGCCCTCGGAGTGTACGTATGTACATATAAAACACTGGAAGCATGCCTTCCGTCTATCACAACATCGATTTGGTTTCCCGTTTTTCGATCTGGGGACACCCATGTAGCTTGATGGATATTTTTATGCTAGAACCCAGTACTACATACTGCTAAATTTCGGGCCCCGGCGAAGTCGATCAACCTCAGCCCGCTGTTTCTATGTGGAGGCTGAATTTTCCGACACTTACGCCAAAGATCCCTTCGTTGCCCACCTTGACATTTAAATCGCCAAGCACGATCGAGCAAATCGAGCAAGCATTTCCTGGTACTATTTTTGAATATCTAGGCAAAAATTTGGGAGTAAGGGGGGGATGCTTGGCCCCCTACCCCTACGTAGCTACGCCCATGTACATGTGCACACGTACTGACACTAATTCGCGCCGGTAACTAAAGTCTCCCTCCGGATAATAAACTTTCGTTAAGTTTCTCCTCAAAATTGCTTGTCCGGCGGTCCGTTTTAAAATCCCGCAAGTCCTATACTTCACTTCGGTTTAGAAGATCAACGTGTGCGCAGCAGCGACCAGGCCACTCCAGTCCAAAGGTATTTAAATAATTAGTTATACCAACATATATGTATATAAATATTGAAATAAATTGACTCTGTATTGAATTAATCACTAAAATCGAAATATCTTGGTTCTATTTATTTCTTTCTGCTATATTTACATCGAAGCGCGATTCACAAACGCCCCCGTGTGATCAGAATCAGTGTGTATTTTTTTTAACCCTTATATACTAATACTGCAGGTGAAGATATTCGAGCGTTATTTTAAACATACATACATATTTACATAACGCATAGAAGTTTGCATGTTAAACATATTTTTCGGAAGTTCAAATTTATACTGACTGAGAGGTTGTTGGGTATATGGGCTAAGGAAAATTTACTGAAAATAACGTTTTTGTGTTTAATTACTTTTCGCAACACTAAAACACGTAATTTTATGTCTTCTTTATAAAATAAAAACTAAAAAAACAATCCCTATAAGCATGTACTCCTAATATTTACTATCATTGATCTTATTTATTTGTTTACCAACAAACAAGGATATGTACATATATTTGTTTTTTGGTAGTACATACATATCGCTAGCTTAGAGTGAAAAGTTGCTAAGTCCACTTTTTATGAAAACTCATATTTTGACATAGGAGGCTAAAGAAATTGAATACGCATCGTTTCGAACATTATAAAGGTACTTGTTTTATTTTTTCCTCATCATAAGCAATAAAAGGAAAAATTGCTAAGTCCAAAAGAAGCACCACAAATCCGATAAGGCCAAAATAATACGACATCTTTTAATAAATATCGAATCCTTTTGATTCTTATGGAGTTTTGCATTACTTTAAACGCGCAAAATGTTTGATTCAAAGTCTTGCGAAATAGTTGATGAAAATGGCTATAGGAAGATTTTTTCCTCTCCTGTAAAATATTTAAAATGGGACTTAGCAACTTTTCTTTCTAAGCTAGCGATATGTATTATTTCCAATGATTCCATTTTTTTCTTTAAAAAATTGATTGCATGCAGGTACAAATAAAGTTGCCATGTTCCACAAGCTAGTCCGAGATGTTTTGACCGATTATTATCGAATGTTAAACGAGACTGACAATTCGTTGCCAGAGTCTGCGACAGAGAACCATCGAGATGTTTCAACAACCGCTGGCCAGCAGCAAGGCCGAGATGATTTGGTCGATTGTTAACGAATATGTTACTTCAGCTTAAGCACGACTATTTTCGAGTGGCAATTCGTCTACGAGAGTAAACATCGAGAACAATCGAGATATTTGACCAATCGACTAAAACATCTCGGACTCGCCCATCACTATTCGAACGGCAATTGGATTTTATTAGACGCCTTTTCGAGGCAGAAATAAACTCGGAGGTTTGCCATTTCACGCAATCCTGGCGACTTTTCTACGGAACCATTTTGTTCCGCGAAACCTACTTTAGGAAGCTCTGCCCTAGAGCACAACTCTGTGCGCTCCTCTTTGTGATTAGCTGGCTACGCCTCTGAATTCTATACAACTAATTGGGTTGCCAAGCGCACACACATACATGCATACGCACGAGTATGTACTTATAACAACCCTTCATTGAAAACAAATATTTTCCTGCACTGGTATCTGCAAATGCAGTCCTCGATACGTTCGACATAAATTTAACAACGGTCTAGAACAAGCGAAAATACCGCGAATATAATTTATTTATTGAATTGAAGCCAGGTTATAAAATAATTCCTTTAAAAGTATTATAAGGCGTTTTGTATTTGAGAAGTAATGAGCAGAGTTAGCTCACCCAGTTCGAATAACAAAAGCGCGACTTCAGAGACCAGCGAATCTCAAAGTATTGAAGAAAGCAGCAAGTTGTTAGCCATCGCATTCCCAGAAAATTTAGGTATACAGAACAGGTTAGTTAGCTCTGATAAATTTTTGTAAGTATATTCTAATTAGGCAAACAAATATTTATTGATTAGGGTGCCAAACACCTGGAAACGTATGAAGGATCTTGGAGTTAATCAAAGCGGGGAGAAGGAATTGGAAACAAAGAGGCCACCATGGCGGGCTGTTAGTGTGTCGACTTTACCAAAACCGGATAAAAACGCGCTCTTGAAGGCCAAGCTGCTTGATGCTTCAAGGTATGTACATATCCATAATAATGCTTTTGCTAAGTGTTTAGCCGAGCTTCCCTTCCAATTTGTGGTGTGCATCTTGATGTTGTTACACAAACGGAGAGACCTAGAGTTTTACCCCGCCTTCCAATGGCAAATGGATTTTATAAGCTTTTCATGGTAGAATTATCCTCATAGCTTTGTCATTGCTGGATTGCTGCGAAGAGACTGCTTCAAAACTAAAACCGAATTGAGAACAAAACTGTCGAGAACTTTCTTAATGGGAATTATACAAGAATAAAACCCTGTGGAACGTTCCCAAAAAAGAACAAAAAGCGAACAATACTTTCGGTTACATTTCTAAGAGAGCAAACTGGGAACTAAAAGTCGGGAAAATCAATCAAACTTGCAAACTTTAGAAAAATGCAGCAAATTTCCATCAAAATTTTGAAACTTTTAATCTGAATTCTTGGGTATGCAGTTACTTGCCTCATAAAATTTTAGTAAATTGAGTGCAAATATTAAGCCCAGGGTTTTTTCATATAAGAAGTGCAATTTATAAAAACTGGCGTTGATTGTTTTATTTTTTTTTTGCATTTTGATTTTTTTTTTTGCAAAATTCATCAGCAAAAAATTATCAGCCATGTAATGCAAAAATTTGATAGTTTGAATTAATTTTACAGTATTGGTTAAAGACTGAAAAATATTAAAAAAAAAAACTAACATTAACTTGAAACGCATTGTAAATATTCAAAATACAATCACCATGCACTCAGTTTTCATCGCCAGTGTAAAAAATTTTTTGTTGAATGAATTTAGTTTTATTTTTCCCCCGAAAAATATCCCCTTTTCTTTCTCGGTTGTACCCCAATGTCGAGAACATTAGTACAAATCTCATTGATCTGTGAAAGATGACCCTTCATAACCTGCATGAAATTTGAATTTTTATACATATGAACTAATTTGCTAAATGAACTATGTAACCAAGGAACTTAAAAATAATACCTATTTTTGCAACGTTGTGCATGCCAGATATATATTGTAAAATTGCTTTGATTGCTGCGAAGAGGAGTATTTGTATAATAAAACCGGCCAAAAGTCAAATTAATAAACTTTGATACAACCTTTGGCAAGGTGTTATCGATATTAAATGTCGTTCTCGCAGTTTGGTTCTCAAGAACCGAGAATTTTCTTAATAAGAATTATACAAGAACAAAACCCTGTGGAACGTTCCCAAAGAGAACAAAATGCGAACAATACTTTCTAAGAAAGCAAATTGGGAACTAAAAGTCGGGAAAATCAATCAAACTTGCAAACTTTAGAAAAATGCAGCAAATTTCCATACAAATTTTTAACCCTTTTAATCTGAATTCTTCGGTATGCAGTTACAAGGCTCATAAAATTTTAACAAATTCAGTGCAAGTATTAAGCCCAGGGGTTTTTCATATAAGAAGTGCAATTTATAAAAACTGGCGTTGATTTTTTTATTTTTTTTGCATTTTAAATTTTTAATTTTTTTGCTAACATACATGAGCAAAAAATTATCAGCCATGTAATGCATATTCAAGAATTCGGATTAAAAAATCAAAAATTTAGATGGAAATTTGTTGCATTTTTCTAGAGTTTGTATAAAGGTTGAAAGCTTGAATTAATTTTACGGTATTGGTCAAAGAATGAAAAATATTTTTATTAAAAAAAAAAACATTAACTTGAAAAACATTGTAAATATTTAAAATAAAATTCTCATGCACTCAGTTTTGATCGCCAGTGTAACTTTGTTTTGTTAAGCGAATAAAAAAATTGTTTGTTGAATGCATTTAGTTTTATTTTTCCCCCGAAAAATACCCCTCTTTAACCGACTTCCAAAAAAGGAGGAGGTTATCAGTTCGTCGGAATTGTCGGAATATTTGTTATATTTTTTTATATTTTTATTAACAATTTTTAATGAGCTTGAGTCCGTTCTTAATGAAAGACTTATTGTGGAAAAGCAACAATAATGTGAAAAAATGGTAGAAGTGATAGCTATTTCGGAAATCACCACATTTCCTCATCAGACTTCTTTCAGTAGGCTTCGAACCGACGATCCCACTGACTCAGCTAGTTGCCTATGCAGAGAACATATAAGCAACGAGAAGGTGCAAACTACTCAGTGGAAATCGTTTAGTATGGAATTTAACATTTTTGTAATGTCATAGCAGAGAACTTAGATAGATAGAGAAGGTGCAAATTTTTGGAACGTAAAATTGTTTGGCTGAAAAATAAATCCATGGAATATCACCACATTGCGATTAACATTTGAACACGAGTTAACAGCAAAAAACGTTAATATTCTGTTATGGTAATGTTATGTTATGTTGAAGTGCCTGGCTGTGTTGCTAGGTTGCTGGTGAATGCAGAAACATACTCATGTATATGTTTTTATAAAATTAAATAAATTAAAAGTTAAATTATATGAATTGTACTTTTATATCAGTTAGCATTTCGGATCTTCATATATGCATGACCATTTGTTAAATATAATTAATTGAGTAGTTAATATTGCTTTAACGACATAAAAAACTCAAAAATTTGTTCAAGTTCGCTTCTTGTACGAGTATATAGTATATGTATATATAAATATATATAATATTTGTATATAGTAGGTAGTAAAAATGCATGTTAGTTGAAAAGAATTTAAAAATTGGTAAAAAATTCATATTAATAGTTTTGATTAATTAAAAAAATATGTAAATTGTTTATATTGTATTAGGTTATATGAAAATTCTTGTTCGAAGAAACATACATACATATGTATTAGGGCGGGTCGATTTAAAAATCGCTCATTGCTCTGTGAAAATCGTATTCTAGGGATCAAAATAAGAAACTTTTGGGTAGGGGCAAATTTTGAAAAATCCCACTTTGACCCATTTAGAGTGCTCCAATCGAGTCCAAATGTATGACCGACCCCCACTAACTTTGGACGGCCGATCCACCCATGCCAGTGACACACCCCCTGGAACTCCCCTTGGGGGTTCCCTATACAATCATTTCAAAAAATCACCATTTTTGGCCTTTACATGAAAAAATCAGCTAAATGGCTATGTTTTTTCTTTATTTTTATTTATTTATTTATAATAATATTTATTATTTATTTATAATAATATCTATTTTTTCTCTTAAGAAATTTATTTAGTCAGAACATATATAAATGAAAAAATTAATTTAAGTGAGTCATAGAAAAGAAACTAAAAAAAATTATTGTTTGAAGTCTTTTTTACTTTCAAGTCTGGGCAATTTCGGATGGCTCTCTAATGTCGTCGCCATAACAGCCTCTACATTTTCCGGTATAACCCGTTTGGAAACGCGAGCTAGCAATTGAACATGTCGTTCCGTTCCTTGTATGTGTGATGGAACTTTTGGATCATTAAACGGTGGATCATCTTGATTTAAATATTCTTTCAATGTATCGTACGGAATGCTTCGCGTGAATGGTGGTTCAAATACGATATTTATATCATTAAAATTGATCATTTCCGTATAACTTGTGCAATTAAAGTTTATATCTGGTTTTTTATAAATTCTAAGTTCCATTGGCTCGTCAACATCGGTTCGATAGCGTAGAATTTTCTTGATGGCACAGTCGCGCTTTTCTTTGCTATCATCAAACAACATTGATAACAAGATATTTTCCGAATGCGCATAATATGAATTATCTTTAATTACTTGATTGACAATTTTGCGTAAACAAGGTTCTAGAAATCGTGACCAACCAATGAACTTGAAAAATAATGCACTGCCGTACACGACAGAGCTGTAATACTTGATATTGAAGTACATTGGCACATAACATTTAATTATAAATTCAACCAGAATTCTTAAATTTGCATCTGGATTTTCCGTTGTCACATATAATCGCAATAATCTAGCGGCCTTGGTGAGCCACCGAGAATGTACAATTTTCCCTGGTTTGATGTTAGCCAGATCCACCGGAACCACGCCGCTAGAAATTGCATGGGCCATGTCGTATAAGTACTTCGAATCGGTGGAAAATTCAATTTTTTCTGGAGCAGGGGGCATATTTTGCAACTCAATTTTCTGGAAGCCGTCCACCACCTGAAAATATATAATAATAAAATAATTAAAAATGGTTGGCAATTATAATAAATGAGTGATAGCAATAACTTACCGGAAGAGTTTCACAAGTTTCGATTTGACGGCTCAGTTTTCCGGTTGCCGATCTTGGTCCAGTGCTGGTTGATTTATCCAAAGCTTCAAACAAATGCCGAAACGGAAGTTCGTTGAAGTGTAGAAGGCAAACGAACCAATGCAATGGTCTTTTTAACAGCAATTCGAATCGTCGTATAATTCCACCGTGTGGGCCAGTGTTTGTTGGCTAACCGTCAGTGCATATTCCAATTAATGCATCCAGTGATATATTTTTTTCGTTGAAAAAACCATTTAATTTGGTTGTTTTGTATTCAGCGGTTTCATGTTCCAGTCTTACGTAACCAATCAATTCAGAATTGGGTTCTCTCAAAATAACAAGATGAGGTTCTTTTACCATCCTAGTATGATACTTCTCATCAATTTTATCTATCGTTAAAGTATCATCTTTTCTGCCATCGAATGAAAACGCTAACAAATTGGTATCATCTAACCGTTTGCGAAGCACTTCTTGTCTGCATTTCTCTTTTTCTCTGCGAACTTTCGATTTATCCATGATGAGAGGTTTCCCATGCTTATCTTTAATTTTAAAATCTTGCAAAAGAGCGGTTCCCAATGCTGATGCTACTCTGTCAGGCACACCAAATCTGTCACATACCAAGGCAAAGTTAAAACAATCGTATCTCTCTGTGTATTGTGAACTTGTGCTTCTATCCATATCTTCTTGAACCGGTGGCGGTGCGTATGTTGAATCATCGGGATCTTGGTATGTTGGCATTGATGACATAGACGTTGCTCCTTGCTCTTCAGTTTCCATCACAAATGCATGCATTGTTAGTCTTCTCTGATTATGTTGATCGTGCATGAACTCTTTGAGGCGTTCGGGAACCCAGCCGCATGCACATGGATCTGCCTTCAAATCGCATTTACATGTTCCAATGTAAAAAATTGTTTCCAGAGATTTTACATACTCTGTAAATTGTTGGGTGTTGTTTCTTCTCTTGATTTGCTCTTGATACTTGTCAAGCAATTTATTCAATTTATTAAATACACTTTTTTTCAGCATTATTTCCATACCAAGTTTTTCCCAAATTCCAATCAACTTATCTTGTACTTGAATAGTGAATGATTTATGGGAAAACTTTTTTTGTTCTGTTTTAGCACGTTCGCTTAAGTAAAAAAAATATCTCAAGATATCCAGATGGGTTGGTAAATTAAGATCAGTTAAATCAGTAGACACACCAAAAACAGTAACATCATGCTTGGGTATATGACTCATTGGGTTTTCGATAGTTGTTGATGTAGTTGCTTCATCTTGCGGTGTAGAGGATGGTGGATTCATTGTAAACTTTTTGATTTGGAATGGTCACTTCACTTATTATTTTTTTTGAAATATTTTTTTATCTGAAATTAGCACTTCACACTTTGAGTTCTTCACAACGACTTAATGCATTCACAAAAACTGTTGCGTTATATATGGTCTACGAGACGAGGTAATAAGAATGAAATGGTAATTTCAATTCTACCTGCTGTGTCTTGTGGTGGCTTAAAAAAAACAACACAAGCAATTTTACGATCTGCAATTGTGTCACAGTGATACCTTCATTGTTTAAAAGGGTTGCGGTGCATTCCAGTGATACCTTAATTGTTAAAATGGTTGCAAAAAACGCGCATTTCTTAAGAAGGTGCCTTAAAATACCCACAAAAAGGGTTGTAAAAACAACCTTCATTTCTTAAGTAGGTGCTATAAAAAAAACTACACAAGTAAGTTTACGACATGCAGCTGTGTCTTAAAAAACGCACACAAGCAATTTTCCGATTTGCAATTGTGTCACAGTGATACCTTCATTTTTTAAAACGGTTGAATAAAAAACCCACTCAACTATGTTTACGACATGCAAATGCATCACAGTGATGCCTTGGTTTTAAGAGGGTTGTAAAAACGCAAATTTCTAATATTTTTTTTTAATTTCTTTTCTATTACTAAGTTAAATTCATTTTTTCATTTACATATGTTCTGACTAAATAAATTTCTAAAGAGAAAAATAAACTCCAAAAAAAAAAACAGGCATTTCGCTGATTTTTTCATGTAAAGTGCAAAACCGGCGATTTTTTGAAATGTTTGTATGGTGAACCCCCAGGGTGTGCCACTGGCATCGGTGGGTCGGGCCGTCCAAAGTTAGTGGGGGTCGGTCATACATTTGGACTCGATTGGAGCACTCTAAATGGGTCAAAGTGGGATTTTTCAAAATTTGCCCCTACCCAAAAGTTCGACCCAAATTGGGGGACATCAGAATTCGTTTTAGAGGTATGGTTCCTTCGGCAAAGTTTCTTATTTTGATCCCTAGAATATGATTTTCACAGAGCAATGGGCGAGATGTTTGCCTCCCCACAAATCGACCCGGCCTAATATGTATGTGCCAGCCCTGCAAACCAAAGTTCCCGAAATCTTAACGAAATCTTTAGGAGTATCTGATTTCTGTAACGATTTTTTTCCGAATCTTCAAAGAAAATTATATGAAGTGGTTGACACGAACTCGTAAAGAAATTTCTGTACGAAAAATAAAGAAAATTCTGAAAAAAGTCTGCAAGAAATTCTTCACATAGCAGCATTATTTTAATTTCTTTAGCGATTTTCTTCCGAAATTTCGTAAAAGAATGGAAGTGTGCGTAATTTATTTCATTTTAGAAAATTCGGCAAAAAATCGGATGGGATCTTTCCGAATTCTTTAAAAATTCTTTACGATTCAGAATACTCTGTAAAAATGGTTTGCAGGGAGTGTATGCTCTCACTGCAAACCTTATGAAAATTATGTACACATTAGAGGTATACGCCGCCGAGCCACGCCGCCGCCGCCGCCGAGTTACGAAAATACCGGCGTTCGGCGCCTAAGTAATTTTGTACAAAATTTTCATGATGTATGCACATTGAAATAAGTACATTGTTTAAAGGAACTAAATACTATTCGTATTAAAACACTATTTTAAGAAAAGAAATTTACTTTTTTTAAAGGAGGTTTTTTTGCATAATACGGGGCACTGAACATTTCCAAAAAAGCGTAACTCAGAAAAAACATAGGTAACACGTTTTTCGAAAACTGGTAATCTGACGATTTTTTTCCGCAGTAGACAAATTTTTTCACTATTACTTTTTTACATACTACAACAACAAGAAAGTTACAACACAAGAAAAACTTTAACGCCAATATCTAAGAAATCAGTTTTAACAGAAGCGCCCTTATTATTATTTATTGGAGATAAAAGAAAGACAAGTTGTTCCTGTGTATTTTTTAAATATTTTAAACACACTTTTATTAAAAAGCAAACACTTTTTTTGGTAATTTTTACATTAGTAAGTTATTTTTTTTTTATGAGTTTTTGAACTTGTGGTGATTATGATAAATAAAACACAAGTATTTTTATCACTAAAAATTAAATTTAAACTTTATTTAAATTAATATTAATTGTAGCGCACGACGTTTCCGTGTCAAGAGGAAATAACGAGAGAGCATAAGAAATCTTTGCTGTCAGAAGCCAGGGTTATGTGCTACTCCGTACTTAGTAGATACAGCGTTGCATTTTCCTTGCACTGCATGGGGTACGGACTTAGTTCTGAGTGCCACATTACTCCCCCTTCTGTTGAAAACGAAAGCGAACATTACGGCCTGAACGCGTGTGGTATTCCGGCTGCTTGGTATGCGATGGAGTGCTTTCTTGGTCTTCGTTAACGACGTACGCAGCCTTTAAACGGTCAATACTAACGTTCACCTGCTTCCCGCGAATGTCGATTTTGTAATATTTTTCACATCGTTTTAGAACGAGATATAGCCCTTCGTAAGGGGCCTGGAGTGGTCGGCGTACGCTGTCTGTTCTAACGAACACGTAGGGCGTCGTTGCTAATCGAGTCTCGATAAAAGTGGATGGCTTCGAGTGGTTGGCGGTGTGAGTCGGCGTTAGCTTGCGCATTCTTGCTAGCAGGTCATTTACAAAATCGGATTCTGCGAGAGTAGCGTTGGCGTTAGACGCGTGGTGGAGAAATTCACCGGGCAATCGAAGTGTCCCACCGTATACTAGTTCTGCTGGCGTTGACTTTATATCTTCTTTGTAGGACGAGCGGTAGCCCAGAAGAATTAATGGCAATACTTCGGCCCATTTTTCTGTTTGGTAACACTTAATCGCAGTTTTCAGCGTTCTGTGGCAGCGCTCTATGATACCGTTTGCGGCGGGGTGGTACGCCGTTGTTTTGAGGTGCTGAATACCCAGAAGTCGGTTGAGATCGCGAAAAAGCGACGATTCGAATTGGCGCCCTTGATCGTGATGGTGACTCTCAATGGTATGCCAAATCTGCATATCCAATTCGAGTAAAAAGCGTAGGCGACTGACTCTGCGGTAACATTTTCGAGAGGGTATGCTTCCACCCATCGCGTGTAACGGTCAATGCAAGTGAGGCAGTACCGATAACTTTGACATGGCGGCAAGGGGCCTACTATGTCCATGTTGACGTGCTCGAACCGCTTATCCGCCAGCTGGTATGTAGAAATCGGCGATTTGTTGTGGCGTTGAATTTTATCTTTTTGGCAGGACAGACACCTGTAGGTCTACTCACGGCAGTCTTTTCTCATATTTGGCCACACAAATTTTTCTGCTACCAGCTTTATGGTTTTGGCCGCGCCGCTGTGACAGATGTTGTGGATTGATTCAAATCCGATTTTACGAAAAGGCTCTGTGAGGTACGGACGTGCGCTACCAGTACTTACATCACAATATATTTTAGCCTCTGTACCTGGCACGACGAAAGCTTTTAAATCTAAGCTGCACTTGTTGCTTTTTACCCGCTGAAGCTCGTCGTCTGTAATGTGACTTTCAGCCAAGCTCGCGTAGTTAATTATTTGCGGATCGTGAATCGCTTCGACGCGCGCAGTGCGTCTGCTATGACATTGTCCTTGCCGGGAAGGTAGCGGATGTCGGTAGTGAATTGGCTAAAAAAATTAGATGCCTTATTTGCCTAGGCGAAGCTTTCTCCATTTTTTGGCGAAAAGCGAATTGGAGCGGCTTATGGTCCGTGTATATGGAAAATGTTTGTCCCTCGACCATATGTTGGAAGTACTTTACCGCTTTATACGCACCTAAAAGCTCGCGGTCGTACGTGCTGTGCTAAGGGTGCGCCAGGCTTAGGAAATATCAAAAGGGTGGCTGCGGCTAGTTCTGCTTTGCAACGCTGAAAAGCTTCGTTGGCTTTCGCATTCCATTCTATTTTTGAGGTGTCGCGTTTTTTATTCCCTTTAATGAGGCTAGTCAAAACGCTTTGGCTCTCCGCTGCTTTTGGTAGAAACCGACGGAAAAAATTCAACATACCCAAAAAACGTCTAAGGTCGCACACTCGTTCTGGTGCTTTCATTTCTTTAATGACCTTCACCTTGTTTGGTGGTGGTTTTAGACCGTCCGGTGTGACCACGTATCCAAGGAATGTCACTTCCGGCTTTCCGAAACGCATTTAGGGAGGTTTATTACGATGCCAAATTCGCGCAATTTTTGGAAAACCGTGCGCAAGTGTCGTCTATGCTCGTCCGTATCTCTCGAGGAAACCAAAATATCGTCAAGATAAGGCCATGCAAAATCGAAATCGCGCAGAATGTGGTCCATAAAACGTTGAAACGTTTGGCCGGCGTTGCGTAAGCCGAAGCACATATAAACGAACTCGAACATTCCGAATGGAGTCGTTATAGCGGTTTTCGGTACATCAGCGGTTTCCACTGGAAGTTGGTGGTATGCACGGCGCAAGTCGATCGTGGAAAGAATTTTGCAACCATGCAGTGCGTGCGTAAAATCGTGGAGATGGGGGATCGCATAGCGGTCGGGTTCGGTTACGCTGTTTAACCGCCTGAAATCCCCACAGGGTCTCCACTCGCCGTTTTTTTCCGCACCATGTGAAGAGGGGACGCCCACGGACTTCGTGAGGGGCGACAAATTCCTGCGTCGAGAAGCGACTGAATTTCAGCTTTTGCGGCTTTCAGTTTGTCTGGCGCCAAGCGCCTCGGCTTCGAAAAAACGGGAGGACCATGCGTGATGATGTGATGCGTGACACCATGGGCGACATTTCGCTGACCCTGGTTTTGTTGTGTTATGTCTTTAAATTCCCAGAGCAAATCCTGAAAAGGCATATCACGATTAATAAATGACAATTTACCTACGTCACCGTTGACTTTTTTGATAGCGCAGCATTGCGAAGCATTTGTCAAACTATCCACCAGCTTGCGTTGGTGCAGGTCGACCAGAACCTTGAAGTGTGCCAGGAAATCGGCCCCTAGGTTGCGAAACGTCCGCAACAATAAAGTTCCACTGGAATTTTCGGCGAAGACCGATGTTGAGGCAGAGTGATTTCTCGCCGTACGTTTTTATAGTTGACTTGTTGGCAGCGTATAGCTGTAAATCTGCATCTGACTGTCGTCGTTGTGCTGGCGTAGGTGGAATAACGCTAACTTCTGCGCCAGTATCCACTAAAAATTGTAGGTTGCTGTTTCGATCCACGATGAGGAGTCGACGGTTGGTCGCGGGAGACCTGTCACGTACCGTCTTTGGTGACAGGGCTCTTAGTTTAAAGCTTTAGAGCATGGCTTTCGGCACTTTGTTGCTTTTTCTGCGAATCTCCTGTGGTACCAGCAAATGTCCGCGCCACTGCTTGGTGTGCGCGCGCGTCTTCGCGAATCGGATCGTCGCCTCTCTCTACCTCGTTGCTCTAACTTCGATTTTAACTCTGCAACCTCTTTCGTCAAAGCACATATTTGTTGCGCCAGAGAAGTTTGATCGCCATGTGCAGAAACAGAGTGCACATGCGGGCCGTCGCTAACCTCAACTATTTTGTCTGCGAGTAATGAGACTTTGTCTAAAGGCTCGGTGCTAATCGATATGTTAGAGCGAATATTTTGCGGCAATCTGTTAAGCCAAATAGATTTGAGCATACCGTCGTTCATTTCGCTACCAGCCAGATGGCGCATTTCGCGCAGCAGGTGTGATGAGCGCATGTCTCCAAGCTCTAAATCCTGCAGTAGTTTTTTGATTCTTTTTTGCTCAGAATCGGCAAACTGCTCTAACAATCGCGTCTTTAGGGTTTTATACAAGTCCACAACTGGCGGATTAAGTATAATATCGGTTATTTGTGCGAGGACGCTGCTTTCGATGGCGGCTACTACGGTGTGGTACTTAGACCTGTCGCTCGAAATACCAGCGGCAATATTTTTCGACTCCACCTGCGCAATCCACAGCTCGGGTTTTGCATGCCAAAATGGTGGAATTTTCACGGTCACCTCTGCGATTTCGGTAACGCCTTCGTTTGCACGTGGATCTGCAACAGGTTGCACAGCGGCTTGCATGACGGAATCCTTTGACCCTTCTTCGTTAGGCATTGTGCTTTAAGAGTCGTCGGGGTCACCAATTTGTGGTGATTATGATAAATCAAACACAAGTATTTTTATCACTAAAAATTAAATTTAAACTTTATTTAAATGAATATTAATTGTAGCGCACGACGTTTCCGTGTCAAGAGGAAAAAACGAGAGAGCAAAAGAAATCTCTGCTGTCAGAAGCCAGGGTTATGTGCTACTCCGTACTTAGTAGATACAGCGTTGCATTTTCCTTGCACTGCATGGGGTACGGACTTAGTTATGAGTGCCACAAACTCATACTGGCAATTTGAATCAAACATGTAGCTTGTAAGATGAGAGACATTCAAGATGTGCTGTGGCATTGTTGGTATAGGCGAAGCAATTATGATGATGCTTTGCCGATACGGTCACAGTTCAACACCGAACCGATGCTGTGGTTTTTTATGTATTTATAAAAATGAAATAAATGATTTCGTGGTTGAATCAAATTAGATTTTTGCTTTTTCTGTGGCTTGCGAAGTTATTGAAGAAGAAGAAGATTCGTAGACAAGACGGGGGAAACGAAAGCGAAGTAATCTTGCGCACTTGTCAGCACAGATGCATGATTTCAATAACCAACGGAAAAAATATTTTATTTGATCACAGAAGTGTGCAAGGGGAAGGGGGATTTTGAACACTGTTGCCACTTTCCCAATCGGCGCGGTGGTTGATAGAATTTTAGATTTTTAGATTTTGTCATCGCCGCGCCGAAAATCAAATTGTGGACGGCTGATGCTTGTAGCGGGGCAAGTGTGCGGGGTGCGCGTGAGTTTATGAATGCAAGTTTTTGCTTTATGAATGAATTTCTTGGTCGTTAAAAGCGGGAGTTCGGGGAAAAGTAAACGTGGTGTCTGTATGTATTTCGTTGTAGTATTTGTATGTATGTACAGAGGTATTTCGTTTTGATGTTTGTAGAACGCTTGTACAAAGTGTCGATTAAGACGGCGATTTCCAATGTGTACCGTGGCGTGGATGCTAGAGGTGACGTGATTATTTTTCGTATGCAGTGATTGGTTTTGATCGAATCCCAGTCGGTGGAGTACAATTTTTTACTTTTTTTCTACATTTGCTTTTAAAAATACCTACACAAATTTCCATTAAGTACATACCCTGCAAACCATTTTTTCAGAGTATTCTGCATTGTAAACAAATTTTAAAGAAGATCTAATTCGATTTTTTGCCGAATTTTCTAAAATTAAATAAATTACGCACACTTCCATTCTTTTACGAAATTTCGGAAGAAAATCTGTGAAGCAACGAATATAATGCTGCTATGTGAAGAATATCTTTCAGAATTTTTCCAGAATTTTCTTTATTTTTCGTACAGAAATTTCTTTACGAGTTCGTGTCAACCCCTTCATATAATTTTCTTTGAAAATTCATAAAAAAATCGTTACAGAAATGAGATACTCCTAAAGATTTCGTTAAGATTTCGGGAACTTGGTTTGCAGGGTCGATACCTTAACTCACAAAGGCCCTAACCAACAATTTTTTTTTTCACAGATTTTGGTAAGATATGTGTATTAAAATACACTTGCATTAACAATTTGAACGTGCTAGGTACCTTAACTCACAAAGGCCCTAACCAACAATTTTTTTTTTCACAGATTTTGGTAAGATATGTATATTAAAATACACTTGCATTAACAATTTGATCGTGCTAGTACCAAAAACAACGGAGTTAGGTTTGTCACTTTTTTAAAAATACGTACCTAGGAATTTGCAGTTTTTGATTTTCCTTTTATAATGTTTTTTATTTCTCCTTTAAATAATAAAATTTTCTGATTCGGGCCTTTGTGAATTAAGGTAACGCACATCTAAAATAAAACAAACAAAAAATCACCAGAACATCAACTTTGTACAAGGCAATACATTTATTTCTAATTTTAGTCATTTATTAATATAATCAAATTTAAAAAAAATAAACATGAAAAAAGCCATTTTAAAACGAAGATTTGGCAGGTTTTTAGTTTTTTATAAGCAAGCGACTTCTTTATACACACATGTTGAAAGATGTTGCTGGCAAAACACATATTTTCTGTTGCTAAACATTATTTTTTGTATTTCTATCTCGGAATTTAACAGAATTATTTGCGTTCCAAATGCCTATGTTAAATTCCATACTGAACGATACTAAACGAGTTCTTAAATGTTCTCTGCTATGACATTACAAAAAATTTTAATTCCATACTAAACAATTTCCACTGAGTAGTTTGCACCTTCTCGTTGCTTATATGTATGTTCTCTGACTGTACTAAGCTCGCCTTGTAAATTATCGTTGCTTTTTTCCACTTTTTCATTTTGTTATGCCAACACAATCAAGCGCAGCTATTCCGCTGCTCGTCCTTAAGTTAATTGTTTTTTGTTATTTTATGGCCTCATAACAATTATATTCAACAAATTTTTAATGAGCTTGAGGCCGTTTTTAATGAAAAACTTATTTTGGAAAAGCAACAATAATGTGAAAAAATGGAAGAAGTGATAGCTATTTCGGAAATCACCACATTTCCTCATCAGACTTCTTTCAGTAGGCTTCGAACCGACGATCCTACTGACTCAGCCAGTTGCCTATGCACTGTGCTAAGCTCGCCTTGTAAATTATCGTTGCTTTTTTCCACTTTTTCATTTTGTTATGCCAACACAATCAAGCGCAGCTATTCCGCTGCAATTCACTTGATCATGTGGTTGTTGGTTTTGTTGGTTTTTGCTAATAATTTTATTTTTAGAATGTGTAACTTTTAGGTGTGCTCGTCCTTAAGTTATTTGTTTTTGTTATTTTATGGCCTTATAACAATTATATTCAACAGTTTTTAATGAGCTTGAGGCCGTTTTTAATGAAAAACTTATTGTGGAAAAGCAACAATAATGTGAAAATATGGTAGAAGTGATAGCTATTTCGGAAATCACCACATTTCCTCATCAGACTTCTTTCAGTAGGCTTCGAACCGACGATCCCACTGACTCAGCCAGTTGCCTATGCACTGTGCTAAGCTCGCCTTGTAAATTATGATTTTTTCCACTTTTTCATTTTTTATGCCAACACTATCAAGCGCAGCTATTCCGCTGCAATTCACTTGATCATGTGGTTGTTGGTTTTTGCTAATAATCCTATTTTTAGAATGTTTAGCTTTTAGGTGTGCTCGTCCCTAAGTTATTTGTTTTTTGTTATTTTATGGCCTTATAACAAATATATTCATCAATTTTTAATGAGCTTGAGGCCGTTTTTAATGAAAAACTTATCGTTGCCTTAATATAGAAAGGCCCTAACTCATATAGTCGCTTTTGATTGATTATAATGCATTTCATCGAATTCTAAGTCCCCACATCATTTTAAGCAATACAAGTTTTTTGTTAGTTACGGCTTTTTTGTATTTCAGCGACTATATGAGTTAGTGCCTTTCTATATTAAGGTAACGTTATTGAGGAAAAGCAACAATAATATGAAAAAATGGTAGAAGTCATAGCTATTTTTTTTTATTTTTATTTTTTTTATGTATGTTACCGCATAACTGTGGACCACGTCAACGGAAAGGTAGTGTCTCAGAGGTGGTCCCATACTAATTTGGTTTAGATCCGATCATTGAATCATGAAATATATAGATATATATACATTTTATTTAAGTCGGTTTTTTTTTGCTAAAAATTACTTGTTCTTTCTCGGTTGTACCTCAATGTCGATCATAAGTACAAATCGCATTAATCTGTGAAAGATGACCTCTTCTTAACCTGCATGAAATTTGAATTTTTATACATATGAACTAATTTGTTAAATGAACTATGTAACCAAGGAACTTAAGAATAATATCTATTTTTGCAACATTGTTCGTGCCAGATTATATATTGTTTAATTGGTTTGTACTTGTAAGCGACGATACGTGGTGACCCGATCGCGCCAGCTTAAAGATTTTTCAGTACTTTTCTGAACGCCAACGCGTTCATATCGTTTTGCTCCAAATCCGCAATTTCTAAGCCATTCTGGTACTTTAAAATCATATTCATTGAATTATATTTACACCATTGAATTGCATTTACCCCATTCTATGTGTTGAATAAACTGGCAAATTTCTAACGTTTAACATTAAAACCTTGCCTTCTTAATTGGAACACTTTGCACTCAAGATTTCGAAGTGAGTATCGAACATGGTCCTTACAATCCATTCGAAGTCATCGGCAACCCTCGCATTAACGTACAAGCGCGTTCACTGAACGCACCCCTCTCTTCAGCGAAGCTCAATTCGGTGAGCTCTTGTTAGTTATATTCAAAAGCGGTCGAGTGCGGTCATTGGAGCAAGGTGCGGTCATTCAAGCAAAGTGCGGTGGTCGAGCAAAGTGCGGTCAAAGTAAATTCAAACTTTTAACCCCATACACATGTATGCGAAATTTAGCAAATTGTCTGGTGACGAAATAAATAAATTGAAAACGCGTATAATTAACGTTTACCACATGGTGAAATTATAACAAAACCAAAAAATATATAAAGTTTAATAAATATATACACGCGGGAGAAAAGAAAAAAAGCAAAAAAAACCCCGTGCAAGAAATCATCGTAACGCACAGTAGTGAAAAAAAACTAATTCTGATTTCCAAAAGCGAAAAGAAGCAAGTGGAACTTAGCAAAAAAAAAGGTTATGGTGAGAAAAAAATATATATAAAATATTAAAAAGAAGTTACAGGGAAGGTTGGAGGAAAATTTATTTTATCGAGAAAAGAATATATATTAAAAAGAAGGGCATAAGTGCAGTATAGTGGCAGAAGGTACAGTAAAGGTTGAATACAAATAGATTTATATCGGCAAGAAGTAAAAAAAGGCCGCAGCGCATTAAAAACAAAAAAGCCGCAGTGCGTTGAAAACAGCCAAAAAACAAAAACAAAAAAAACACAATTCATTAAAAACAAAAAAAGACCGAATGCAAAACCAAAAAAAAAAATAAAGAATAAAATTTCGAGTTACTAATTTCTCACTGGCTGGATTAAAAAACCGCGGCAGGATCAACGGCAGAACACGGCAGCAATATCAACGGCGAAAACGGGAGCACCACAACAACAACAAGATTATAGCACCGCAGACAGACCCAGGAGATAGTTGCGGTACAATACTGCAAAAAGTTACAGGTGGTACCCACAAATCTCGTAAGTACGCACATAGTTACTTTTATGCAAGTAGTATTGTTATGCCGATTCTGGACCAGTGCAAGCAGCGCTGCCTGCACCGGTCCAGAATCGGCAATGGTTTGCTGCTTGCACCGGTGCAGAACCGCTATACGGTTTGCTGGTGCTCTGCCGCAAGCTTTGCTGCTCCGCCGCAAGATGTCGCCGATTATCGAAGTTCAGAACCCAGATAAAAGCCGCAAGATGTCGCTGGTGACAAATCTGTGTCCGGAACCGGAACCGATCACAGGGTGTTCCGCTGATGGAAATCCGAGAAATCCGATACCATTCAGAACCGGAATCGACCACAGGGTGTACCGCTGATGGAAATCTGAGAAATCCGATACCAGGTGGTTTATATGTCGAAAATTAGTAAAGTGTGTTGGAATGCAGTCAGAAATGTATACAAACGTACATACGTACATATGTATATACATATATAGATGCTCCACCCCTAGAAAAGTTTTAATAATGTGTACATAGTTGATTGCTAAGTATTTAATATGTATGTGTATATGAATGGAAAGGCCTGTTGATGATGAGAACAAATAAAGTTTAATTTGAAATAAAAGAAAGTTTTATAATTACTTATTTATTTTGATAATAAGAATTTTAAGCATAAATGTCCACAATTATATGAATTATAGCTTTGCTGTTGATTATAGTTATTGTTAATGTTTTTTCCTAAATACTTTATTATTTGCTTAGGAGGCTGTAAGTTTCCAAAGCTATCGAAGTAATCAATCTCATTATCGTTTTTCCAGTAAGCTTCCCAATGCGTTCCCGGACCCTTTGAACTATCCAAATTTATTATTCCA
>NW_023458558.1:72242940-72259339 GCF_013731165.1 Rhagoletis pomonella
GACAGATTACTGATTTTGAATACATCTGCATACATCGATAGAGGAGTGACATACTTATACAAGAAATCGCCTCTAAACAATCAGAGGTATGGAGGATATACGGTAACACAATTTATTGGGTTTAGTTTCCTACATAAAGGAGATATATCGCAAAAACTGGTATCTGAACAATCAGTGCTATAGGAGATAAAGCTTATACAGCATAGATTTTGACGATTTGCTCAGTAGACTTTGTATTCTTCTCTTCTTCTTTTTTGGCGCTGTAACCGCCTAAGCGATTTTGGCCGAGTTCAGCAAAGCACGCCAGTCGTTTCTCCTCTGTGCCAACTGACGCCAATTGGAAACGCCAAGTGAAGCCAAGTCCTTCTCCACCTGATCTTTCCATCGCAGTGGGGGCCTCCCTCTTCCTCTGCTACCACCAGCGGGTTCCGAGTTGAATACTTTCAGAGCTGGAGCGTCGGTGTCCATTCGAACGACATGACCAAGCCAGCGGAGCCGCTGTATTTTAATTCGCTGCACTATGTCCATATCGTTGTAAAGCTCATACAGCTCATCGTTCCATCGTCTGCGGTACTCGCCGTCGCCAACGCGTAAAGGACCGTAAATCTTCCGCAAAATCTTTCTCTCAAACACCCCAAGAGCCGTCTCATCGGATGTTGTCATTGTCCATGCTTCTGCGCCATATACCAGCACGGGCATGATGAGTGACTTATAGAGCGTGGTTTTCGTACGTCGAGAGAGGACTTTACTCCTGAATTGCCTACTCAGTCCAAAGTAGCACTTGTTGGCAAGAGTGATTCTACGTTGGATTTCAATGCTGACATTATTATCGGTGTTAATGCTGGTTCCCAAGTAAACGAAATTCTCTACTTTCTCGAAATTGTAACTGTCAACAGTGACGTGGGTGCCAAGCGCGAATGTGCTGACTGTTTGTTTGATGACAGGAGATACTTCGTCTTGTCCTCGTTTACCACCAGACCCATGCGCTTTGCTTCCCTATCCAACTTGGAAAAGGCAGGACAGACTTCGCGGTTTTTGTTACCGATGATGTCGATGTCATCGGCATAAGCCAGCAATTGCACGCTCTTGTAGTAAATTGTTCCTGAGCGGTTCAGTTCTGCAGCTCTTATTATCTTCTCCAACATCAGATTAAAGAAGTCACATGAAAGGGAGTCGCCCTGTCTGAAACCCCGTTTTGTGGCGAACGGCTCGGAGAGGTCTTTTCCAATTCTGACGGAGCTGGTGGTATTGCTCAACGTCATTTTACACAGCCGTATGAGTTTTGAGGGGATGCCAAATTCAGACATAGCGGCGTATAGGCAACTCCTTTTAGTGCTGTCAAAAGCGGCTTTAAAGTCGACAAATAGGTGGTGAGTGTCGATCCTTTTCTCGCGGGTCTTTTCCAAGATTTGGCGTATTGTGAATACCTGGTCTATGGTGGATTTGCCAGGTCTAAAGCCACACTGATAAGGCCCAATCAGTTCATTGACGGTGGGCTTCAGTCTTTCGCACAATACGCTCGATAAGACCTTGTAACCTATGCTTAGAAGGCTGATCCCGCGGTAGTTGGCGCGAATGGCGGGGTCACCTTTCTTGTGGATTGGGCAGAGCACACTTAAATTCCAGTCGTCGGACATGCGTTCATCTGACCATATTCTGCACAAGAGTTGATGCATGCACCTTATCAACTCCTCGCCGCCGTACTTGAATAGCTCAGCTGGAAGGCTGTCAGCTCCAGCGGCTTTGTTGTTTTTCAGCCGCGTTATTGCTATACGTACCTCGTCATAGTCAGGCGGTGGAACGTCGACTCCGTCATCATCGACTGCGGGCTCGGGTTCTTCTTCTCCACAACTTTCTGTGCTGCTGCCATTTAGTAGGGCGGAAAAGTGTTCCCTCCATAATTTAAGTACGCTCTGGACATCAGTTACTAGGTCGCCATTATTGTTCTTACAGAAGTGCGCCCCGGTCTTTAAACCTTCCGTAAGTCGCCTAACTCTCTGGTAAAATTTTCGGGCATTCCTCCTGTCGGCCAGCATTTCAAGCTCTTCGCACTCACGTATTTCTGCCTCTCTCTTCTTGATGCGGCAAATACGTCTCGCTTCCCTCTTCAGATCCCTATAGCGGTCCCACATAGCGCGCGTTGCGCCCGATCGCAGCGTGGCCCTGTAGGCGGCATCTTTTTTCTCTGCAGCTTCCTGACACTCCTCATCGTACCAGTTGTTCTTTCGGGCTCGCTGAAATCCGACTACTTATTCGGCGGCGGTACTTAATGAGCGGGAAATGTGGTTCCACTGCTCGCATATGTCGGTTTGTTGAAGAGTGCTCTCTGAGAGCAGGTGTGAGAGTCGAGTAGCGAAAGCGCTGGCTATCTGTTGTGATTGCAGCTTTTCGACGTTAAGCTTTCCTTGCATATTTGGGCGCACATTTTTTGCTGCACAGATGCGGGTGCGTATCTTGGCTGCAACAAGATAGTGGTCCGAGTCGATGTTTGGGCCTCGGAGTGTGCGTGCGTCTAAAACACTGGAAGCGTGCCTTCCGTCTATCACAACATGATCGATTTGGTTGCTCGTTTTTCGATCCGGAGACAGCCAGGTAGCTTGATGGATCTTTTTATGCTTGAACCTAGTACTGCATACTACCATGTTTCGGGCCCCGGCGAAGTCGATCAGCCTCAATCCGTTGTCGGGCGTTTCGTCGTGGAGGCTGAATTTTCCGACGGTGGTTCCAAAGATCCCTTCTTTGCCCACCCTGGCATTGAAGTCGCCAAACACGATTTTGATATCATGACGGGGGCAGCGTTCGTAAGCGCTCATAGAAGAGATCCTTGGATGCCTCATCCTTCTCTTCCGTCGGCGCATGGGCGCAGATGAGCGAGATGTTGAAGAATCTCGCTTTGATGCGGATTGTGGCTAGACGCTCGTCCACCTGGGTGAACGACAGTACTCGGCGACGGAGTCTCTCTCCCACCACAAATCCAACTCCGAATTTGCGCTCCTTTACATGGCAGCTGTAGTAGACGTCGCAAGGCCCCAGACATTCTTTGCCTTGCCCCGTCCAACGCATTTCTTGGATGGCGGTGATGTCAGCTTATGTCCTTACGAGGACATCAACCAGCCGGGGAGAGGCACCTTCCCCACTAAGGGTCCGGACATTCCAGGTGCATGCCCTCAAATCGTAGTCCTTTAAACATTTGCCGTGGTCGTCATCATAAGGGGGGGTCTCATCCGAGGCTTTGCCTTGCTTCTTCACTGGAAGTGGTTTTTACGTGGCGGGTCCCAAGCCCAGCGCACAACCCATTGCTGGGACGGGGGTGGTTTCGCAACCAAATACACGTTTATATAGCGAGCCGCTTGCTCCAAGCAGACACCCGCTTGCAGCCGCACCTACTGGTGAACAGACGCTGCAGACTTCAGTGAGCCCTTAAACCGAATAAGTCAGAGTGGCCCCACCGAAGCTCCCTCTCTTTCTGCCGTGACCCAAGGCTCCACTCGGATTGGTTACCGCATCTCGCACATGGGTTGCTCACGTTGCCCAGAGTGCGCGAACGAGGACGCAAGAGTCGGGATTGAGTATAGCCATGCAACTGTAACTGTATACCCAGCGCAATGACTATACCCCATTGCACTTTGTATTATTGTTTATAAAATAGCTTAAGAAATTTATCAGTTTTAGCTGTCCAAATAAAGGAGTTTTACAGTAAAATCCCATATCTGAACAATCAGATGTATGGAAGATATATGTTGTAGTCACCCGATCCTTGTTATTTTCACTGTAAGTATTCTGTTAATAATGAGTGATAATGGTGCGAAATTTCATGTTCCTAGCTGCATAAATGGAGGAGATATGATAAAAGACCTCATATCTGAACAATCAGTTGTATGAGGGCTGCAGGTTATAGTGACCCGATCTTCGTTATTTTCACTGCAAGTCTTCTGCTGATAATGAGTGAAAGCAGCGCGAAATTTCATGGTCCTAGCTATATAAAGGGAGGAGTTATAACGAAAAATTTTATATCTGAACAATCAGTTGTATGGGAGCTATAGGTTATAGTGACCCGATCTTTGTAATTTTCACTGTAATTATTCTGTTGATAATGGGTGCAAGTACTGCAAAATGTCATGGTCCTAGGTGCATAAATGGAGAAGTTATAACGAAAAAGCTCATATCTGAACAATCAGTTGTATTTTTATCACTAAAAATTAAATTTAAACTTTATTTAAATGAATATTAATTGTAGCGCACGACGTTTCCGTGTCAAGAGGAAAAAACGAGAGAGCATAAGAAATCTCTGCTGTCAGAAGCCAGGGTTATGTGCTACTCCGTACTTAGTAGATACAGTGTTGCATTTTCCTTGCCTGCATGGGGTACGGACTTAGTTCTGAGTGCCACATTACTCCCCCTTCTGTTGAAAACGAAAGCGAACTTTACGGCCTGAACGCGTGTGGTATTCCGGCTGCTTGGTATGCGATGGAGTGCTTTCTTGGTCTTCGTTAACGACGTACGCAGCCTTTAAACGGTCGATACTAACGTTCACCTGCTTCCCGTGAATGTCGACTTTGTAATATTTTTCACATCGTTTTAGAACGAGATATGGCCCTTCGTAAGGGGCCTGGAGTGGTCGGCGTACGCTGTCTGTTCTAACGAACACGTAGGGCGTCGTTGTTAATCGAGTCTCGATATAAGTGGATGGCTTCGAGTGGTTGGCGGTGTGAGTCGGCGTTAGCTTGCGCATTCTTGCTCGCAGGTCATTTACAAAATCGGATTCTGCGAGAGTAGCATTGGCGTTAGACGCGTGGTGGAGAAATTCATCGGGCAATCGAAGTGTCCCACCGTATACTAGTTCTGCTGGCGTTGACTTTATATCTTCTTTGTAGGACGAGCGGTAGCCCAGAAGAATTAATGGCAATACTTCGACCCATTTTTCTGTTTGGTAACACTTAATCGCAGTTTTCAGCGTTCTGGGGCAGCGCTCTATAATACCGTTTGCGGCGGTACGCCGTTGTTTTGAGGTGCTGAATACCCAGAAGTCGGTTGAGATCGCGAAAAAGCGACGATTCGAATTGGCGCCCTTGATCGGTGGTGACACTCAATGGTATGCCAAATCTGCATATCCAATTCGAGTAAAAAGCGTAGGCGACTGACTCTGCGGTAACATTTTCGAGAGGGTATGCTTCCACCCATCGCGTGTAACGGTCAATGCAAGTGAGGCAGTACCGATAACTTTGACATGGCGGCAAGGGGCCTACTATGTCCATGTTGACGTGCTCGAACCGCTTATCCGCCAGCTGGTATGTAGAAATCGGCGATTTGTTGTGGCGTTGAATTTTAGCTTTTTGGCAGGACAGACACCTGTTGGTGCACTCACGGCAGTCTTTTCTCATATTTGGCCACACAAATTTTTCTGCTACCAGCTTTATGGTTTTGGCCGCGCCGCTGTGACAGATGTTGTGGATTGATTCAAATCCGATTTTACGAAAAGACTCTGTGAGGTACGGACGTGCGCTGCCAGTACTTACGTCACAATATATTTTAGCCTCCGTACCTGGCAAGACGAAAGCTTTTAAATCTAAGCTGCACTTGTTGCTTTTTACCCGCTGGAGCTCGTCGTCTGTAATGTGACTTTCAGCCAAACTCGCGTAGTTAATTATTTGCGGAACGTGAATCGCTTCGAAGCGCGTCTGCTATGACATTGTCCTTGCCGAGAAGGTAGCGGATGTTGGTAGTGAATTGGCTCAAAAAAGTAAGATGCCTTATTTGCCTAGGCGAAGCTTTCTCCATTTTTTGGCGAAAAGCGAATCGGAGCGGCTTATGGTCCGTGTATATGAAAAATGTTTGTCCCTCGACCATATGTTGGAAGTACTTTACCGCTTTATATGCACCTAAAAGCTCGCGGTCGTACGTGCTGTAGCGCTGTTGTGCGGCATTGAGTCGTTCCGAGTAGAAACTGAGAGGTTGCCATTGGTTGTCGTCAAGTTGCTGTAGCACGGCCCCGAGTGCCGTTCCGGAAGCATCGACCGTGAGTGCTAAGGGTGCGCCAGGCTTAGGAAATACCAAAAGGGTGGCTGCGGCTAGTTCTGCTTTGCAACGCTGAAAAGCTTCGTTGGCTTTCGCATTCCATTCTATTTTTGAGGTGTCGCGTTTTTTATTCCCTTTAATGAGGCTAGTCAAAACGCTTTGGCTCTCCGCTGCTTTTGGTAGAAACCGACGGAAAAAATTCCACATACCCAAAAAACGTCTAAGGTCGCACACTCGTTCTGGTGCTTTCATTTCTTTAATGACCTTCACCTTGTTTGGTGGTGGTTTTAGACCGTCCGGTGTGACCACGTATCCAAGGAATGTCACTTCCGGCTTTCCGAAGACGCATTTAGAGAGGTTTATTACGATGCCAAATTCGCGCAATTTTTGGAAAACCGTGCGCAAGTGTCGTCTATGCTCGTCCGTATCTCTCGAGGAAACCAAAATATCGACAAGATAAGGCCATGCAAAATCGAAATCGGGCAGAATGTGGTCCATAAAACGTTGAAACGTTTGGCCGGCGTTGCGTAAGCCGAAGCACATATAAACGAACTCGAACATTCCGAATGGAGTCGTTATAGCGGTTTTCGGTACATCAGCGGTTTCCACTGGAAGTTGGTGGTATGCACGGCGCAAGTCGATCGTGGAAAAAATTTTGCAACCATGCAGTGCGTGCGTAAAATCGTGGAGATGGGGGATCGGATAGCGGTCGGGTTCGGATACGCTGTTTAACCGCCTGAAATCCCCACAGGGTCTCCACTCGCCGTTTTTTTTCCGCACCATGTGAAGAGGGGACGCCCACGGACTTCGTGAGGGGCGACAAATTCCTGCGTCGAGAAGCGACTGAATTTCAGCTTTTGCGGCTTTCGGTTTGTCTGGCGCCAAGCGCCTCGGCTTCGAAAAAACGGGAGGACCCTGCGTGATGATGTGATGAGTGACACCATGGGCGACATTTCGCCGACCCTGGTTTTGTTGTGTTATATCTTTAAATTCCCAGAGCAAATCCTGAAAAGGCATATCACGATTAATAAATGACAATTTACCTACGTAACCGTTGACTTCTTTGATAGCGCAGCATTGCGAAGCATTTGTCAAACTATCCACCAGCTTGCGTTGATGCAGGTCGACCAGAACCTTGAAGTCTGCCAGGAAATCGGCCTAGGATAGGTTGCGAAACGTCCGCAACAATAAAGTTCCACTGGAATTTTCGGCGAAAACCGATGTTGAGGCAGAGTGATTTCTCGCCGTACGTTTTTATAGTTGACTTGTTGGCAGCGTATAGCTGTAAATTTGCATCTGGCTGTCGTCGTTGTGCTGGAATAGGTGGAATAACGCTAACTTCTGCGCCAGTATCCACCAAAAATTGTAGGTTGCTGTTTCGATCCACGATGAGGAGTCGACGGTTGGTCGCGGGAGACCTGTCACGTACCGTCTTTGGTGACAGGGCTCTTAGTTTAAAGCTTTAGAGCATGGCTTTCGGCACTTTGTTGCTTTTTCTGCGAATCTCCTGTGGTACCAGCAAATGTCCGCGCCACTGCTTGGAGTGCGCGCGCGTCTTCGCGAATCGGATCGTCGCCTCTCTCTACCTCGTTGCTCTAACTTCGATTTTAACTCTGCAACCTCTTTCGTCAAAGCACATATTTGTTGCGCAAGAGAAGTTTGATCGCCATGTGCAGAAACAGAGTGCACATGCGGGCCGTCGCTAACCTCAACTATTTTGTGATGGGCGCATGTCTCCAAGCTCTAAATCCTGCAGTAGTTTTTTGATTTTTTTTTGCTCAGAATCGGCAAACTGCTCTAACAAGCGCGTCTTTAGGGTTTTATACAAGTCCACAACTGGCGGATTAAGTATAATGTCGCTAATTTGTGCGAGGACGCTGCTTTCGATGGCGGCTACTACGGTGTGGTACTTAGACCTGTCGCTCGAAATACCAGCGGCAATAAATTGCGACTCCACCTGCGCAATCCACAGCTCGGGTTTTGCATGCCAAAATGGTGGAATTTTCACGGTCACCTTTGCGATTTCGGTAACGCCTTCGTTTGCACGTGGATCTGCAACAGGTTGCTGCACCGCGGCTTGCATGACGGAATCCTTTGACCCTTCTTCGTTAGCCATTGTGCTTTAAGAGTCGTCGCGTCACCAATTTGCGGTGATTATGATAAATCAAACACAAGTATTTTTATCACTAAAAATTAAATTTAAACTTTATTTAAATGAATATTAATTGTAGCGCACGACGTTTCCGTGTCAAGAGGAAAAAACGAGAGAGCATAAGAAATCTCTGCTGTCAGAAGCCAGAGTTATGTGCTACTCCGTACTTAGTAGATACAGCGTTGCATTTTCGTTACCTGCATGGGGTACGGACTTAGTTCTGAGTGCCACAGATAGTTTTGCAGCTCTAGTTCCTTGTAGAAAGTTTTATATAACTCTTTGGCTACAGCGGCCAACAACACAAACTGGTTAGAAAACAAGTAAGAGCACCGCTGTCTTCGGCTATGCCGAAGGCTTCATACCTTTCATGAACATCTGCAAATTTTAGTTTGACAGATTACTGATTTTGAATACATCTGCATACATCGATAGAGGAGTTACATACTTATACAAAAAATCGCCTCTAAACAATCAAAGGTATGGAGGATATACGGTAACACAATTTATTGGGTTTAGTTTCCTACATAAAGGAGATATATCGCAAAACTGGTATCTGAACAATCAGTGCTATAGGAGATAAAGCTTATACAGCATAGATTTTGACGATTTTCTCAGTAGACTTTGTATTATTGTTTATAAAATAGCTTAAGAAATTTATCAGTTTTAGCTGTCCAAATAAAGGAGTTTTACAGTAAAATCCCATATCTGAACAATCAGATGTATGGAAGATATATGTTGTAGTCACCGGATCCTTGTTATTTTCACTGTAAGTATTCTGTTAATAATGAGTGAAAATGGTGCGAAATTTCATGTTCCTAGCTGCATAAATGGAGGAGATATGATAAAAGACCTCATATCTGAACAGTCAGTTGTATGGGGGCTGCAGGTTATAGTGACCCGATCTTCGTTATTTTCTCTGCAAGTCTTCTGCTGATAATGAGTGAAAGCAGCGCGAAATTTCATGGTCCTAGCTATATAAAGGGAGGAGTTATAACGAAAACTTTTATATCTGAACAATCAGTTGTATGGGAGCTATAGGTTATAGTGACCCGATCTTTGTAATTTTCACTATAAGTATTCTGTTGATAATGGGTGCAAGTACTGCAAAATTTCATGTTCCTAGGTGCATAAATGGAGAAGTTATAACGAAAAATCTCATATCTGAACAATGGGAGCTATAGGTTATAGTTATCCTTTTTTTTAATTTTCACTGTAAGTTTTCTGTTGATAATTATTGAAAACAGTGCGTAATTTCCTGTTCCCAGCTATATAAATGGAGGAGTTATAAGGAAAATTGTATATCTGAACAATCAGTTGTATGGGGGCTACAGGTTATAGTGACCCGATTCTTCCGGTTCCGACAAATGATTAATACATTATAAAAATACACCCACCTACCAAATTTTATCCGGATATCTCGAAAACTGAGAGACTAGATTGCATACAAACAGACAGACAGACGGACAGACGGACATACGGACATACGGACATGGATAAATCAACTCAGCTCGACGTTCTGATTATATAAGTATACATTTTAATGAGTCTATCTCTTTTTGTTCTGGTACTTACAAACATCGGACCAAAGTTATAATACCATTTCATGCTCATGAAAGGTATAAAAACAAGGTAGCAAACGCAAGCTCAACGCTCTTATGTAGGCATGGCACTCAGTACGGCAATCATACCAACTACAAGTACATATGTATGTATACTTGAAAATAGATAATTGCATCTCGGTCAAGCTGTTTATAGAACTTTTCTTTCTGTTTGCAACTCAAACCGACCGCCGTGCTTATTCATACCAAAATAGATCTCGCGGAACCCCAGTGACTTTTCTACGGAACCCTTGGGTTCCGCGGAACACACTTTAAGAAGCTCTGGTCTATAGATATAGGCCCAGTTAAAAAAAAACCTAATCATGTTTAAAGTAAATTCATCTTTTGTATTCATGTTTAAATAACCGCGGCGAAAATCTAAATTCGCCAGTAACACCACCTTGTATAAATTCGCCTTGGGGCAAACTTAATCAGTTGCGGCAACGCATGCGTTGCCAATGTGGCGTCTTCTATCCAAATCACAGAGTTAACTTGGATGTCAAACAAAAGCATCTCTGTGAAGCGGAAAAGAATTTCTATCTGGCGGAGTCTTAAATCGGACAGTGATTTGACGTACGCATAGAATAATTTTGACGTCTTGTACAAGAAAGAAGGTAAATACATAACAAAATAATTAGTATAATAGTTTTTTATTTTTTAGTTTTGAGCTTAAATTGCTCGCGCGAAAGGCGTATTGCTGCAACTTATAATTCAACGTTCACGTTCGACTTTTTTCGAGTTGTAGGTGTTTTATTTGCAACATAATGCCTATTATCGCATTAAACTGTGTTAAAATATAGGTGTTTTTCTGCCATTGTTTTAAAAAAGGTTCTAAGCACTTTTAAAAAACAAGTGTTTTAAACATTGGCAACCCTGGAAAAATGCCATGACACCATTTAAGCCTCCTCGCCACGGCAAGGCGACCAACGCTGAGGAGGTCATTATTAGGCAGATGTTTATTTCACTCAGGATATCAGATATTTTAAAGCGGAAAAAGTCAACGCCCTTTCCTCGCCATACATATACGAAATTATTTATGATTAAAAGTTCACTATTTCATAATGTCAGAAAATGATAAAAAGATAAAAGTATAGACGAATATATAGGAAGAAAGATTAAAGGTAGTTGTAGAGAAAAGGATATAGATAGACATAGGAGACTCAATCTGGGAACTATTTCGTGATTTTAGAGATTTTCGGGATTCTAGGGACTTATCGATAATAATAATCGATATTTTGTCGTTTCGTTATTGATGTTTTTATCAATTTTGTTATCGATATAATGATCAATATTTTAATCGATTTTGTTATCGATATTTTTAGTAATTTTGTTATCGAGTTTGTAATCGATTTTGTTATTGACTTTGTAATCGATTTTATTATCGATTGTTTATAGATTTTGTTATCGATATTTTTATCGATTTTGGTATCGATATTTTTATCGGTTTTGTTATCGATGTTGCTATCGATATTTTTATCGATTTTGTTATCGATATTTTAATAGATTTTGTTGTCGATATTTTTATCGATTTTGTTATCGATATTTGTATCGATTTTATTATCGATATTGTTATCGCTTTTGTTATCGCTATTTTTATCGATATTATTATCTATTTTGATATCGGTATTTTCATCGATTTTGTTATCGATATTTTTATCGATTTTGGTATTGATATTTTCATCGATTGTTTTATAGATGTTTTTATCAATTTTGCTATCGATATTATTATCTCTTTTGTTATCGATATTTTTTTCTTAGTGTGTGCTTTCGTTTTCGCATTGAAATCCAACGCAGAATCACTTGCCAACAAGTGCTTTGGACTGAGTAGGCAATTCAGGAGTAAAGTCCTCTCTCGAAGTACGAAAACCACGCTCTATAAGTCACTCATCATGCCCGTGCTGGTATATGGCGCAGAAGCATGGACAATGACAACATCCGATGAGGCGGCTCTTGGAGTGTTTGAGAGAAAGAATTTGCGGAAGATTTACGGACCTTTTCGCGTTGGCGACGGCGAGTACCGCAGACGATGGAACGATGAGCTGTATAAGCTTTACAACGATATGGACATAGTGCAGCGAATTAAAATACAGTGCTGAACTCGGCCAAAATCGCTTAGGCGGTTACAGCGCCCAAAAAGAAGAAGAAAATGCGCAAAACCGTTGTTGACGTTTTTTTTTTTCAATATTTTAAATTAAGTTTTGTTTCTATAGTTTTTGTTAGACAATGAGCTATACCTTTAAAAAAAATAATAATTAAAATTAATTTGGAAAAATTATAATAAACGGCCCAAACCGCGTGACAAGTAGCATCTATCTATATATATAAAAATGTTGTTGGTCGTCAAAACGAGAACGGCTGAACAGAGTTGAATAATTATTATTTTTCATTGTTCGGTATTACACCAGAACTAATGATATCGCAAAAAATTTGAGGGTTGTCTTCTATTTGGAAAATTTTAAACCCAATTATATTGAAAAAAAATATATATATTACAATATGGGTATCAAATTAAAGAGGCCTAAGAAAGATAACTGCTGGAAATATTTTTGAGGAGGGTTGCCAACTGTTTGAAAATTGAGCTTTATTGCTATGTAGGTATCAAACTAAAGAGTTTTAAAAAGGCTTACGTCGAAAATATTTTAAAGGAGGGTTGCCACCTGTTAAAAAATTTAGCGCAATTTAATTTATAAACTAAATGATATATTACAATATAGATATTAAATTAAAGAGGTTTAAGAAAGATAACTGCTGGAAATATGTTTGAGTAGAATTGCCACCTTTTTGCAAATTTAAACTCAGTTAAATTGATAAAATAAATTAAATACTGCAATTTGGGTATCAAACTTAAGATTTTTAAGAAGGCTTACAGTCGAAAATATGTTTGAGGAGAGTTGCCACCTGTTTGAAAATTTAACTCAATTAAATTGGAAAAGAAATGAATTGTTACAATATGGGTACCAAACTAAAGAAATCTTGGTTTAGAAATATTTTCAATAGGATTATGCCCTATCTAAAAGCAAAGGCTGCAAATATTGGAACTAAAAGAAATATTACATAATTGGTTCCAAACGAAAATTGTTAGGGAAAGCTTTACCAGAGATTTTTTTGTTTATGTTTCCACTTAGCCAAAAGCCGATCAGTTTAAATGAAGAAAGAATTTACAAAATCTTATCGAACGAAATGATCGTATTATCAGCGAAGAGTTGGTATACAAATTTCGAAATAAAAACAAAAAGCTAATAAAAAACGACTGATACAAATGAAAAAATAATAAACACCATACCTAATGAAAACATAAAAATATCCCATGAAAGATGCTTAAAAAATCCTTATTGAAAACTTAAAAGTGTTGTCACCATTCCTTAACATTATAAAACAGGTAACAATTAATGATAAAAAATTTCACTTGGGGTCGCCATAGCCTACTACGTTCTATATTACGAGTAAAGAGAATGTGCCTGCTTTAGCGTTCAGTTTTTCGGACTTTCAAATATATAATAATCTATCTTAGTGAACTACCTAACAATACCCATATTTTCCAGAATGTTTTTTGCTAAATTAGATGAGCTGCTTCGGGTTTTTAGACAATTTTTTCCAAAAATCGGCGAGAGCAATTTGAATAACGTTGGATAATATTATGAAGATTATGATTATTATTATTATTCTGATCTCCTTTTATATGCCCAATCAAACATTCACAAATTAAAGCGTGAGCAAGAGGGCATTTATGATCGCATATTGCAAATGTTAAAATAATATGAGCTATAAATAGAACTGAACCACATCATCGGCAACAAAAACCTCGAAGTCTGTCCTGCCTTTTTCAAGTTGGATAACGAAGCAAAGCGATTGGGTTTGGTGATCAACGAGGACAAGACGAAGTATTTCCTGTCATCAAACGAGGAGTCAGAGCAATCACGCCTTGGCACCCATGTCACTGTTGCCAGTTGTAGTTTCGAGAAAGTAGACAGTTTCGTTTAGTTAGGAACCAGCATAACACCGATAATAATGTCGGCATCGAAATCTAATGCCGATTTACTGTAGCTAACAAGTGCTACTTTGGACTGAGTAGGCAATCCGGAAGTAAAGTTCTCTCTCGACGTACGAAAACCACACTCTATAAGTCACTCATTATACCCATGCTGGTATATGGCGCAAAAGAATGGACAATGACAACATCCGGCGATCTTGGAGTATTCGAGAGAAAGATGTTTCGGAAGAGTTACAGGCCCCTACGCGTTGGCGACGATGAGTACCACAGACAGTGGAACGATGATCTGTATATCGTCGTTTAAAGTATAAAACTGCGTATCGTCATTCTGCAAAACCGCGTAACTGGCATTAGCTGCCAAAAATGGGATTTGCTCACACAAGCTCTTGGCTCAATCCTTATCCATTCGTCCTGAAGTATACTGGCCAGATATGCGATTGCTTTATAAAAAAGAGTACCATTTTGAAATATGAGTATTTTTACTCTCTAGAAGATAATTTACATTATTCACATACGCGATTTTGCATTATCTTGATACGCGGATTTGCATTTTGTTGATACGTGGTTTTGTACTTTAAACGATAAGCTTTACAGCGGCTCCGCTGGCTTCGCCATGTCGTTCGAATGGGAACCGCGTTCGAGGCCTAAAAGCATTCGACTCGCAATCCGCTGGTAGTAGCAGAGGAATGGAAAGACTAAGTGGAGAAGGACTAGGCTTCACGTGGCATTTTCAATTGGCGTAAGTTGGCACGGCGAGAAGCGACTGACGTGCTTTTTCGAACGCTTATGCGGTTACAGCGCCAAATAAGAAGATGCAAATGATAAGTGACCTTCTCCTTGGATGCGACAGGAGGAAATACGAGAACACTCCTTATAAGATTGTGGCAGCGGTTCGAAAATTACATAGCCGTATCTCTCGCTTCATCTGGAACATCTGCGACATTGTTACCAGGTGGAAACACCTATCATTTAGCTCTTATGCTGCCATTGAACGTACCAGTCATCGAAACTCCCACGTGAACATTCGGTATGGGAAAAGTACTTATTACAAAAATGTAAACTCATTGTTTGGGATGAGTGCACGATGGCACATAAAAAAATCTCTTGAGGTTCTTGATCGATCGGTGGGAGATTTGCGTAGAAATGTTCAACCATTTGTGAATGCATTGATATTGCTCGCAGGAGATTTTACGTTAACATTGTCTGTAGTTTCTCGATTGACACTAGCGGGCGACATAAATGCTTGCCTGAAATATTCAACATTGAGGCAAGACGACATACATACGTTGCAGTTGACTACGAATATGCGTGTCCAACTACAGAGCGATTCATCAGCCTCTCGCGACAATTACTGAACATAGGGAAGGGAAAGTTGACAGTCAATGAGAGATTAGGTCGAATTTTATTGCGTAATAATTTTTGTAACTTAGAAACATCGAAAGGAGAACTGAACGAAAGAATGTTTCCGGATATTCAAATTAATTATAGGAATCACGATTGGCTCAGTGAACGAGCTATTCTTGCCGCAAAGAATAAGGATGTCTATTTTTGAACTCGATTGATCTTCCAGGGATTACCCAACATACTGAAATTATAAATAGGTTATCGTGTTGCGGAATATTAATCAGCCAAAAGTCTGTAACGGCACGGCACGCAGTAAAGAAATTGATTATGAAAGTAGTGTAAGCAAAGATTTTTAAGTGGACTTTCAAAGGAGATGAATTCCCATGATTCCGGCCGATACACAGTTTCGATTTAAAATATGCAAATTTCCAATTCGATTGGCATTCGGAATCACAATCGATAACGTACCAAGGTTATTAAGTGCGCCGAGTTTGGTAGAAATTGATAAATCTGTTACCGAGATACACGTTTGTGGTTGAAAGGGGGCGGCGCCACGCCCACTATTCAAAAATTCATAATAATCAAATTTTCTTCTAAGTGGTTATTGCAATCATCGATTTTAAGTGAATTAGCTTTAATAATTACTGATTTGTCGCAGTTTTCGTGTTTCTGTAAATTACTGTTATGTGGTAGGTGGAAGTGGTCATTGCCCGATTTCGAAGATTTTCAATAGATTTATTAGCTAAACCCTAATCAAGGCTCGTACCAAAATTCTACTTCGCATATTAATTTTCAACAATTTTCATCCGATATTTACTGGAATAACGCAGTTCTTGCATTTTTCGAAAATACCGTTATATGGAAAATTGGCGTGGTCACCGTCCAATTTCGCCCGTTTTCAATTCCAACCTACCTTGCATAAAGGAAAACCTACATACCAAATTTCGTTGAGATATCTAAATTTTTGCTGGAGCTATCGTGTACACGGGCGCACGGACGGGAGACGGACAGACGGACGGGAGACGGACAAACGGACGGACAACAGATATAGCTTAATCGAATTCTCTATTCATTCTGATAATTTATGTATACATTTGTCTATATCTATCTCGATTGTTTTGGCTGTCACAAACAACCGTTACATGAAGAAAGTTATAATACGCTTGGGCACAAGTGCGCTCGAATATAAAAAAGAACCAACTTCAAAAAAATATAACACAAGTGAACTAAAAATCAAATAAATAATATAAATAAAACTTTTTAATATACAACGCTTTTATAAATGGACTAAAAAGTAGA
>NW_023458558.1:72259739-72300341 GCF_013731165.1 Rhagoletis pomonella
GATGCGTGCTGTCTGAGATCATTTCTTCCACCATGACTGCAAGAGAAATCTCTTTTGCAAATACGGCAATATGCTTTATACACGTTGCCACCATAGTTGCCAACTTGGTGCTTTAAGCACTAGATTTAGTGCTTTTTGAAAACTAAAACGCCAAAAGAAATGGTTTAGTGCCTAGAGCCTTTTTTTGTGCTTTTTTTCTGATCTCAGATTTCTCAAATGTATATAGATAAATCATGAAATAATTTGAAATATTTATCGGTTCTTGTAGACTTTTTAGTGCTGAATCCAAATCTGGATGCAGAATTTCTCCAGCTCGTCAAAAGATATCTTAACCTTAAAGTGTCAAAAACACGGGTTTCGCGATATTTGAGGTTATATTATGAATTGACATTTTTTTTTACTCATTTCTTATTGGGGCATCATTTAGTATTACTCATCCCCTTTAAATTTCATTTTCGTTTGTTGCGATTCGATATTTCTTTCTCGTGAGATACTAGTTTTAATGTGCAGTACTTTGGTATTATTTCGTAAGCATGAATCATAATAGCATGGTAGAGGCTATTCAATCGTTATGAGCGAAAAAGTTTGGAATATTGTTAATTTTTTTACTTTTGTTAAATACAAACTGTTATGATAAAAGTATCCTTTGATAAAAAAATTTTAGTGCTTTTAGTGTGGTAAAACGCTTTTCTTTCCAAGTTTTGGTGCTCTTTGAAATTGAAAAGTTGGCAACGCTGAAAAGAATATCTCAAAAGCGATACTTGACTCTCGAATACATTTCGGTCTCACTTCGAGTTGAGCCGAGTGCGTGTGCGGAACAGTGCCGCGCGGAAGTCCACTTATACCAAATATTAAAAGTGGATAAAATCAAAAAACAAAGAAAAATAACCAAATATATGTTTATAAAGTAAACTTGTGCACTTTCTCGAAGAAAAATACAATAAACATTTTTTTATAAAAAGTAAAATGATTACTACATAAGCGTGGCTGATTTTTCACCTAAAATTTTTTCTTATATCAAAGTTTGTATTATATATGTATATACATAAGTGTATATGTATGTATGTAATTAGCAAAAATAGAGGCGGAAATGAAAACTAACGAAAACTGTGGAAAGAGTGTGTAAAGTTACTAAAAGGATTGAAAATCTGGGTTAGACAAATTTTCTTTGCTGATTTAAGTGAACGAATGTAAATGAAAAATTTGGATTGCCGATAACCGCATAAGATGATAAGTATCCTGTTCCACATTTAAATTATCCTGAGTGTGTGCCATTTTTTGCTGCGCTCCCAATAAGGGTGTTCTACTCTCTCCTCCCACAGCACTAAACGCTCTGCATTGCCTCTCTCCTACTCGCTGCGAATGCATTTAGAAAAAGAGGTATTTTATTATACTGAAATTAAATCCTGCAAACACAACTATGATGTGGAGTAGGTTGTCCCGTTCACACATCACCGCTAAGGAAAAATGGCTGCAACAATTTGAAAAAAATATATATGTAATTTGATTTGGAAAGGAATAAAGACCGATTTCAGTAATTTTTTTTGCAGTTTTCAAGACATATCGCGAAAGTCATACATTGTACTGCGTCTCATCGTACTGCATAGCATCACATCGCGTGGTATCGGACGCAACGGAATCGTGCGGTCATATATCTGTATATATATATTAGTACGTATGTGCAATTGTTTGCGTGCTTTCGTATATCGAAATCGAGTAAAAGGACCAAATATGAACGTGAAACGCTCTCGCAAACCATCTCGTGGTCACACAAAACCGCTCTACGAGGCATAAGAAAAAGCTTTGTGCTGCCACTAGGACGCATTCCTTCGCTTCACACATAGCCAAAGCAAAATTTCACACTCCATTCCCCGCTGACACCTAATGGAAAAAAATCAATTTAGTCAAGAGTAATCCTCTTTCATAAAAAGTAAAATACCGAATTGTGAATGTGTGGCCGAAAACTCCGAGTTTGTGCGAAAATTCTGTGATCTGTAGAAGTGAAATCTGCGCTTGTGTGTTTATAAAAGGATTGTGTGTGATTATACGAAATTTGTCCCTGGAGGACTATTTTTCAAGTGAAAAAGTTTAGTATACATATGTATAGGCCTTATCTCTATTAAATGTGAGGTGGAAAAATGTGAAAAGCGAGAAGCACCGAAGCGAAGAAATGGCTACATTTACTCAAAAAGTTGGGCGAAACGTGAAATAGTAGATTGCGCTTCTTGCAAAGCATTGCCATTATTGACCACCGAATTACAACGAGTTTTTCAACAACAACAAATACTATTCCACCATCATCACTGATACCAACAACATCGGTATTCGCCGACGACGAGGTCATCGTCACAGTCACCGAAATCATCCAGCACTAGCAGCCAACACATCAGCGTTGGCCAAGAAAGGCATACCTCCCGTCCAGTCAGCGCCACCCACAGATGCAATCGGATCCAGAGCAATCTTCCCACGATAAATCTTCGCGGTGAAGCTGCCACTTGTCCTTTTCGTAGGAGCAGCCGGCTTAATTTGAATCATAAAGTTCAGTCGAAAGCGAATTGCTTTTGGGCTCTACTAGTCGATTAGTCCTACAAGAAACTATGCTCTTACAGCGGTACATATACGTATATTAGTACGTAGATATCTGTTGGGGAAGCGCGAAACTGCATATCGTACATCGAAATTCTGTACCGTGCACACTGTGTATATAGAACACTGCATACTTAATAGATACATATGTATTTTGTAGTCATATGCACTCAAAGCAAAAGTGTTGGATTGTAATCGTCATCCATACATCATAATCGCTGGCACCATCGTCATTACTAGGGTCTACATTTGCGCCGACCGTTTTTGAGCATACATAGATACACCACCGTTTTTGCGTAATCGTCATCATTGGGTCATCGTAATTGTTGTTGCCTTACCGTTTATTCCCAGTAGTGGCTCATTCAGCGCCGGAAATGCGTTACAGCATCAACGGAAATTAAACAAATTATAGCTGAAGTCGGAGTATAAGTGGAAGTGAAAATCCAATCTGAATATATCGTCAAACGAACGCAGACTCGTCTCAAAAAAAAAATATAATTATTTTTTTTATTTCGCAACGAAAGTTTTTTGTGGCGTTGATGTTATTCGCTTTTCGTTTAGAATCGGGATGTCGCTGCTGCATTGAGAGAACAGGTAATAATCGAAATAATTAAGAAGAGGGAGTTGTTTTCAAATTGTATGCACTCAAGAATTTGAGGTGTCATCGAGTTATGTTTTTAATATGCGTTATAACCAAGGTTTGGATTTTAATGCATTTTGTCTGCTTAGTCGTATCTGTAAACAAATAAAAGAATCACACGTTTCATGTCTTCCTTGATTAAAAATTTAAATTTAAATTTTGCCTTTTTTTTGCCTTTTTTGATTATATTGCCTTTTCGGCATGTTTTGCCTTTTTAATATTTATCTTTTCATAGAAATTCCCTGTATTGTACCAATTGTGGGACTACGAAAAAATTGTCGTCCCGATTTTTTTTTATTTCGTATCAACAGCCCGCATGTACAAATCTGTACAAAAGTACCAATCGTGTGACACTGAATTAAAATGGCCCAAATTTGTAAAAAAAATTCAACAAAATTTTAAAATGAAATAAATGAAATGAAATTTCGTAAAAATTTCGAGATTATATAATTAGATTTCCTAGAAAGATTCTGAATATGTAGTTTTGTATCCGATTGAATTCTAGTAGATCAAGTACAAGTTTCAAATGGCTAAAAATTATGGTTAATTTTTTTAGAATTTTTTAAAGAGCTCAACATTTTTACGAAAGTTTTTGAATATTGCAAAAAGTTGGAAACTGGGATTTACACTATATTTTTATAAAAAAAATAATAACAAAAATTAAAAGCAACAAAAATAATATATTAAAACTTGGCAAAAATTGGTGCGGCTATAATTTTATTGACCACTATTTGTATTCTTTATATAGTTAATCTTATATATAAATAGGCAATCATGTTTCCTTTACACCCCTTTTAAGACTAAACTATACTTCTAAGGTATAAACAATTATATATTATTAGAAAGGAATTTTGATGCTGATGCGCAGACAATTTCAAATTAGTCTAACATAAAGCGTAAAAATTCAATTAAAATGTCACACCAAACCAATACCATATATGTATATATGTACATGGTTGGGGCGGAAATGTCTCCTAAATGTATGCTTTGATATTGATGCTTAATTAAAGAAACGTGCTAAAAGCAGTTTAGGAATAATATCGCCGTTTAAGTAGAAAACCGCGTATCGTGATTCTGCAAAACCGCGTAACTGACATTGGCTGCCAAATATTGGATTTGCTCACACAAGCTCTTGGCTCAATCCTTATCCATTCGTCCTGAAATATACTAGCCAGGCATGCGATTGCTTTATAAAAAAGAGAACCCTTTTGAAATATGAGTGGTTTTACGCTCTAGAAAATAGTTTCTACAACTTCACATACGCGGTTTTGGATTTTGCTGATACGCGGTTTTGCATTTTGTTGATACGGGGCTTTGCACTTTAAACGACGATATGTAGAAAAAATTATAAACATAAAGGTAAAAACAAAGATAAATATAAAGAAAAAGATAACGATGAGGATACCGACAAAAGTATGTAAAGATAAAGATAGAGGAAGAAAGATTTAAGTAAAGGCAATTATAAAGAAAATAATATAGATCGAGGCACAAAGACTCAATCTGGGAACTATTGCAGGATCCTAGATATTTTCGGGGTTCTCGGAACTTATCGATATAACAATCGATATTTTTGTAGACTTTGTTATCGATATTTTGATCGATTTTGCTATAGATAATTTTTATAGATTTTGTTATCGGTTATGTTATCGATATTTTTATCGGGTTTGTTATCGATTTTGTTATCGAAATTTACGGATTAGCCAATTTGCGTATCTTACACGTACAAGGTATCGTAATTGAAAAAGCATTTTTGCACATTCGATAGTTTGAGATGGTAGCGAAGACATGTGTTTTATTGTTTTGTATTGTGTTCCGTTTTGTTGTATTGGTTTGTACTGTATTTTGTTGTGTTGTTTTGTGTATGTAGGCAATCAAGTTTAATTTACATCCCTTTTACGGCTAAACTATACTTCAAAGGTATAAATAATTATATATCACTAGAAAGGTATCTTGTTGCTAACGTGCAGACAATTTTTAACTTTTCAAATTAGTTTAACATAAAGCGAAATAATAAATTCCAAAGTGACACCAATACCAATGCCATATGGGCGGAAATTCCTCCTAAATGTATGCTTTAATATTGATACTGCTAGGCAGGAGTTTAGGAATGAGATGTATGTATGTATGTACATAACTAGATTAAAGGCTCTGTTATGCATACTTGGCATTGCATGCCCTGTATACCATTTTTACGTAGAAATAAAAAACCAACAGATTTCTTCGTAAGGAAGAAGGTAAATTTAAGTAAGTAGAAGAAGAGAGGGATAAATAAAGTAAAGAAATCTAAACATAAAGAGAAATAGGAAGGTATATTTAACGACTTAATATAATAGTAAAGGTGAATATTTAGATAAAGAAAAGAATACAGATAAAGATCTGAATTAAAGTCAAGGAAGTGATAAATATAAAAATAAAAGATAAAAAACGGCAGATACAAAGATATAGATAAAGGTAGAGACGAAAAAAGAGAAAGAGAAAAAACTGAAGAATAACATGCTATGTTGTGTAGTATTATGTTGTATTGTATTGTGTTTTATGTCGTGTTGTGCACTTTTGTGTTGTGTTGTGATATGTAATGTTATGTTGTGTTATGTTAAGTTAAGCTATGTTATGTCATGTTATGTTGTTATGTAATGTAATTTTTTGTTATGTAATGTTGTGTTGTTTTATGTTGCTATGTTTTGTTATGTAATGTTATGTTGTGTTTTGTTGTGTTGTCTTGTGTTGTGATATGTTATGATATGTTATGTTATAGTCTGTTATGTTGTTCAACGCATTTCACCTCAATTCGCTTCAACACTCAACTAAAACCAAGTCGGCTCAGCACAGCCCACCTCAACTCCCCTTAATTTAAAAGGTTGAATTTCAACCGCTGGGCGAAAACTAGCATATTTAATTGGACATGCATATATTTACATTGCACTAAAGTTTATTACTTAAAAATTTTGTAAATTGTTAGAACATTGAACGAGTGCTTAACTTAAACAGTGTTTTAATCTAGTAGTCAAACTTCAAAAAGGGCATATTATATTTCAAAAAAGGTAATTTTACTGCCTTTTCTCCCAAGAGGCGATTTCGTAGAGGCTGCACTGTACAATTCATGGGCGTCGCCAGAATCGAATTTAGGGGGGCCCGACATATAAAAAAAATCCAAAATTTTCATCTTTACACATTCATGTTTCTATTTAAAAAGCAGACGTGACAATTGCTCAGCAAACCGGTTAATCGTTTCTGCAATTATTTCACATTGATTCTCTAAAACAAATGTTCGATGTATTCTTAAAATGGTTTAAGCATTTAAAGTTAAATTTTATAGGAAATTAAACTAACAATTTATTAAAACTAGTAGTAACCCCCGAAATACGGGTGAGTACTTAGCTCAAATTTTATTTAAAGAACTTCGTGAAAGACAACAATTAATCTTGTATAGCTAGACACCTGATAACCTAGTATATTTTTTAAGCTCTTAAAAGACATTACTCTACTCTAAGCTTCGTGCAATGGGCCATGAGAAAACCGTCATCTTTAAGGTATAGTCCAACCTTTCACAATATCTGGTATTAGTCTTAATCTGAAACGCAATAATCATTGAAAATTGGCGCCGTTTATGGTGAAAAGCATTTAATATCACACTTTCAAACTAAAGCTTTCTTAACCCCAGAAGCCTAATCTATTCGGGAGTAACGTAAAGCCTTAACATACGCCGTAGAGGCTTATGTACTTAAAAGATAACCTGTGAGCTAAAATATACTTAGTCCTGTCTTATTTTTTTTTAAAGAATATAAAGTTGTCAGTTTGACTAATAATAAAACATAGTTTTATTTGTAAAAACTATAACCACATTTTTTTTAAAACAACAAAATAAAAAGTAAATTTTGTGTTAAAATTAAAAAAAAATACCCATTCCGTATACGCCTCGCAGACGTAGATTTATACTTTTAGGGTTAACCCTTTCAATTTTATACTTTTTACAGGTCTATTCTGCGCTGGTAACATAAAATTTATAACCGGTAATTAAAATGTCTGTCAATTTTTAAACCTTTTTCGCATTCTGTGCTCTCTTGTAACCGGTAAATTTGGTTATTATTTCATAAGCTGGTCACAAAATATTGCCCCGTGAAATATGCAATACAGGAATTTCCACAAATCTTCATAGCTGAGTTGCTGAATATTTTCACTGCATTACCAACGTACCTAGAATCGCGGTGACAAGAAGTGGTAACATTTTTTGGTAATAAAATTTTCTGGTCAGAAATTCTTCGGTAACGTGCAGATTAGACCTGTTAATGTAAACAAAATTTCTATCAGCTGTTCGTCTAACTTGCAAGTGTCTGCAAATTTTCTGTTCGCGTACTATTTTGGATATTTTTCTATTGTGAGAGAACAGATGATATTTCGCCGGAATTTCGCTGTTGGACATTTTTTACTGGAGATTTTAAACGAACGTTCCTATTGACTATCCAACATTTAACAGAATTGTTACGAACTGCTTTAACTGACCTAAAACCAGATTTTGAAAATCTCGCCAAAGGGATCTTTTGAATTTTCTTTTATATCTATCTTATGTACAATAGAATAATAATAAAATTAATGTTTTTCATTTTATTTAATAATAATTTAATTTAAAAATAAAATTTTTGTTTTTCTTGTTCTTTTTTTTTGGCTCTTTGTAGCATTTAGAACTTAGATGTGGCTCTTTTCGGCCTCGGCCTTGCCCACTCCTGCTATATACATTTTCATACAAGGCAGGATTAAACAGTATTAAAAATAAGCTGCAGGAACACAACAGCTGAGCTAAGAAGCAATGACATGCTATAACAGTATGAGATGGAATGACATGGCATAGCAATGCCTGAAATTTTTGAAAATGACATATCAATAGATACGCTGGGAAGAAGTTAAGAAAATGTTTAAATTTATATTTTGTTACCTACTTCACCGATTTGAAATCCGAAAACTATACCTTTCATGAGCATGAAATGGTATTATAACTTTGGCCCGATATTTGTAAGTACCAGAATAAGAAGAGATAGACTCATGAAAATGTGTACTTACAGTATCGGTCATATCTATAGCACGCCATTTCAAAGTGATATTGTGTGCCACTTATATTTATTTATTAATTTTTAAGAATTTTCAATTAACCCTGTGGGGAAATCTCTAGTTCTAAACTGGTGTGCATGTAGTACGTTTAGACCCAGCACTGGTTCGCGATAAATCTCTTTTGCATACAAACAACTGGCGAATTTAACATGGCGATGTCCTAGGAAGTGTCAATTGCCCCCCGCTGCATCCCTTTTTCGATAGTTCCGAACTAGTCCAAAATTCTATAGTTCAGAACCAGTTCTAAAATCGACAGACGAAAGAAAAAAGTATCATGATTTTTCAATCTTTTTGGTTCTTCCGTGTGTGCGATTTTACATTATTTTCAAAGAAACGTTTTTTTCAATTTGAAATTAAATTTGTTTGAATGCTTGTAAGAAATGTACGTTTACATACCTTTGGCTTTAGCTGACTTTGCAGAGGTGCTCGCTGTTATTTGTTACATTCCAGTTGGCCCCAAGATGTTAGTATGTTAATACAAAGTTTTGTTTTGTATTACCAAACTATGAAATAGCATCTGCGAAGTGCAGAATGAAAGTGCATTTGAACGAAAAAGCCGCCAAACTCATATCTATGTAAAGTAAACAAGCCCCCGCTGCATCCCTTTTTCGATAGTTTCGAACTAGTTATAAATTCGACAGATAAGATCTAGTTCGTTCTGCGTCCCTTTTTCTATAATTCCGAACCAGTTCTAAATTCGTCACTTTAGATATAGATTTCTAATGAAAAAAGAGAATTAAAATAGTTTTTATAAGAGACCCACATTTCGCTGATTTTGAACTGGTGGGGATCTACTTACTATCGGACTGGTTCGTTTTTGGCGATAAAGATCTTGTACGGAACTAGAAATTTTATGCACCAGCCCCGGTTTCCCTGCAGGGAAAATTTGGTTCATTCTCAGGCAAACCCCATATATACCCAAGTTTAACAATTTGTAGAAAACTTCAAAAAAGTGCAACAAAATTTCACCTAAATTTCAAACTTTTTTCTCGGAAGTGTTAAAATTTTTTTGAGTACACAGTTTTTTAGCCCCTTCAATTTTAGTCTGATAATGTGCAAATTTCAAGTGGCTACTAATTACCGTTAATTTTTTAGAATTTTTTTTGTCACATTGGCTTCCATATAATGAATAAACTCAATTTATTTGTATATGGAAGAAAACCGCAACATCTTTGGCGAAAAAAGTTCTAAAAAATCAACGGTTACCTTTAGCCACTTGAGACTTGCACATTATCAGACTAAAATTGATTGGGCTATAAAACTGTGTATTCAGAAAAATTCTAACACTTCCGAGAAAAAAGTTTGAAATTTATATGAAAATTTGTTGCACTTTTTTGTAGTATTCTACAAGTTGTTAAACTTGGGTTTATATGGGTTTTGTTAGAGAAAGAACTATATTTTAATTGAAAATTCTTAAAAATAAATAAATAAACATAAGTGGCACACAGTATCACTTTGAAATGGCGTGCTATAGATATGACCGATACTGTATGTATGCCACCAGAACATCGAGCTGAGCCGACTTAGGCTTATGGCAACCCAACTTCAGTTGGGTGGCTACTGGCTGAAATGGTTTTACAGATGGCAGCTTCAAGCTGGCAACTGAGTTGCTATATTGGCAACTGCATTTTCGTGGTCGCTGCTTGCTTTGCTGGACATACTACTTATCCGTTTAGCGCCTGAAGTTAAAAGCCGGTTATTGTCCGCACGCTGGTTAGACAGACTCAGATGCGAAGGTGTAAAATGATGTGAATCATTCGCATAACGAATACAAATGCAAATATTCGTAACATCCCTGGTATGTACATATATAACAAAATTAAAAATTAAATGCCTTTTTGCCTCTTTTGAAAACTCAGTTACCTTTTTTTCAAGGTTTTAGTGCCTTAAAATCCTAACCCTGGTTATAAAATACAGTTACACAAAAAATTAAATATACGGTGATTTTTTTTTTTATATTCGCATGTTTTTCATGCTAAAAGATGTATATCAACTTTTTATTAAAATATTGTATATATTTCAACAAACACTCTATAAATCTAAGTTTCAAAATGTGGACGAAATTTAGAAGGATTCTGCAAAGTATCATCAAAATTGCAAACTATTTTATAGGAATTTCTAAGTATGCATGTGCATAATGTGCAATTTTCAAATGCCTTAAAAGTGGTATATTTTCATATAAAAGAATCTAGAAAATGGGTAGGACAGTCATAAAAATTTATTCAGAAATCTAGACGGGTTTAAACGCATTTGAAATTAGTACATTGTTAATCTAAAATTGGATGGAAAACTGTATACTCGATTTTTTTTATAAATTCTTATCAACCCGGCAAAAAATCGGAAATCGCTTTTAGTGGTTACGTGTTCTAGAAGGCATAGCGTTATAATGCCTTCGAGTTTTTTCGCTTCCTTTAAGCATTGCCGGTAATGCAAAGTAGAAAGTCCTACAATATTTTTTTTTATTTCGCTTCTCTGCTTCGTTTCGGGGAATGCAAAGTAGATTGCTGCATCGTAGCAGGGCTGCCAACTATCCTTAGCTATGAGGTGCCATATAGTGGCTAAAAAAGTGCCAAAATGTGCCAAGTCGAAACATAAAAGTGCCAAAAATGGTGCCATCCTTTTTAAGAACCACATTTCTAATACAAAAGTGTAATGCCAAATAAGATAAACCAGTTGAATAATCTTTAGAAATTAGAAAATTTTAGTTGAGAAAAAGAAGAACACGCAAAGGATTTCACAAAAATGTATTGTGACTATATTTGAAAATTGCCTTTCTTGGACTAAGTGCCAAATTGAAAAATTAAGTGCCAGTTGATGTAAAATAGGGCCAAAAATGGCGAGGTTTGAGCCAAGTTGGCAGCCCTGCATCGTAATCAGCTGAAAAATAGAATGTATATCCAAAAATTCTTTTTCAAATGTTACTTTCTATGGAAATTTGTCTCGCATAAAAATGATGTCTTGCTTTGTTCAATTTGCAGCGAAGTTGAAGTCAGTCAATGAAGTAGAGCTGGAAAAGTATCGATGGTTGTGGCCATTGATAGTTTCGATAGTCGATAGTCACAACCATCGATAGTATCGATACTATTGAAAATGACCACACTAATGATAGTACTATCTATAGTTTTGATTAAAAAAGTCCAAAAATTAAACATAACAACATTTATTGAAAATTACATTATATTTAATTGCTAAAATATATCCATATTTTTGTTGAGGAACAAAAGTTTATCAAAGATTTTTAGCTTCGACCAGAATCTACGATCGCAAATTATTTGCAATACTTTGTGAAATGTTCTTTCCGACTCACGAGAAAAAGCAGGTACCGCCGGCTTTTACTCTTATACGGCGTACACGGAGCGTCTGACTCGCGAGTCATTTATGTAAGTGTTGACCAGGGATGTTAATTTTTCGGCTTTTTCCGATCCCGGGATTTTCGGGATTGCGTTCTCATAATCCCAGGATCCCGGGATTAGTCCCAGGATTTAGGTATTCATTACTTTTCAACAAATTGATTAGAAAAAAATGCTTCTATATAGTTTGAGAAGCTCTCCTACCATGAAATAAATAATAAATAAATGGGTTTGAAACCTACTTTTTTTATTTAAAGTGGCGTTTTTATTTTTTCTCTCTGACCGCAGGATTTATTTTGAAGGACTTTGTTATTTCAAGGATATGATTAATTCCAAAAATTATAAAAAAATGCAAAGCAATGTAGAATAAAAATATGGGTATCAAATGCAATACGAAATTTCTTTAGAATATAAAATATTTTAAATTTTTTGGATTCACAAGGACGAATAGGTAATTTTTAAGCTGACAAAGTAAGAATAACGAAATTCGAGGATGTTATCGAGTTTATATAAGCCCCTAACATATACATTTTTTCAAAAACAAATATTGCGAAATTTCAAGGATAAAATTTTAAAATGACATTTCCAATATATACAATATATACAAGCGAAGGGCACTAGAAACTTGAATCTGTTAAAATTCTACAGGATTTCCCCATTAATTTTATACCCGTACTCTTCTCTAAACACATTTCTCTGATCTTTTTAAATCATTTTTGAGTTACTGACGTCAGAGTGAAAAAATAAAAACGCAATTTTACTATATTTGGCCATGGTTTCGCGAATATATTGACATTTGTGTTTAAAATTTACTATCGGGGAGTGTTATTTGTATAATGAGCTAGACATTTATACAAAAATATTAATTATTCAATAAAAAAAGAAAAATAGCCAATACTGGTCAAGAAAAGGAGTTTCTATTATTGTCATCAGTGCAAATTACAAATCCCGAAAAACCCGGGAACACTTGCCAAGAATACCGGGGTTTCCGCGACCTTAAAAATTCCGGCATCCCGGGATCCCGGGATGAACATTCCTAGTGTTGACCCGCCTTCGACTACACACAGTTGAATCATTCAGAGTCATTCCAGGAGTCATGCCGGTGTAACTAGCACACATTTGTTTTCACAAACACATCCCAACCGACTCGCGAGTCAGACGCCCCGTGTATGCCGCCTATAATGTATGTATGAGTGAAAACTATCGATAGTGCTTACAAAACCATCGATATTTTCGATAGTCAAAAACCATCGATACTATCGATAGTGCCATCGATAGTTTTCCAGCTCTACAATGGAGTAAAGTACAAGAGTGAGGAAGTACAATTTTAAGCTTAATTAAATATGCATGTATGTACGTACATATCGATTTTTAAGTAAAATCTAAATACCTAAATACATACATATGTATGAATGTATAAAAACTGATTTATAAAAATTTTAATTAATTTTAATTTTTTAAGACATTTTCTGATTTAAATTTAATATAAATAAGTATGTACTTATCTAGGCATTCTACATTAGTTTCTTTGTCAGGAATTTTCTATTCGCTTCTCTGGATTCTGTTTATCCATGCGTTCTCCCTTCGTCTGAAGGTAATGCTGCGGGTAAGGGCTTCTGACATGCCCATGTTAAAATAATGCCTTCTTTTTTGCCGAGAAAAGTTTGCAATTTTGATGGAACTTTGCTGAATTCTTCTAAATTTCTAATACAGTTTGAAACTTTTGGATCCTTAAGGTGTTAGTTAAAATAAAAACCATATTTTAATAGAATATTAACCAAAAATGTTCAACATTGCGAATATTAAAAAATCACCGTATACTTAATTTTGTGAGTAGCATACATATTTTTATTAACGAACATTTCCAAATTTACGAAGGAAAGTATTAATCCTGAACGGAAATTATTATTATTTATTTAGACTTAAAATTAATTTTGAGACTGAAGGGAGAATTGGCAAACCACTAGTGGCCATGATTATCGGCTCGGTCTCTAACATATATGTATATAAGAATATATAAAGAAATTTGAAGAAAAAGTGAATACAAAGATGTAAATAATAAAATAATCTATAAGTTATATTGTAAGTTTATATTGTTAATTTTGTACTTGTTATAAAGCGAAATTTTTCTTCAATGTTATTGGGCAACAGTTTTGTTGAACAGGTATTGATGCGAAGCAATAGTGTGCACCCAGCCTCATTTACGAAAATATTTTTATTTGGTTTTTTTTTTATCGTCGATAGGGTATAGGGATGGCTGCAATTAATCGTTTTACGATTTAATTGTATCGTAGTTTTTTGTTTCCGCTGCTGTGTTGTAGTGGTAAGCAGTGCATGGTCTGGGTTCCAGCTCTGGTCAAAGCAACGTCTCAAAAAAATATAGAAAAAGATTTTTTTCTTAACAGCACACATTAGGTCAAATGATACATTTGGCTGCGCGAAATTTCAATGTCGTAAAGGCAGTTTTACATTATTTTTGGTTGTTATTCTGTAGGGAATACTTCAAAATAACAGAAACTTCACTTAGTTTTTGTAAAATAAAAAACACCGTTATACAGCAATAAACCAAAGTTATACTTTATTTTGTAAATTTCAAGTCATTGTTTTTGTAAAGTTCGAATAACTAAAGGAAAATTTTAAATGGGAAACAAAACTATATCTATGTGAGAACCTATGTCCCAATTTAAGAAAGTGACTTTTTATCATTTGTGTGCAAAAAAACTTACTTATTTGCATAACCTCAAAAATTTTCTGATTTATTTCCATTTATGATTTTATGTAAGCTTTTACAATTTTGTTAACTTTCGGCAAACAAAATGGAATCGGAAATGGATAAACTAAAATGTAATGAGTTGAATTTGTTTTACTTAACTTGCCGTTTTAGCCGTTTTCAAGAAAAACTGTTTTTTCTGGGCTATCATGCTATCACAAAAGGCAAGTTGTTTGAAGTTTGGCTGATTGGATGTTCGAAAAAAGAAAAGCCTTTTCGGTTGTCAACCATGTTGAAAAAAAGTTTGGTGCTACTGATATTTGCGAAAGTTCCATGAAACTCTTAGAAGAAAAACGCGTATTTTTTGCAATTATTTATCAAATAAATATGAAAATTATGGGAAACAGTTTGGAAAGGAGGCTAAAATAGTTAGATCTAAAACACAGCGTTTCTTGCTTATGAGGTTCTTTTCGCAATCAAAAAGCCAACTGTGTCGACCATTAGCCGGATTCTAACTTTCGCTATCGCTAAAGTGCTAAAATAGGATAGCTAATCTTTTTCCGTATTTTCAGCTATTTCCAAAAATATCTGCAACATTTTTTGGTGATAAATAATCCATTTTAATGGTGATAAATAGTGAAAATGAAAGTATTTGATAGCAAAAAAAATAGCAGCCTCAATTTGGATTACATTTCATCTCCTGTAGCGTCGCCGAGGCTATGTTGCAAATACAATATTGAGAGAATTTACGGACTGAAATTTCGAATTTTTTTTTATCAAAGTGAATAGAGCTTTGAACACTGTTTTAACAAATTAGTTTCATAAACAATCGTATTCTTTTCAGGAAGTTACCAGCGATTTTTGGTAAATGTGTCACAAAGCCACATATTTATTCTGAATATAAATAATATCGGTGGAGAATTTGGAAATACTGAAACCTCAAGTGAAAATGAAGTGTTTTATGAAGACTATCTGCTTTAGGAATCTCTCCTCAAGACATATCTGCGAGACATGTAGTAAATATTTTTCTGTTTTTAATTTAGGAATGTCGATAATGCCATAACTAATCGCTAGAAGAAACCATTTATGTACATGTGACCATACTTATTTTATTATGTAGCTCATTTTAAAGGGGTGGGAGTTGAATATGGTAAGAAAATAACTTGTGACAAAACCGAGCTAATTGGCCAACTCCAAAGATACAAAAATCCCATTCTCCTTTGGAAAACGCCCTGTATATCCCATTTTAAAATTCCAAAATCTCATTTATGAATATTAAATATTAGAACTTTTTAAGAACAATTTACATAAAGACCACATGTTGATTTTTTTAAATATTCGTAATGTTTTTCGAGCTAATTTTTTTTTGGTATTTTTCTATAAAAATACCGTCCGAGGTTTAACCGAAATCATATGACACATTCACACTTTATACAAAATTTAGGAAAACTCAACAAATTTTCGTAAAAATTTCAGTATTATTTAATCTAATGGCCTTATTCATAAAAAATCAAATAAGTTTAAAGAGTTTTACAGAGTGACGTTTTCATACAAATTCTCGATTTATAAAGCAATTATAATGTACTTTATTTTTTGTGAATTTGGGTGTAAAATATTTTTGGGTATACAGTTCTACAGCCCCAACAAATTTAGTGTAAGCAAGTTTCAAACGGCTTTAATATGAAATTCATGCTTTTATGGGAAAAAGTGCAAAAATCCTATGTGCGCTGAATAGTGACTCGATCCACTAGTCACAAAATACTATCCCACCCGTCACAAGCTTAAAGTTTTTTTTTCACATATAATAATGCCATAAGAGCATACATAGACCTTATCATTATACTAACTACATTAGAGAAAGCCGCTATGCAAGAAATATTTTGATATAACCATTTTAGGCAAACGAATCCATCCACTCAATCGTTGTCTCAGCCGTCACTCTTAGGGAATATGAAAATTTTCTGTGTAAACCATATAACTAAGTTTCTTACTTTATTAGTTTCGTATTAAACTGATATTTGAATTCAGATATTAACAGTTTGAAACTTGAAATTAAGGGTTAAAGAGAAATTACTTAAAGTTTGAGGAAAAAAAGTTTAAATGTACCACCCGTCACGTTGGAATGAGCAGAAAATACAAAAAAAAAAAAAAACTATAGAACCATAAAATTGTATTTAGCTAAAAATCCCATAATGATGCGCAAAATCCCACGCGCCCTTTTATGGTGCGAAAATCCCAAATTATGGGCCAAATCCCACGAGTTGGCAACACTGATACTCATCATGTGAACATACAAAAAAGCAGAAAAGTCTGTTTTACAAAAGCCAAGTCTGTTTAAAATTTTATTTACTGCCTTTACACTTGTTTTAACGTTTGCCACGTTTTTACATTAAAATAATGCAATATTTTAGCAGCTATAAATTTCGCACAGAAAAAGTAATCATTTGACCGAATGTGCAGCGGTCGTCTCTTGGCAGGCAGTGGCAAACTTCCGAGTGGTTTCTGCCATGAAAAACAGCTTTTCATGAAATGCAATCGGCGGCGAATAATTATCGTATACAAATTTTATATAAATTCAACAAATATTGAGACGTTGCTTTTTAAGGCAAACAATTTTTGAAAAAATGAGAAATTTTTTTTTATTACCAAAGTGCTCGAAAACTGCTCTAATGATTTTGTCTTGGTTTTCTTTAATCAAAAAATTCAAGTTTTTTCCTTTCGTTTGGTATATGGGAAGTATTGGTTGATATCTTCTAAGTATGCTTATTTTATTCAAATATATGGGCATAAATGATTTTCCATACAAAATCAATAGGGGTATTCTCTGAGTCTTGCAAAGCCCTTGCACGGTGCACGGATTGCACGGTTTGCAAAGCTGTCCCATATGAAAACCGGTTTTTACCGTGCAATCCGTGCAATCTGTGCACCATGCAAGGGCTTTGCAAGACTCAGAGAATACCCCTACTTTGTCATCATTTTGCAAACACATGCATGCATTGGAAACGAGAGAATGAGACAAAAAGTGTATGTGTGTAGGTATTTCGGCTCTTGAGTAACAGATGGCTCAAAATTTATAACCTAATCGCAGCGTATGTATGTAATAAATTCGTACATACATACGTACATATGTATGTATGTTGATTGCAGTTAATGTGGATCTGTTTTTCTTTTAGTAATCTATGTATGTATGTACATATGAATGCATAATATGCGAAAATTTTTTCGCCATATCATATCTGTACCGTTCGTTCGATTTTACAAAACGAGTTATCAAATTAAAGGGCTTGGCCTGTGGATGTGCAATAACTTCTATACTGAGAAAAATAAATAAATTCAAATTATATTTAAGTTAAAACAATTTTTACACTGTGAGTGTTGAATAGAAATGGTTTTGAAAATGCTTTATTTCTTAATTATATGTAGGACGGTTGCCACCTGTTTCAAAAAGCAAGTTTGACTTAAATAAAGGCAGAAAATTGAAACGTATATCCTGATATGGATGTCAGACGAAAGAGGTTGTAGTTTGGAAATATTTTGCAGAGTTAGATCCAATATAAGTAATAGGTTAAATAAATTACTTCAATATGAAGTTAAATCAAAATTGCTTTGAAGAAACTTTATTTCCAAACTGCATGTAGGATGGTTGCCACCTGATTTTATAATTAAATTCAATTTGAATTCAGAGTATTACATAATTTAAATATATATGTATCACAATACAAGTGTCAGACAAAAAAGGTTTAACGAGGTTTTGGGTTAAAAATAATTTGAACAGGAAAAGTCGATTTAAATTAAATTATATGAAATATTGAAATATTGGCGTCAAACAAAAAAGTGTTAAGAAATATTTAGTTTAAGCATTTAAAGAGGTTTTCCACCTGTGTAAAAAGTTAAACTCAAATTATTTAATAGCTCAAATGAATTATTAAAGTATGGGTCTAAATTCACATGGGGTAAAAATGTGTTTCTGAACTTTATTTAAGAGGGTTGCTATATGTTTGAGAAATTAAATTCAACTTGAATTAGGGGAACTAGTTACACAATTTAAATATGTATCATAATATGTGTGTCAGTCGAAAAAGGTTTAACCAGGTTTTGTTTTTAAAATATGTTATTTCAACATATTTTGGTTAAAAGAAAAATTCTGTTTCTTTACATTACCAACGCTATGAGTACATTTAATTAAATCTTCTTCAAAAAAGGCTCAGGCTACAATTTTAAAAGTAGTTCTTACTATCAATTCGATATATACAATTTTTCGGGATCCCGGGATTATGGCAAGTAAATCCCGGGATTTTCGGGTCCACAAAAACATCGTGATCTCGAGATTGGCATCCCTAATAAGTAGTCGCGGCAACTGTAACATAACCTCAAAAATATTAAGTTCAATTTATAATAGTGAACAATCAATTTCATAATAGCCCAGTAAAATAGATATATGTGCATCAATTATTGTTGGTTTTGTTTCTAAACACTTGCTTCTTTTATTTGTGTTACATTTGTTTTGATTAGGTATTAGTAAGTCCTATTTAGTAAAACATAAACGTATTTCAAATTGACATTTTGTAAAAAGAAAAAAAATTTGCTCCATTTTTTTCATAGAAAGTGGATATATGTGCATTGCGCAAAATGTTTAATTTGTAAAATATAAATATATTTCTATAAAGGTTTTTAAATATTTTAATATGAAATGGAACCGCCATGTTGGTCTGCGATTAGTTTCAGTCGGTGTGGCATTGAATTAGCCAATTTTTTTAATACGGCAAGTCTATCTTCTCCCATTCCCCTACAATTGCTTGCTTAAGCTGATTCAAGGCGTCGTATTGCTTTGTAGAACCGAAAATTTTTGCAGACAGAATGCCCCACAGATCCTCTATGGGATTAAGATCCGGACTTACGGCCGGCCACTGTAACAATGGGATATTGCACGATTCGAAAAATGCCAACGTACACTTGCAACGTGTATCGGTGCGTTATCCTGCTGAAATATCCAATTGTCTCCATGAAATTCTTCTGCAAATGAAATGAGCTCAGAATACAATAACTCGATGTACATTTGCGCGTTCATACGGCTTGGTACGAAGCAAATTGGAGATTTTCCTTTAGCGCTGAAGGCAGCCCACACCATAAGGGATCCACCGCCATGATTTCGCTTGTAGCAAGTCTGCCGGGGATGTCGTGGATCTCTCCAATACTTATGATGTCCATCTGGGCCATCTAAGTTAAAGTTCTTTTCATCGCTAAATATAACTGTTTCGAATTTGTCGTCCCAGAATTTGTATTTTTCACAGAACGCCATGCGCGCCTTTTTGTGTCGATCCGTTAGGCGTGGCTTAGGCACTTTACACTCATAATGGAGGTGCAAGTCCTGCCTCAAAATTTGTTGAATACGTTGTCGCGTCACTTGAAGACCCAATTCCGCCTTGATTTTGGAGTAACTCATCATATCATGCGTTGCCAGCTGGCAAAAACGCCGTTTGGTCCGCTCATTTACTGTAGGTTCTGGTCCGCTACGTTTATTTATCTTGTAGCCTTCAGGACTCTTTAGGAAACTTCTTACAGTATTCCGATGACGATTTGTTACAGCAGCAATTACGCCTATTTTTATTCGATCTTCGTTCATGGTCTTAATTTTGATCTGCTCTTCAACTGAAAGTTCGGTACCACGCGGCATTTCGAGCTAAAACGTTAATTTGTTTTTTTATTTATTGTGATAGCGTATTTTTGTATTGTTGCTTACAAACCTGTTTTTTACGATTATTACTTAGATCGCGGAGATGTTTGCACTACAGCACTCGGAAAATAAATGAAGCATTTTGCACATATATCTATTTTCTATGAACCTCGCAACCTGTGTCCGCGTTCAATGCTAACGGTACCATAAAAAATGCAGTTATCAACTGAATGTACGTCGAATAGAAACAAAACGTGAGTACAAGATCATACGTACTCAAACAGAAACAAGCAGTTATTTTTATTCGAGAAAATCGAAAAACAGTTTCTGCACATATACCCATTTTACTTAGGTACAGTTAAATTTTTATTTCTAACGTAACTAAATTGACCCATAAAGACTATCATGTGAGAAGAGGTCCGCATCTAAATCTAAACCACACTTTTCAAAAAATTAACCTTGACCATTATTAATTGTGATTGCGAACCCCAATCGAATTGGAAATCGCAAACTTTTAAATTGAAATGGTGTCTCGGTCGGAGTCACGGGAATTCGGAGGGGGTGAGGACATCTTCACCATTGAAAGGTCCCGGCGCTTCCACAGGGTCTTCATCAATTTCTTAACTGAGAGTGGCGTGCCGTTGCAAAGTTTTAGCTCGTTCCCTGAGCCAATGGTGATTCTTATAAACTGAATATTAGGAAACACTATTTCGATCAGTTCTCCTTTTGATGTTAAAAAGTTACAAAAATTATCAGGCAATGCAATTCGTTTACTACAATGCGAAACAAAATTTTGGAGTTATTGAACCACCCTCGTATTATAAGCTTTACTGCGCTGACTGTAAGAAATTTCTGCGTATTACATTAAGTGTAATTTATTTTAATAAAACTCATAAAATACCTTAAAAATAGCCAAAAAATAGGAGGTTTTCATATTTTTTTCTTTTATCTAACCCTAATCAAAATATTTTCAAACTCAATCCTTCTTAAACCAGAATATGATATAAATGCCTTAATTTAAGTAAACTCTGAATTTTTAAACAAGTGGCCATGCTTATATATTTAGTTATAAATGTCACCTTTTTTAAGCCATTTCGATTGGTACTCATATTTGTAATAATTCATTTAACTTATTAAATAATTTGAATTGAATTTAAGTTCTAGAGAGATGGCTTAAGCCACTTCAAACTCTTCAAAAACAATGTTAATGTTTAGCCTAAAAACTTCTTAACACTCTTTCGCTGAACACCCATATTTTAATATTTCGTATAACTTATGCATAATTTAATTAAATTATATTTTTTCAACAAATGGAAACTCCCTTTAAAATTTGTTCAAACTACAAACTTCTTAAACCTCCTTCGTCTGACACCCATATCTATTGTGATACATATTTCAATCTTACTTATTTCCCTTAATTCAAATTGAATTTGATTTTTTAAACAGGTGGCAACCCTCGTGTATGTAGTTTGCAAGTAAAGCATTTTCACAACCATTTGGATTAATGCTCATATTGTAATAATACCTTTTGCGCGCAGTGAATCGTACCCAGGCCCACCCTCCTTGATCCGTTTGCTATCATCACGCAGTGAGAAGTATTTCTTTATAGAAACGAATTTGCTTCTGCTAATGCAGTTTTCAACGGGTGCAAATGAGTTTTTTCCCGTTGATTTTCAAATTCAGGTACCGATAAGTAATTGTGCAAACATTTCGGTATATTTACAATTAGAAGCTATCTCATGGCAGAAATATATTCGCACGTTTGCCAATGCCTGCCGAGAGTAGGGTTGCCAACATTTTTTAAGAAATTTATAGTACTTTAAAAAAAATCTGAAAAAATACAGTACACTTCAAATATATATAGTATTTTTTTTTAAAGAAAAAGTAAAAATTATTTTTAAGGCTACTTCTTTTTTCATTCGTATGCATTTCCTCTATAAAAAGGTAGATTTCTTTGAAAGTATCATATGCTATATCGCAATCAATACTTAAATTGATATAAATCAAAAGTTCATTAGTAAGATAGTCGCTATATTTCTCTCATCCCACCAGTTCACAATCTTAATAGAAAAAACTCTTTCTGTGAATGCCGAAGTTGCAGGAATAGAGAGCATGAGCGAAACAATTTTAAGTAAATTTGGTAAACCTTTCTAAGTATTATTAAAAATGTTGACATTTTGATCTGTGGACCCTTTGTTTTAAAGTATATTTCTTTTAGTATTGTTATTTCGGTATAAATGTCATCCATTTTATAACATTTCTTTCTTGGAAATGTCTGAAATACATTTATATTTATAACTGAAGAAATATAGTATTTTTGCATACTATATTTTTTACAACAGTATATAGTACGCAGACCTAAAAAATAGAACAATACTATATATTATAGTATGGGTGGCAACCCTAGCCGAGAGTGACCGCTGTTAGAAAAAACGTTTTCTAATTTGAATGTAGCCTCGAGCAGGGATCGACCGCAGTTCCCACGCACCTCAAACCAGAAGCCACAGTGCCCGTCGCAAGGTTTACTATAGAGCTTTAAAATTATCCAAATTCCATGGAGTAAATTTTGTAGCTGCCAAAAATCTGCGCGTAAAAGATTCGAACCAGGCATACTTGTAAAGATCCGTCTTGATTTAACTACAGAGTTTTTCACTTTCCACAGCCGCTAAAACTAAACGTAGAGAACGTGATATTATTAAGAGCACATTCAGGTTAAAAGCTGTACATTCTTTTTGATTTTAGTGGATTGAATTTTAAACCCATTTCAAGTTCTAACCACTGCTTTCAATGATTTCTGTAACTTATTAAATAAATTGAGTTTAACTTTTAAAACAGGTGACAGCCCTTTTAAATATTCTTACTGTTCAAGCTATATATTTCCTAAAAATACATGTAGCAACCTATTTTAAGTAATGCATAATTTATTAAAATTCGACTTTTTAAGCAGATGGTAACACTGTAAAAATATTGTCAAACTAAAAACATGGTAAACTTTTTTCGTGTGACACCCAAATATAGATATTTTAATTATATAATTCCTTTAATTCAACTTGCATTTAAATTTTGAAACGGGTGGCATACCTGCTACATGTGGTTTTTTCAAAGCCATTTTTAATGATGTCTGTCGATATAGTATTAACTCATTTTACCTATTTTATTTATTGAATTTAACTTTGTAAACTGGTGGCAACCCTCCTGTATATAACTAAGAGTAAAGCCTTTTCAAAACGATTTCAATCGATTCCTATGTTGTGATAATTCAACAAAAATGAATTTGCCGATAGGCTTGGAATTTTATCTTTGAAACGCAACATTTTTCTTTAAAATCGCTTCATTAGTTCTTGTGCAATAAGCGTTTTCGTGAAGCTCTAAAAATTACAACTGGGTAATTGCGTGGCAAATCAACCAATGGTTGGACTCGACCCCTTTCGGATTGGAAGCAATTTGATGAGAGGTTTTCTTTCAACATATAATTAAGTTCCACCAACAGAAAAAAATGGAAAAAAATGTTTGCAAAAGTTATGCGAAATTTCACAATTTTTGCAGTTTTTCAAGATAATTTTTTGAATATCTCAAAACCTATTATAGCGAAAAAAAACATCTTAGACTCGTTTTAAAGAGGAACTTGTGGCTACAAAAATTATTGTATTAAAAAAATATGTACATATATTGGAAAAAATTAAAATGTGCTAAATTTTTAAAATTGAACAAATCAAAATCAAATATTTTTTGGGATTTTTTTTTTTTTGCATGGTATTACTTCTGCATGTTCTTAAAAGATCCTAAAATTTTCACGGAGGTGGTTTTTGTAAGATATGAATTTTTGAGTTTTGGTAAAAACAAAATTTTTTTCGCAAGCTATTAGTAAAATATTTCACATTGAAACAATTTTAGGGTCATAGAATCTAAGGCGGATGAGACCAACACATATGTGTAGTGCTGGACTAGTGTAAAAGAACCCTAAGAATGTTTTCAAAAAATTAGCTCACTTTTAAAAGCTTTAGCCGATCAAAGTTAAGCTTTCTTAGCGTATTTTTCCAATTTCTTTGCATACGAACTATTCAGAACAAGCAAAAGCAACAACAACTATGACACGAAGCAACTGGAAGGCTCGTCGCCAAAATAGTATGTAAGTCGAACTGAAGCATTCGTAGGTAAAATATTCCTTTATCTGTGACATTTTTTCTATAAGCATGCATTAGAACCGCCATTTGAATTTATGGAGGCGTTTTTGAATATTGGAGTGAACATGTTGCTAAAATTTCACTACTTACATCATTAGGTTTGTTTTTCTACTCGAGCCCGCGGGTATCGGCGGGTGCCCAAAACAGCCCAGAAAGCGTTCCTCACGCGTATACCTTGCACTTTTGGATCGTAGATGTCTTCTTCTTCGTGCCCGAAAGAACCCGGACTTTTTTCAGGGCAAAAATGTGCAAGAAGTCAATTTGAAATAACAGCTGTTTTATACATCCGATAGTAAATTTTGTAAAATAAAAAAAATGGAAAACAGAACTAAAAGTTCAGAAATGTAGGTATGATTAGCTATATAAAATAAATGCACATAAAATCATTGTTTAGAACTGATTTGTTGATTCCGGGCACGAAAAGTGTTTTTTGCGTTCCTCACGCTCTGGGCACTTTCGGTACCGGTTGACACACTTTTGGCACTTGTGAGAGAGTAACTTAGTTTTACGCCCTAATTACTGAAACAGCCCGGAAAGCGTGTGGAACAAACTTATTACATGCAGCTTTTTAGGCAACAGTTTCAACAGCTTGCGATCGTGCCGGGCTGGGCCTAACCGACTTTTTTCCGTGTGTGTACGTACGTGTTTTCGAATACGCCTTCTTAACTCGTGCCGGGCCGGACCGGAAAAATTAGGCGCGTGCCCGTCTCTAGTTCCCAACGAGTCCTAAAATCGATAGACGAAAGAAAAAGTATCATGACTTTTCAATCTTTTCGGTTCTTCCGTGTGTGCGATTTTAAATTATTTTCAAAGAATTGTGTTTTTAACTTGAAATTTAATTTGTTTGAATGATTCTAAGAAATGTACGTTTACATACCCTTGGCTGTAGCAAAGTGTACAGAGGTGCTTTCTTTATTGGTTAGATTTCAGAGGGTGCCAAGATGTTAAAATGTTAATAAATATAGATTTTGTTTTGTATTTCTAGTTTTCTATTTATAGTAAACTAGCTGTACCCTGCCATGCTTTGCTGTGGCATATTTCTATTATATGGATGATAAATTGTTAACGAAACAAAGCATACGTTTCGTATGTGTTTGGTTATGTAATAAGTACTCGTGTGCACACAATATTTGTCATTTTTCCATTCTCTGCATAGATATCAAGGATATCTGGTTTGCCGACCCAGGAACACGCAGCATCTGAGAAGCAATCCGCATCTAAATCTAAACCATACTTTTCCAAAGTTATCTTTTTTAAACCTCTTTAATTTGGTAGCCATATTACAATAATCTATTTATTTTATCAATATATTTGGGTTTAAAAATTTTCAAATAGGTGGCAACCCTCCAATTTTTTGCGATATCATTGGTTCTGGTATTATACCGAACAATACAAAAAAAAAATTATTCAAATCGGCTCAGCCGTTCTCGAGTTTTGACGACCGTGACATACGAACACAACATTTTTATTAATATAGAAGAAGAAGAAGACAAGCTCCCCGCTACATCCACTTTTCGATAGTTATGTACTAGTTCTATATTCGACAGATAAGATCTAGTTCCTTCTTCTTTCCTTTTTCTATAATTCCGAACCAGTTCTAAATTCGTCACCTTAGATATAGATTTCTAATGAAAAAAGTGAAATACATTTTTTTTTAAGTATCACATTTCGCTGATTTGGAACTGGTGGGGAGCTAGAAACTATCATTTTGGCGATGAGTACGTCAAGTACGGAGCTAAAAATTTGATTCACTAGTCCGCGGTTTCCCCCTGCAGGGTATGTACATTAGGGTGGTCCAAAAACAGTAAAGTCGGAATTGTAATGCTCTCACCACCTAGGATTGTTCTATATCAAAAAAATATACCCTTTATTTTTTTATTTTGAAATCAAAAAATATTTAGAGGTCGCTCAAAGCGCCCAAAGATTTCCATGTATTTTTACCTTCCTCTTATTAGCTCGGGATGTAACTATGTAATATTGTTGCGCCTAAAAGATGCAGCGTTCTATTCTCAAGTTACATACCTGATGACAGTACCAATGGAAATTATAATAGCGAGGTTTTAGTTTTTGAAACTATAATTTTATTATATGAAAATCAATAGTTTTCGATTAGAAACTTGGACTCTGGTTATCTTCAGGAGACTTTCAATAATAATACCCAATTGTTTATTTGACCATTGAATTTTTCGGGGTTTTTGTGGGTTTATGGCGGACCTATAAATTATATGTAGTTGCCATGGATAAATGGTTAAATAAACAAATGAGTATTATTATTGGGAATCTGCTGCAGAGAAACAGAGTTTTCCGGTAAAAAAATATTTGTTTTTAAGAATTCTATACCATTTCTACGAAAATTTGTTGTTTCCTTTGGGCGCTTTGAGCGACCTCCAAATATTTTTTATACCCGAGCGCACTTGTGCACAAGGGTATTATAACTTTGTTCACATAACGGTTATTTGTAAATGGCAAAACGAATCGAGATAGATATAGACAAATGTATACATAAATGATCAGAATGAAAAGAGAAATCGATTAAGCGGTGACTGTCTGTTCGTCCGTCCGTCTGTGCACACGATACTTGGAGTAAAAATTGAGATATCTTAACGAAACTTGGTACGTGCACTTCTTTCGGGCGTAGGACGGACGGTATTGAAAATGGGCAAAATCGGACAATAACCACGCCTACCTCCCTTATAACGGTAATTTACAAATATACGAAAACTGCGACATTTTAGTAACTACTGAAGACAATTCACTCAAAATTGATATTAGCAATAATTTTAGAATAATAATATTATAAATTTTTGGAAAATGGGCGTATCCACGCCCACTTATGGTTACATGTGTATATCTTGGTAACCGCAATTCACAATACAGTCGACAAACAAAAATTTTTAGTTATTGGAGTTTTTAGCAACTAATAAGCTTACACTGAGTTATAGTAAAATTTAATAAGCTATAAAACCGCTTACACAAAATGTGAAATGTATTGTTATAGACAATTTCGTTTATTTGCATTTCAAAAGGGACAAACATATGTATATATAAGTCAGACGCATAAATTAATAAGTTTATTTTATTACTATAGAAAGTTATTTTTGACGCACTCAAATTTAAACAAATTTATACAATTCCTTTAATTTGCAAAGTAATTTATAAATTTATTAATTATTTAATTTTAAAGCAATTAGCATTTCAATTCAATACCTCTCACGACAATAGTACTATCGATACTATCGATGTTTTCAACTATCGTTTTGAAAACTATCGAGGGGCGGTACTATCGATAGTATCCCAGCACGTACCAAGTTTCGTAAAGATATCTCAATGTTTACTCGAGTTATCGTGTGCACAGACGGACGGACGGACAGACAGTCACCGCTTAATCGATTTCTCTTTACATTCTGATCATTTATGTATACATTACCCTTGTGCACAAGTGCGGTCGGACCACCCTAATGCACTTACTATGCCGGATACACGCATAGTCAGGAAAATGCGGGGAGAAAGCACTTCTGCTAGGGCCTCACGGCTGAAGTGACAGTGAGAATGTAGTAAACATGTTTGTGCAAACCATGCACACATATCTGCATGGATAGTGGTTGGGAGGTGTACTGTTTGGGTAAAGTGCCATAAGTAAACGTGAGTGTGGGTAGGTAGGTCAGTCCATGGTGCGTCCCAGTCGGACCATGCAGAATTTGATTCCGAATAGAATTTCTTTTTAGATACTGATTTCTTCATGAGAAATTTGAGGTACATTTCATTTCTATTTGATAAGTTATAAAATAGCTTCTTAGAAAAGTAATCGCATTGCGTTTTACTATATTGGAAGGCTAAAATTTTGCAGGTCGTGAAATCTTCACTGTTAAAAACAACATTTTGTAATGATTTAACTCCGGCGAATAAGTGTGAACGAGGATTATAACTCTACAAAACTCTCCAACCCAAAAACTCCCTCCAAAATTGTAATCTTAAAGATCCGTTATTGCTGTGTTTCACCCTCATATAAAAGCGTATTACTGGTTTTTGTAACTACTTCTGAGTGGAAAAAGAACTGTTTTATAAGTATGCACACATATTTTGGAAGTAACCATGTACGGTTGGGGTTCTGCAAGTTATGGGGATGAAGGTCTGGACAACCGTCTAGATAGTGCGGGGGGTTAACTAATATCGTCTAAATATATGTTTACACACATAGATATGTATGTATGTATGAAGAAATTGAAATGCAAAAAAAACATTGCGTCACACTTAAAATTTAATGCAGGCCAAAATATTCGACTTAAAATTGGGTATAGCAAGCAAAAATCCGACCGAGAAACCACATACATATCTTGGTATGCATACATATATGTAAACATACAACAGATAAGCGGGAATAGTGTACAATTCGATAATGTATAGAGCCAGAGAGGGTGAGGCTTTAGTTGAAAATACAGCAGAAGTTGAAATGGAGTGAAATGTTTCGTCACAAATCGATAGATTAACGATTTCGTAGTTGTATGGATTTTTAACACACCACACCAATTTCCGCTCCTCCCTCATTGGATAGCTCTCACCCTATAAAGTATGGATTGGGTTGAGTTGAGTTGAGAAAGAAACGAGAGAAAAAGAGCTCTCTGGATGGCACAGTTTCGCTGACTCCCCATTTCGGCAATGCTCACTCTCAGAAAACGGAGACTGAAATGAAATGCTGGTACAATGAGTTCATGGAGATTTTAAGTCATGCGCACAGGGAATGTATTTTCGTAGTCTGCTGAAACTGTCACCAACAGAGGCCTGGCGTTGAAATTATTTTTGTTGCCTTTCAAATTTAATGAATTATGTATTGTTGAAGTTTTGTGCTAGCACGTAGTAAAATTCAGTGTTGCCAAACTGGTTTTTGTTTTGCCCTATATTGTGGGCTCATCTAAACTGGTTTTGAGCAAATTCGAAACCCCGATAAACAATTTTCTTAAACACACAGTCCAACAGATTTAAAGTTTTCTTCTTTGAAACAGGTTATGCTTATTCCACGGTATAATTTTGAAAGATTATATCATACTGACCAATTTAGCAAAACAAAGTCATAGTTTTATTTAACTTGCACTCAGTTTTTTTTTAAATAAAAATATTTTCCGTCGGTTTCCAAGGCAGTAAAAAAATACGTATAATTTTCGTCACGAAACTGATATAAATATTCTAGGTCGGTTTTCGTCACTCCTAAATTGACTTCAAAGGGGAGCTTTATTTAATTGCAAATTTTTTGGTATAGCAAAATAAAAACACTGCTTTACAGCAAAAATGTTCAATGGATGCCACTATCCAATTTCTATGTAGAATTGCTCGGTGATTCTGAAAGGATACATCACTACATTATACATCACTTTCCGATAGGAAAGATAGTTTCTGACAAATTTATTAATCATTCCAGTTTTCTTTTTATTTTTAAATAAAAAAATGAAAAAAATCAAACTTTAACAGAAGAAAAATTAAAAAAATAACACATTCTGTGTCAAATTTTTGCATTTGTGCTAAAGCCTGTTCTCGTACGAAAATCAAGTTACTAATGAAGGAAAGCGAGGGATAAATAAAGAAGTAATGAGTGATCAAATGAAAATACGCAAAGATTTACCGTATGAAAAATGAGCAGGAAAGAAATTTACTCATACGCTACACCTGAGTAGCACGCTTTTCTGCTCACATTTCATACAAGAAATCTTTGCTCATTTTCATTTGACCGCTCATTACTTCCTTGCATATATGAACATTAGACCTTATTTTGCAACTTTGTCCTCCCAAGCCAAACTCCTCCCCGAAAGGTTCATATTTTTATACAAACGTGACCCGCAAAAAAATATTTAAAATCGGATACGGAAAGACGTGTCTCAATCAAAGGCCCTAAAGTTCAGCAAATGCATGGAATTTTTCACAAAGTGGTCAAAATTGCCTGTAAGTTAGTGGGAAATTTAATATATTTTAATGGCACTTGAAGTAGTTGTGGTCTCCTATGTTAAAAACTTTTAATCTTGGAACACCAATCATATACGTTAAGACTAATTATTAGTCGATCTGTGTTTTTTTTTTTGAGCTTTAAAACATCAATCGTCAAAAAAAATTCCATGCGTTATTGTTTTATGCTTTCTTAGCAAAATAAAACAAAAGTTATGCGGTTATGTTGTTGTTTAATTAACGAAAATTCAATTTAAAATAAATTAGTTTTCAAGAAACTTCACCATAAAACATAAACTCTGTTAGTCGAATCGACTAATATTAGTTTTGTAATGTTATTGAGGTTTTTCCCACGTAAAATTACAATTTTCTAGGTTTTGAGAAGATCATTTTTAGCCCAGTAAACTTAGATCAAATTGGAGCGAAGAAAAAAAATTTAGTAGCGAACCCTTTATGCCGTTTACTTTTATTTGATATGTACATAGATCATGGATCTACAGTCTTGGCTCTAAATTTCATATGGGAATACTCCGCAAATTTGGATTTTAGGTTTTTTTGTTTTTTTTGCGATTTGCAAGTTTATTTTGCAAATTTGTAGAGAATTTAATTTCCCACATTTTTTATGTATAAGCTTAAAAAAATGTAAGTTTTTAATGTAAATAATTAGCAAAAAGTGTGAAAAATTTTTACATTGCCGCGGTTTTCGTCTTTTCTCAACAATTTCTGTTGAAAATATGTAGCACATTCCAATGCTAAGGTGGTAGAGAATTTGATTCTCCATAACTTTTATATGAACATTATTTTTGTTCAACGCTTGGATCATGACCTGGAATGTGCTAAACATGTAACGGCGTAAAATTCATTTCAACATCACGTCAACATCAATTCTATAGGATGGATTACATAGAGTAAGGTCCTTAAATGATCGCATAGATATCCGCCATTGAAAACAGTGTGGCTCTTTGAAAAATACAACATGGCGTCTCAAATAAGGCATCTAAATCAACTGTAAATTAGATTCTGGTTCACAATTTTTATTTTTTGAAAAATTGCGAAAACTGTAACAATGTAAAAGTTTTTCGCACTTTTTGCTAATTATTTACAATAAAAACGATTTTTTTTTTTTTAAAGCTTGAATAAATGGGAAATTAAATTCTCTACAAATTTCTATACGACCCTTTTTTTACGAAAAAATGCCAAATAAACTTGCAAATCGCAAAAAACAAAAAATGAACCTAAAATCGAAGACGGCGGATTATTATTTATTTAGGACCAATACTGTAGATCCATGGTCTACGTATCAAATAAAATAACTGCATCAGAAGTTCGCTTCTACAATTTGTTTTTTTCTTCGTACCAATTTGATATAAATTTACTGTGCTAAAATTTAACTTCTAAAATCCTAGAAAATTGAAATTTTACGTGGAAAAACCTCAATAACTTTAAAAGCTGGGAAGATTTAAAAATATTGTGGCCATATGTGTCATTAAGACATATTTAATTTCAATAGGCAATTTTGACCACTTCATGAAAATTGCAAGAAAATGCTAAACTTTAGGGCCGTTAAGGCACGCCTCTCCGTTAGCCGATTTTAATTTTTTTTTTCGCAGTGCACATTTTTATGACTGAAGGAACATTTATAGGGGGTCTTGCTTTTCAGCTTAACAAAAAATGTTCTCCATACAACTAAGGCGCAGTCTAATGTGCATACATATATACTGTTATGTATACAAATAGGGATCCTTATACAAAAGTTTGTTTCCCTTGAACAATATTTTCCCATAGAAATGGTGTAATGACCGCAAAATTTCCTACAAATAAACTAAACCGACTGTTTTAATATGTATATGTTTCGCTCGTATCTATGCTTTTTTGTAGTATAATACTTTTTTATGTATTCCAAAAATGGATACGGCGGGGGGGGGGGGGGGGGGGGGGGGGGGGGTGTTAAGACCGAAATCCCGGCCTTTTTATGTGCCGAAAATCCTTGGATTCTTGGCAAATAATCCCGGGCTTTTCGGGATTCGTAATTTGCACTGATGGCAATAATAAAAACTCCTTTTCTAGACCAGTATTGGCTATATTATTTATTTTTATTTATTTAAGAATTAATATGTTTTTATAAATGTCTAGCTCATTACACGTATGTATAACACCGTGCGATAGAAAATTTTACACACAAAAATCGATATGTTCGCGAAATTATGGGTCATTAGTTAGTAATTTAAAAATGAGTTAAGAAATTCAGTGAAACGTGCGTAGAGAAAAGTATGGGTATCAAATTAAAGAAGAGATACTTAAAAATTTAATCGGACTCAATTTTTTTGTGCATAAGGACTGGTAAGTATTGAAAATGTCCTTCTAAAATTTTATCCTAGAAATTTCGCAATATTTGTTTTTGAACAAATTATAATGAAAAAACTAGATAACATCCTCGAATTTTGTCCTTCTAACTTTATCAGCTTAAAAAATTACCTCTTTTTTTATTTTCTTTTAATTCTAAAGAAATATCCTGTTTTATTTGGTACCCATATTTTTATTCTTCATTGCATTGAACTTTTTAAATAATTTTTGGAATGAGTCATATCTTTGAAATTACAAAGTCCTTTAAATAAACCCTGACGTCAGAGAGAAAAAATAAAAACGCCACTTTAAATAAAAAAATAGGTTTAAAACCCATTTATTTATTATATATTTCATGGTAGGAAAGATAAAAGAAATTGTATCGGTTTAAGTTGTTGAAAAGTAATGAATATTTAAATCCCGTGACTCATCCTGGCATCACGGGACTGTGATAACGAAATCCCAAAAATCCCGGGATCTTTAAAAGCAAAAATTTTTTTTTCCCAAATACTGCATTTTTACCTTTTTTCTGCCAAAATTTTTTATTACACAGTGTTCGTGAAAATACTTTATAAAAATGCATATACGTATACTATAATAATAATATAATAGATTGGCGCTTACACATATGTTTGGCCGCGCTTCTCCTCCGATTTGTGGCATGCGCCTTGATGTTGTCACACAAAGCGGAGGGACCTACAGTTTTACGCCGACTCCGATCGGCGATTGTATTTTTATGAGAAGCGGTTTTTCATGGTAGAAATACACTCGGAGGTTTGCCATTGCCTGCCGAGGAACGACCGCTGTTAAGAAAAAACCTTTTTTCTATATTTTTGCGATGTTGCTTTGCCCAGGGTTTGAACGCTGGTGCTGCGGAGTGGAAGCGCGCACTGTATATACTGTTATGTAAAAAAATTGGGGCACAACATGTTGACCTGTTTTGACAACTTTCCTTTCGTTTGTTTAAACTTTATTATTTTTTGTTAAATACTAGTTAATTATATAATACTTAACACCATATAAATCCACATTTCATATTTTGTAGAGAAATTAAAAAATTTCACAACAATAATCTTTATATTCATAATTTTTTGAAAAATTTCATGTATGCAATTTTGTAGTTTATTAATAATAAGGTCAGTGTTGCCATGGACAATTTTTTTTCCTACCAACATCACACAAAATCAGCCAGAATTTTATTTAAATTTTTAATATTTTTTAATGTCAAGTTTATTAAAAATTTAGATAACATAACTTTTAGAAAAACTAAAACACAGCTAGTACAATAATAACAAATTTATTTTTCTGTATAGACTTACAAAAATGTTTCTCTCTTTACACATACATATAATTATTATTATTATTATTATTATTATTATTATTACGTCGGGAATACACGCGCTGGTTAAGAAAATCTATTGTGCTTACCCCTAATTGTAATCACTCCAATCTTACTACCTTTAAGAAGTTACGCACTTTGGAGGCCGCCATGTTTTGGATGAAGAAGACAATCGTTCCCCAAAGTGTGTCTGCTATTTATGATACGTGGACAGTCACATTGAATATACTCTGGAGTTTTATTCACCAGTTCACAAAAGGCTAGGGACCACGCATTTGGCTGCATTTTAGCTCCACGCTTTGCGAGACAGTCAGCTTTCGTTGCTTTCAAATTCTTCTTGTCTGGGAACCCACCACAGTGTTACGTTATTGTGAGCTTCCAACATCCATCTCTGATCCGTCGGTATACCATGCTTGGGACCTTTAGTCAATCATAGTTATTTTCACTTCACAGCAGTCCCTTTCAGGAATTATAACCTTGTAGGGTTTGTAGAAGGCTAACTCGGGATTATCCAGGAATGGCTTTAGAACCTCTAAATGACCCCGAAGATCCCAAATTTTCTTGCTGATCACATTCAGCAGTCGTAGGGCGCTCCAGCAAGCCTCTTTTTCAAACAGAATACATAGGAGGAATGCCTGTAATGACACCAAGGGCATCCGTTGGACAGGTGCCCTTCGCTCCTATAATGGCCACGCGGACCAGTCGGTGCGGCTTGCTAGTGGTGGAACCTACCTTTACTTGCGTAGCTTTTGGTCACCAGGCCAGTGCCGCATGTGTGACAATGGGTCTAACTACCATATTGAAAGACCAATAGGTTAGTTTTGGTGATATTCCTCAAGTCTTACAATGAAGTCTATGTAAGGTGGGCAAAGGTGGACTCCACCGGCGAAATATTCATGTAAACAAGGTTGTTAAAATGTTTGGATTTAAAAATTTTATATTTTATATTATATATTTTACATTTTATATTTTATATTTTTCGCAAATAACTATTATTGTCGCGGAACCTACCAAAATCCAATCTAGCTTACTAACCTACCACATGGAAAAAACCTACCACGTCTAAAATGTCTGAGAAATGCGAACACTAAAACTGAAACTTTCTTCGTCGACTTTCCATTTGCTTTTGACCTAATCTTGAATATTTTTTCAAACTAACGGTCAAACCACTCCTATTTTTCTTTGGAATATCCATATAAAAGCCAGACCTGAAGTCTGCACCAAGATATTGTCACTAACTCGCCCAAAGACCCGACATTTTTTGTTTTAGGTAGTCTTAAAAAAGTATAATATATGCACCCCATACTCATAACTATCAAAAAATATTTAGGCAGTTTCAATACAATGTGAACGTAACCGTGCAGAATTAATCAGAAAATCGGATGAAAGTGCTATTAAACTCGTATGCAAGTGTTTTAAAAATTTACATTCACTCCTGTTATCGATGTTAATAGATCTGTACTAGGCTTGATGAGCCTTTGAACTAAAGAATGAAAGAGCCAGCTCTTTTAATTGAACTAATTCATTAGTTCGTTCATTAAAGTGAACTTAACTTTTCCTTGCCAACGCTCCAATAAAAATGGAAATGTAATTTTACCACTCATGACATCTCGGTTTTCGTTGTAAGAGCATACAGAAACAATGTTTAACATCGTGTAATTTGTGTAAAAAAGTAAATATATGAATTGAGGTTTTCGGATTTCCAAAAGCATTGTTGAAGGCTCTGATGGAAATTTCGCGATTTTGGAGAAAGACGACGGAATGAAGGCGACTGAATTGTGTTGTTATAGAAGAGGACCATCGACTTGTGGAAAACATGGTTTTTGTACTTTACAGATTAATTCAAACTTTTATATCTTCACTGGAATAAAGAAACAGTGTTAATGCCCCATACACTATTAAATATTCGATAATCTTACCATTGGATAGACAATCCCTTTAATCTATTAGAAAAATCATTTAGTTTTCTTAAATATCTTATTCTCGAAAAACGAAATTTTATAACAACAGTGTAGGTACTGCAATTAATTACAAATAGTGTATGGTATACTTGGACTATTAAATATTAAGAAAATCCCAAAGAAATTCTTGTAATATTAAAATAACTTTAGAGTATTTTACTTTATTATATTACTTTCACAGGCAGCTTCAAAATGTGAATAAATAATAAAATAGGGTAATATCGACATACATCAATTAATTTTTCTGAGTTTGCAACCACTATAAAATAGTGAAATATGATTTAATATAAAAATGCTCAAAGATAAAATAGTATATAAGCAGATGCTTTCTGAAAAATGGGCTCAAATGGTATTTCTAAGTAAACATGGTACATCATTTTTTTGTGAATTAACAGCTAATAGGTTAAGGAGTCAATGAAAAGTATGGTGTATTTCAAATATGAATATTTTGAACAAAAAGCGCACAATTTAAGTTTAGATTTGATCGATTGGATTATAAAAACTTCTAATGCGTTTTTCTCAAAACTATACTTTTCATGTTACACTACTTCTTCCAACGACGATATGTTGTGTTGAACTATAGCTGAATAAGATGAACGAACTAATACTTAGAACAGCTAAAAGAACGAACTATTACTTAGAACAGCTAGTTCATTGAGCTGAACGAACCAGAAGTGAACTAATCTATAAAGTGAACTATAAAATCAAACTCTAATCTGTCGATAAAACGCTTTCCTGGCTAGGGTTGGGTAGTTAAAATTCGATTTCTTCCGAATTTCAATTAACCGATTCGAAAATTGGTGGTGCAAATTCGATTTAATTCGATTTTTTTTCGATTTTGAACAATTTTTACTGAAACTTTTAGAATTTGTTTAGAAAGACTCAAATCGAAAAATAGATCCTATTGAAATAACATCTATACATATAATAAAATTGTAACAGGTCGATGTCTATACATTATAGATATTAAAGAAAAATTAATATGGGGCGTCTTTATTTGAGAAAAGTGTTGTCATTTTGGTGCTTGTGGAGCTAGATTTAGCTCTTTATTTTTCTATTTAGCTCCCGAAATTGGGCTTTTGCGCATAGCTCTATTTTTAGCTCTTTTCAAAATTATTATCTCCAGAAAATTGTAGTTGTATTTGGTAATATATTAAAACTAGTGAACCCGCATGGCGTTAAAACGCCCAAAAAATTACAAAAACTTAAAAAATATTCCAAATATTAGTCAGAGTTATAAGAGATGCGAGAGCCATATTTCATTAAAACCATGTAGCCGTTTCTGAGTGAAGAGTAGTCTCGCATAATGCAGGTTTTTTCCTCCTCTTCAAAAGTATTTTCAAGCTCATTCATTGTTAACTCTCCTTCGCCGGATACTACGATACATATTTTAATTAACTGATGATTTAAGTCGAATTTTAGTTTTCAAACATAAGGCAACTCCACTAAATACAGTTCAGAAATAAAAATATTTCAAACCCCCTTCGATTGATACCCATATTTTAATAATTCATTAAACTTATAAAATAATTTGAATTTAACTTTTTAAACAGGTGGTAACCCTCTTCCAACACCTTAAATATTCTGAGAGTTCAAACGAAAGATTTCCTAACACTCCTTCGATTGACATTTTGATATTTCGTATAACTTGTGTATAAATAAACTAAGTTCGACATTTCAAGCAGGTGGTAACCCTCTTCAAAATATTTTCAAATTGCTACTACTACTACGTCTGAAACCGCTTTCTTTTGGCACCCAGATGGAGAAATATATGTTCTCTGGCCTAATATGATTTTTCAAGTAGGTGGCAACCTGCCTTTAGTTCAGCTATTAAACACAGCTTTTCAAAACCATTTCGATTCATACCCACTTTGTAATAATTGATTTATTTTTGAAATAATTTGAATATAATTTTTTAAACGGTGGCAACTCTTTTCAAAAAAGTGAAACCTTATTGCACATCTACAGTCGAAGGCTTTTAGTTGGACGCCTAATTTGAATTACATTTTTCAACAGGTGGCAACTCTTCGAAAAACAATGACCAGTTTGCACATCTACAGACCAAGCGATTTAATTTGATATCTCATTTTGAAAATCGGGCGAACGGTACAGATCTTTTATCCTGGACAAAAATCCTTTCGCATATTATATATGTATATAGATTGCAAATCTGTAAAATCATTGTACAAGTGTTGATTCAAATTTTTTTGGCTTTGGCGAGCTCAGGCTATTTTCGATACCTTCATATCATTCTATTTCGATTAATACTTAGAAAACTTGCATTCCTAATGCAAATGGCCAGAAAGTAAATGGAAAATGGGAAAGTAAATCAATTAGTTTCTGCAACTGCCGCGGGAGCACACAAATAGTGATACAACTTTTTAGAAAAGTATCGATACTAGTACTCATATAGAATACTCTAAAAAGGAATCGATGCCAGTACCCATACTTGCAAAAAAGTATCGATAATACTCGTACTTGCAAGTATTCTCAACAGTTTTGCCGCGAATAATTTTCAACGGTAGCCAAATTCCGTTAAAAAAGGGCTAAAAACGAGCTAAAAAAACTCGTTGTGGCTAAAAAGGGTAGCTAAATTTTTTACTTACATATACATATATAAGTATACACGCAAACATTTTCAATAACTAATGGTATACAAAAACAATGAAGAATGGAAAGAAGCTAATATTTTATCCAACCAAAAACCTTTTTGTATAAAAGAGGAAATATACGACACCAGCTCGCTGGCTCCATCAAGTAATTGTACCATCAGGCTCGAAGCATATAACTTACCAGCATGCTGGTAAAATATTAATTTCTTTACAAATGAGGTCGAGGAAAGATCGAAATGATTAGAGCCGAAATTTCATAATTTTTCTACAATTTTTTTAAACATGTTTTTTTTTGAAATTCACAACTGCAATATCGTGAACTTAATCTTTCACAAACACGGCTTTGATGCATATAGGGCAAGAAATTTCCGCCAAAATACTTTTTACTTAGAAAATTTAGCTAATTTCACCAGTGACGACACTAGTATGCTGGTACAATCATAAAATTTTCAAATAGTTTTTGAAGTCACACCAGCAGCTGGTACAATCACACCACAAGAACATACACGGTCAATCGACTTGATGGGCCATTATCTATTTTCAGCTATAGTAGAATAAAAACGTAAGGAACATACAATACATATATGTATATATGCATATCAGTCTTTCTTAGTTTAAAAATTCATCCCTTACATAGATAAAAAAATTAGATCAAATTAAGCATATACAACTTTTTCATGCCAAATATCAATAAATTTTCCAAAGGGCTAAAAAAAGGGCTAGTGCAAATTTTAAATTTATGTGGCCAAAAAAAGTATGTGGTAGCTAAATATAGCCACCAAAGGGCTAAAACGGCAACACTGATTCTCAAAGCAAACCCCAGATTGCTTTGCTTTTTCACCTCTTCCTATTTGTAAATTGAATAGTCACTTATTTTTATAGTTTTATCTGATCTAAAGGAGTTTTTGGAATAAACTTCCAATAAGATTAGCTTTAAATGTGTAAATTAAATGTGTATAGCAAAAAGCTTATTTCAAGTTTTTAAAAGCAAATATTTTATGATTGTATGACGGGTATATGTGTTTATAAAAAACATTACTTTGAAAATGAAATGCAAATGTAGAAGACGAGAAGCGAATGTGGTGAAGCCCATTTTCTTTTGGAAAGATAAGCTTTCTTTCGTAAATATTTGCATCAAGAATGGGCTAGAATTTTTAAAAAATGTAGTATGAATGCACGTACCAGAAACAGCTACTTGAGATTTGCCCATTTTGACAATTCTCAAGTAAAAGTAAACAACGCTTCAGAAACTTTAGATGCACAAAAATTTGCTAATACTTTCACAAAAATCTCCGTTTTTTAACATTTTCGCTATTAATTATTTTTATAAATCATATATTTTGCAATTTAACACAATTAAACAACGTTTCCTGTCGAAAAATTGAATATTGAGAAATATTGAAAATTAAATATTTTATAGTTTATTTTATAATCCCATTCTGCCTGTTGTTAGTGTTTAGTGTTGGACCATTTTTCATAAGGAACCGCCCAAAAAATTTTTATTTTCAAGACAAATCTTGCCTTATGGCAACGCTGTTCTTAACTCGTCGATACTTTTCGGCATTCGCGATATTTACTCAGTACTTGTCAAAAAGTATCGAGTTCTCGATACTACTCAGTCCTCATGAAAAGCATCGATATTCTGTACTCGGTACTCGTATCATTCTATCATTACACAGAAACTATACTCCGATAAGCTCAGACGGTGAATTCTCTCTCCGGCGGCCAAGTTAGAAAAGGAAAGCCAAACTTAAGCATTGATAAAATTACGAATTTCCAAATTCAGTGAAAAAACATATATTTGTATTCACTGGAAAATACAGACTGCATAATAAACTCATGGATCTAGGTTGATGAATTCAAAAATTAATTAGAAGAAAATCCTTTTTCGAACGCGCGGATTTTGTTTTACGCTTAGACAAATTTTGTGAAAAAATTGTTCGTAACCTGAGTTTTTATGGTCAATTAAAATATCTGAAATTGAAGATTTTAACAGCTTGTAAAGTATTTTTAGTTCATTGTCTAGTTTATATAAGTACGTGCATACATGCATATAAGTATTATAACCAGGGAACGGATTTTATGGAAATTGCCTTTTTTTCTGGTAAAGTGATAGAGTATATTCGATTAAGAATGTCCACGATTTAGCTTTCCCTGATTCCATATATA
>NW_023458558.1:72300351-72340003 GCF_013731165.1 Rhagoletis pomonella
TATTATAAATTTCAAAGTGAGTTTGTTTGTTTGCTACGCTTTCACGCCTTAACTACTCAACCGATCATCATGAAATTTTGTACACTGCTGTCATTTAGCCCAACTTAAAATATAGGATAAATTTAATCTCGATTAGACAAGGGGGCGTGGCACCTCCCATCTTCTTCTTCTTCTTTTTTGGCGCTGTAACCGCCTAAGCGATTTTGGCCGAGTTCAGCAAAGCACGCCAGTCGTTTCTCCTCTGTGCCAACTGACGCCAATTGGAAACGCCAAGTGAAGCCAAGTCCTTCTCCACCTGATCTTTCCATCGCAGTGGGGGCCTCCCTCTTCCTCTGCTACCACCAGCGGGTTCCGAGTTGAATACTTTCAGAGCTGGAGCGTCGGTGTCCATTCGAACGACATGGCCAAGCCAGCGGAGCCGCTGTATTTTAATTCGCTGCACTATGTCTATGTCGTTGTAAAGCTCATACAGCTCATCGTTCCATCGTCTGCGGTACTCGCCGTCGCCAACGCGTAAAGGACCGTAAATCTTCCGCAAAATCTTTCTCTCAAACACCCCAAGAGCCGCCTCATCGGATGTTGTCATTGTCCATGCTTCTGCGCCATATACCAGCACGGGCATGATGAGTGACTTATAGAGCGTGGTTTTCGTACGTCGAGAGAGGACTTTACTCCTGAATTGCCTACTCAGTCCAAAGTAGCACTTGTTGGCAAGAGTGATTCTACGTTGGATTTCAATGCTGACATTATTATCGGTGTTAATGCTGGTTCCCAAGTAAACGAAATTCTCTACTTTCTCGAAATTGTAACTGTCAACAGTGACGTGGGTGCCAAGGCGCGAATGTGCTGACTGTTTGTTTGATGACAGGAGATACTTCGTCTTGTCCTCGTTTACCACCAGACCCATGCGCTTTGCTTCCCTATCCAACTTGGAAAAGGCAGAACAGACTTCGCGGTTTTTGTTACCGATGATGTCGATGTCATCGGCATAAGCCAGCAATTGCACGCTCTTGTAGTAAATTGTTCCTGAGCGGTTCAGTTCTGCAGCTCTTATTATCTTCTCCAACATCAGATTAAAGAAGTCACATGAAAGGGAGTCGCCCTGTCTGAAACCCCGTTTTGTGGCGAACGGCTCGGAGAGGTCTTTTCCAATTCTGACGGAGCTGGTGGTATTGCTCAACGTCATTTTACACAGCCGTATGAGTTTTGAGGGGATGCCAAATTCAGACATAGCGGCGTATAGGCAACTCCTTTTAGTGCTGTCAAAAGCGGCTTTAAAGTCGACAAATAGGTGGTGAGTGTCGATCCTTTTCTCGCGGGTCTTTTCCAAGATTTGGCGTATTGTGAATACCTGGTCTATGGTGGATTTGCCAGGTCTAAAGCCACACTGATAAGGCCCAATCAGTTCATTGACGGTGGGCTTCAGTCTTTCGCACAATACGCTCGATAAGACCTTGTAACCTATGCTTAGAAGGCTGATCCCGCGGTAGTTGGCGCGAATGGCGGGGTCACCTTTCTTGTGGATTGGGCAGAGCACACTTAAATTCCAGTCGTCGGGCATGCGTTCATCTAACCATATTCTGCACAAGAGTTGATGCATGCACCTTATCAACTCCTCGCCGCCGTACTTGAATAGCTCAGCTGGCAGGCTGTCAGCTCCAGCGGCTTTGTTGTTTTTCAGCCGCGTTATTGCTATACGTACCTCGTCATAGTCAGGCGGTGGAACGTCGACTCCGTCATCATCGACTGCGGGCTCGGGTTCTTCTTCTCCACAACTTTCTGTGCTGCTGCCATTTAGTAGGGCGGAAAAGTGTTCCCTCCATAATTTAAGTACGCTCTGGACATCAGTTACTAGGTCGCCATTATTGTTCTTACAGGAGTGCGCCCCGGTCTTTAAACCTTCCGTAAGTCGCCTAACTCTCTGGTAAAATTTTCGGGCATTCCTCCTGTCGGCCAGCATTTCAAGCTCTTCGCACTCACGTATTTCTGCCTCTCTCTTCTTGTTGCGGCAAATACGTCTCGCTTCCCTCTTCAGATCCCTATAGCGGTCCCACATAGCGCGCGTTGCGCCCGATCGCAGCGTGGCCCTGTAGGCGGCATCTTTTTTCTCTGCAGCTTCCTGACACTCCTCATCGTACCAGTTGTTCTTTCGGGCTCGCTGAAATCCGACTACTTCTTCGGCGGCGGTACTTAATGAGCGGGAAATGTGGTTCCACTGCTCGCATATGTCGGTTTGTTGAAGAGTGCTCTCTGAGAGCAGGTGTGAGAGTCGAGTAGCGAAAGCGCTGGCTGTCTGTTGTGATTGCAGCTTTTCGACGTTAAGCTTTCCTTGCATATTTGGGCGCACATTTTTTGCTGCACATAGGCGGGTGCGTATCTTGGCTGCAACAAGATAGTGGTCCGAGTCGATGTTTGGGCCTCGGAGTGTGCGTACGTCTAAAACACTGGAAGCGTGCCTTCCGTCTATCACAACATGATCGATTTGGTTTCTCGTTTTTCGATCCGGAGACAGCCAGGTAGCTTGATGGATCTTTTTATGCTTGAACCTAGTACTGCATACTACCATGTTTCGGGCCCCGGCGAAGTCGATCAGCCTCAATCCGTTGTCGGACGTTTCGTCGTGGAGGCTGAATTTTCCGACGGTGGTTCCAAAGATCCCTTCTTTGCCCACCCTGGCATTGAAGTCGCCAAGCACGATTTTGATATCATGACGGGGGCAGCGCTCGTACGTGCGCTCCAAGCGCTCATAGAAGAGATCCTTGGATGCCTCATCCTTCTCTTCCGTCGGGGCATGGGCGCAGATGAGCGAGATGTTGAAGAATCTCGCTTTGATGCGGATTGTGGCTAGACGCTCGTCCACCGGGGTGAACGACAGTACTCGGCGACGGAGTCTCTCTCCCACCACAAATCCAACTCCGAATTTGCGCTCCTTTACATGGCAGCTGTAGTAGACGTCGCAAGGCCCCAGACATTCTTTGCCTTGCCCCGTCCAACGCATTTCTTGGATGGCGGTGATGTCAGCTTTTGTCCTTACGAGGACATCAACCAGCCGGGCAGAGGCACCTTCCCCATTAAGGGTCCGGACATTCCAGGTGCATGCCCTCAAATCGTAGTCCTTTAAACATTTGCCGTGGTCGTCATCATAAGGGGGGGTCTCATCCGAGGCTTTGCCTTGCTTCTTCACTGGAAGTGGTTTTTACGTGGCGGGTCCCAAGCCCAGCGCACAACCCATTGCTGGGACGGGGGTGGTTTCGCAACCAAATACACGTTTATATAGCGAGCCGCTTGCTCCAAGCAGACACCCGCTTGCAGCCGCACCTACTGGTGAACAGACGCTGCAGACTTCAGTGAGCCCTTAAACCGAATAAGTCAGAGTGGCCCCACCGAAGCTCCCTCTCTTTCTGCCGTGACCCAAGGCTCCACTCGGATTGGTTACCGCATCTCGCACATGGGTTGCTCACGTTGCCCAGAGTGCGCGAACGAGGACGCAAGAGTCGGGATTGAGTATAGCCATGCAACTGTAACTGCATACCCAGCGCAATGACTATACCCCATGGCACCTCCCATACAAACGGAATATTTCATACCGCATTTCTCAGGAAATATTTTTTGATAGATTACTGGAACTTGGTATGGAGATATATAAAATCATTATCTACTCATAGATGAGAGCTGCCACCTTTTAAAAGAATCAAATTCAACTGTAGTTAGTTATTTATTTGTAATTTATATTAAAAAATTGATGTCAAGAGGTCTGTTTAAAATCTCAAATTGAGTTCAGGGGATAAGATAATTAATAAAAGTATGACAAGTGAGCAGTTTAAGAAAGTTTTTGTTTGAAAATATTTTGAAGATAGTTAAACAAATTTTGTACCTCCTGTTTTTTAATTGAGTTTCTTGAAATAAATTTTACACGTAGAAATTTCATACACTCAGCGAAGTGGGTGAGGGCGATGTAGTAAAACAATAAATTCATTTTAGTTTGCAGTTTTTTGCAAAAGATAATAGTACTACAAAAATTCTGATCTTTTAACAATGAAATACATGTATAATATTCTTTTAAAATTGTTAACAACACGAAAGATGACGAGAGTATATTAAGTTTCACAAAAAACGACCCATTGCAAATATAAAAATAAGTACTAAAGACAAATATTTAACTAAGCTTGTTAAATTCAAATCAAAGTAAATACCTCAAATGTTGACATCCATATTTATAATAAAATTCAATTTGCGAGTATATTTTGCAAAAACACTTTAATTTTTTTGATTATTTAATACTTCAAAACTGAAAAAATTTATTTAATAAAACGTAGACTTTAACAGCTTTTTAAGAACTAAGGTTTTGCCGCTAAAAATGAAAATGATCCCTTAGTACAGTGACACGCGGTATGCTTTTCCACAATCTAGCCTGTCTCGGTGTTCTCAAACCACATTGTAGAGGTTATACGATTAATATATGATTATACAAGTACAGTATATTTTGTAGAGTTGTCAAACTATCGATGGCTCTATCGATAGTATCGATAGTTTAAATTTTTGTAGACTATCAATACTCGTTGATAGTTTTTTCTAATACTATCGAAAATATCGATAGTTTAGTACGACTATCGATCATCTCTACCAATTATTTTGAAATTATTTAAATTTTCTCATTTTAATTAAAAATTTTGTTTTTTAGTGTGATGCCGACGTCATATTCAAATATGCACGCATTTAGGCCAAAATACATACATATGTATGTTAATCGTAAATCCTGTTTTGTTTGTATAACTTGTGTTTGTTTTTGAACTTTCTAAAAAGAGAAGTATTTTGGCTAAGCATTTACTTAATTTTGAATGATTATAACTTTTATAAAATAATATTTATTTCACTATGATCCTGAAAACAAAGCAACCTAACTGATTTAGCGCTATCGATAGTGCTATCGATAGTTTTGTTTTTTTCGAGACTATCGAGAATATTGATAGTTTTTCTGAAAACTATCAAAACTATCGATGGTGTGACTATCGATAGTTTGACACCTCTAATATTTTGCTTTGCTGCCTCTATGCTTAAGTGCACATTTAAGATACCTACCCCAAAATGCGCATCAAAAGCATTATTTTTAACATTTATAAGGAAACTGCTCCGATAGATGCATTCAACATACCTGCACATTGGCGATACCTGCCTTAAAAATTGTGCGACTAGTATCAATTATCAATGTAAGTATTACGTTTACCTGCACTGGCCCTACAATTACCTAATTTTACAACCTTTTATTTATTTTGCTCATCTCGCAGAATAACGAAAATGGCTATCAATTTATGTAGTTATATAGATAATTAGATAACATTCGGTAAAAATTGCGCTTGCAGTAATTTCTACATGGTAAGTGCCCCGCCAATGTTTGGTTTCATTGGGATTCGGATACCTTCCTCATTGAAGTAGTAAAGAAAATTCGCTTAAGTGCCTTTTTCGTTTACGTGCACAAGTTTTTCGTGCAAAGGATGTGCAGCTAAGCAAAATATACTGTAGTCAGTTGTGGTTAGATGGAAGTTTTCCTACCCGATTTATTTTAATTACGGTGTACGTCAACGTTGTTTTTGCGTCCAACCCTTTTCTCATTATATCTAAATGATTTAAGTGACTCCCCTACGGGAGAATCTTAGCAGATTCTTCATTAGATTTACAAAAAATGATATACGAGGTGGCAACCGTATTAAAATTCTAAATGAATAAGGTAACTCTCTCATCAGCACAGTGTATATTGGAGAAAATCTAGTCAAAATCGGTTCAGTAGTTTTGGAGATTACCGCGTACAAAGAATCGCGACTTTCCTTTATACCATGTATAGATGAATAAGGCTATTTGTTTTTAGGGAAAACAATAGATTTCCATCCAGTGTCGTTGGAATTTTGGAAATGAGGTTATTGATATTTTCAATGAGCACAAATACCTAAGTTTTACTCTTAATTCATGAATGTGTTAATATGTAACCGGATTTATCACCTGTTCTGCTTAAAAAGAGCATTCTTTTGATATTCGAGAAGCTAATTCAAAACGATTTTGCTAATACACTGAGAGGGCACAGCAGTCCCAGACGCATGATCTTTACCGGGACTTAATACCTACTGGACCTGCCTACTTCAATGATGACTATACATACTGCGTATGCTATAAGTTTTATCTTTCGCGCAAAAGGTGACTTCCAAAATTTAATGAATGATCCTTTAAAAATATTACTACTAAAACCAGCTCTATTTGCAATTTGAGAGCTGTTGAAGACACCTATCATTTCATTGGGGCATGCCCCATATGCAAAAATATTCGTTTCGGTTGTTTTGGTAAGAAAGTTTCGGACCTGCCAAGAGTTTTAAATATTCTTAAAGAGGGTAACTATCGTTCACTGTATATTTATATAAGTAACTAGCAGACCCGGCGAACTTTTGTCCCGCCCAAAATAAATTTTTTGTACACGGTAAAAAATTTAGGTTTAATTTTTAAACCGCGCTGGAACTACTTCCTTTTTTTAATCTTTTATAGTCTACTTTTTAAACCAGTCAATAGTTTTAAACAATTTTTAATATATTGTGATTTAAATTTTAGTCCAAAAAGTTCGTGGTTTAAAAATCCATCCAAAATGTTTTAATTCAGTTTCTAGGTTTCATATATAGAAAATTTGGTTTAAAATCTAAACCGAAATAGAAAATGTTTTCACACAGCGAAATGTGGTGTTGATTCAAACTCAACCAATGAAAGCACATTTACATGCGCTTCTGTAGCTGAGTGTGCAAAGCTGCTTGATACAATTGGTTGCTACTAAGGCTGTCCGGGTTCAATCCCCATCAGACGGAGCAAGAAATTTTTTATTATTTTTTATTCTTAATTATGAAAATGTTTAAGTTTAAAATTTAAACCGAACTGTTTAAATTCTAAACCCAACATATGTGCCCTCTTTTTTTTTAATTTAGAAGGTTTGTATTTGAAACTAAATTTATGTAGTTTGGTCATATACATATGTAGTCCAAAAAGTTTAAAATTAGAACCGAAATTTTTTACCGTGTATTGAAACATTTTGGTCCAACATTTTCACCAAGAGTCCACGTTCATGATTTTTAGTGACGCATTTGTCTTCTAATATTACGGCTTGGTGGTTGTCAGAAGGCATATTTGCCGCCTTAAATAACTTAGCAAAAATTGAAATGCATACAAAGATACGTAATAGTTTCAGTGCGTTTGAAAGGCGCCACGTCCCCTTTTCAAATAACCCCAATTTTCTCTAAGAGCATGGGATTGATTTCATATATCTCTATACCATTTTCGAGTAATTTACCATGAGAGGTGCCACGTCCTTTTTTCCAATAGCCCCAACTTTTCTTCATAACCAGTCGCGTTTTATATATCTTGTACATACCAAGTTCCAGTACTCTTCCACGAACACATTCAGAGATATGCATTAAGTGCCACGCCTCATTTTCCGATAACCACAACTTAGCTCCATTAGTATGCGATTGCTTTCATATATCTTCACACCAAGTTCGAAACCTCTTCCATGAACATTTTCCGGGATATGCAGTATGAAAAGTTCGGTTTGTATGGGAGGTGCCACGTAGCTTTTTCCTATAACCGCAATTTTTATCCATGAATATGCAAATGTTTTCATATATCTCCATACCATATTCGAGTAGTCTACCATGAACAGAGATGTGCAATATGAAAAATTCGGTTTGTATGGGAGGTGCCATGCCCCCTGCACCTAGCGGTATGAAATATAATGTAATGTGGAACGATTTTCCGTCATCCCTTGTCAAATTTGGTTTGGAGACAAACCGGTTTCGGCGTTGTGCCATCTTCAGTATCATTTTTCGTTCTGACACTGAAGATGGCACCAGGCCGAAACCGGTTTGTCTCCAAACCAAACTTGGCAAGGGATGACGGAAAATCGTTCCATATTACATCACACTCCTACCCTGTCGGAAACACCAACAACGAAAATGACAGTATGAAATATACTTTACATCCGATTCTCATACCTACCATATATAACAAAAAAAATTTTCATAAAGATCAGTCGAGCCGTTTAGGACGAGTTCGATTTTGATATGTATATTAGATAAGCACGAGAAGCATAGAAAAAATTTCGGGTTCACAACTATTATATATTTTAAGTTGGGACCAACAATACACACCCACAAAATTTTATTGAAATCGGTTAAGCGGTATCGGAGATCGGGATATTTATATATTAAGATACCCTACTATAAGCACCTACCATAGATACGCTTGCGTACCAAATTTCAATTTCATTTGACTTATGGTTTTGAAATTATAACTGATAAAATTTTCCACGCCTATGGGATGTGCCACGCCCCCTTTTACAAACCCATTTATATATAAGCACCTACCATTGATATATCTGTATACTAAATTTCAAGTTCGTGGGACTTATAGTTTCGGATTTATAGCTGATAAAATATTCCACGCCTATTGGATGTGCCACGCCCATTTCTACAAACTCATTTATTTAGACCATACTATAAGCACCTACCATATATATGACCGTATACCAAATTTCCAGTTCATGTGACTTATGGTTCCGAAGTTATGACTGATAACAAATTTCACGCCTATGGGATGTGCCACGCCCACAAAGTTATTTATATATACTCTATTGTAAGCACCTACCATATATATGACTGCATACCAAATTTCAAGTTCATGCGACTTATAGTTTCGAAGTTATGGCTGATTAAAAATTTCACGCCTATGGGAGGTGCCACGTCCCCTTGTTGAATCCCAATTTTTTTACCCTATTATAGGCCCAGGTGTCATGGCAATACTCTGTCAAAATTTTGTTCGATTCTGTCCGTCCGTTTTGGCTGCAACCTGGCACATACATACATACATACATACATACATACATACATACATACATACTTCCTCAAATACATATATAGTAGATATATCCAACTCGTAAAATAATTTTTGGGGATGTCTCGGCCACAGGGCCACCTATCATGTAAGTTTCAAGTCCAAATATTTCTTTAAATTGGCTAAATTATTTTCTAAATATGAGCCAAATCAGCAAGTAAAGGCAATTTTTATGAATATCCCGACCCCAGCGCCACCTAGCGATTAAATTTTTAGTCGAAATATTTTCCTTCAAGGTGCTGAAATATGTTCCAAATATGAACGAAATCGGTCCAGCCGTTTAGTGACATTCAATATACGGAAAACTCTATGAAATACTGAAATCGTGACGTCTAAGCTTTCTTCATTTTTCGGCAACAACAACAAAAAATTTAAAATTTTTTTAAATCAAAGAACCTTCCACACAGAAGGTCCAAAAATGTGCTTTTTACAGAATTGAAATCGGTTCAACCGTTTGGTCAGGCATCGCCGTCATACGAAAGACATTTCATTTTTATATTTAAAGATTGCCTCAAATATAGAGAGCTGATTTTTAATGAGTTTTCTTAAAAAATATTGTTTAGTTCTAAGAGCTAAGCAGACAAACAACATTTGTTTTTATTGTCTACAATGTTTTATTTAATGTAATTTTAAAGTTTGGTTGAATTTTTCGAACCTTTTTGTAATTCAAGATCTAGAAAATAAATAATAAGTAGTAGTAACTACTACAAAAATTTGTGCACCCAGCAGGCCACCAGGTAGTGCAGATTATTGATAAATACTATCCTCCTCACTTTTGATTTGCGGAGCATAACAACTTAAATGATTATTCTCCTTGACTAACGCACAGCAATGGTCGTACAAAAGGCAATGTACTGAAATCGTTCGTTTTCGATCGTGGGTTCCTGCTAATGCACTTGCTTTTTTCATCTGATCGTACTGCTGAGTACGTATCAGTGTTGGCACTAGTCGATTGATTTTTTAATCAATTAGTTAATTCGATTAAATTCAATCCGATTACAGCTAATCATGATTAATTTTAATGTGATTAAACAGGTTATCGTAACCGCGATTAAAAAAAATAAATTTTTAATCATTAACCCTTAATTTGATTAAGTAAGATTTTTGATTAATAAATATATGCTGGAATTTTACTGTGCACACAAGGCCAGTTAATCGGGTATGGCAAAGTTGGTTTTCCTCATAAATCTAAGCAATTTGGTGTGCATTTTCATTAAGATCTATTTTAACAGACGCTAAGCAAACTAAGTTTTAATATCCCTCTGCACATGTGCGGTGGGTTATAAAAATTCCCAATTTATGTATTACTAATAATAATAATAATAATTTTTTTTTATATATTATGCGTTTTTTTATGTGTGAAACACATAAGAAATAACTATAACCCGTGTTTGGTTTCAAATTCGGACAAACTAGACCACTTAATCAGATTTTTTTTTTTTAATTTGGATTCACGATTAATGATTAAAATTATTTAATCGTAATCACAACCGACGATTAACGATTAAAAAAATTGTATCATTAATCCTACGGATGATTACGATTAATCAATTTTAATCGTTAATCGCGATTAACATTTTAATCATTAATTTTTAATCTTTAATCAGATTAACATTTTGCCAACCTGGTACGTATGTATGTAGCTGTAGTGAGCTTTGTATAAATTTTGAAGTGAAAGTTCTTTATCGGCGGTTGATTGGTAAAAGGTTAAAGAATAACACTTAGAAAAAGACCAATACAAGAATGAAAGTAAAGGTGAGTACGTACATAGATAAAGAAAACGATAAGGCCAAAGGTAAAAATAAAAACAAAAACAAAGATGTGTAAACATTTTATTTATATATGTATATAACGGCAAAGATGAAGGGGAATATGTAGATGAAGAAAATGATAAACATAAAAGTAAAAACAAAGATGAGGATGAGGATACCGACAAAAGTAAAGACGAATACAGGGGAAGAAAGATTAAAATATTGGTAATTAAAGAGGAAAGGATACATAGAGAGACACAGAGACTCAATCTGGGAACTCTTTTGAGATTTTAGAAATTTCCGAGACTTATCGATAAAATAATCGATATTTTTATCGGCTTTTTTTTATCGATTTTGTTATCGAAATTTTTATCGATATAGTTATCGATTTTGTAATCGATATTTTTGACTATTTTGTTAGCGATATTTTTGACTATTTTGTTAGCGATATTTTTTCGATTTTGTTATCGATATTTTTATTAATTTGTTATCGATTTTGTAATTGCTATTTTTAACTATTTTGTAAGCGATATTTTTTATCGATTTGGTTATCGATATTGTGTTATCGATAATTATCGATTTTGTCATCGATTTTGTTATCGATATTTATCGATTTTGTTATAAATATTTATCGATTTCGTTATCGGCATTTTTCGATTTTTTTTCAATATTTATCGATTTTGTTATCGATATTTACGACACTTATCGATTTTGTTTTGTTGCAAAAGCAGTTTTGTGTATGTATGTATACATTGGTTATGAGACAAAATATGTAGATAAGTAACATAAGTTTCACTTCTCCAGTGCCGCCCAGGCGCACTTTATTTTTTTTACTTCGGCTACTAACAAAAGCATATATTTATGCTGGCATGAATAACATTAGGAGCACCTAACAAAATGGCCTAGTGAGCACCGAAGGCGAATGGAGCTTAACGAAATGTACTGTATATGAATACCATGCTTTTGAACGTGTGGTGGTCATATAGTCAGCTCAGCGTGCGCTGGGTGGTAATGTTCACATGCAACGGTACTTGTGAATTGGACGCGGCAAAAAGGGGTAAAAAGCTAAACAAATCGCTACATCCGATACTAATTATATCTTAAGAAAATTAGAAAATGTAAAATTGTTAATTTTTTCAAGTACATCGGACTTCCACGCTGGATTCTATTCCATTCTCTTAACAAAGATTAAATTTAAGTACTTATGTATGTACATACTTACGTTAAAAGTATATATATCCTTACTGCATCATATATTTATTGTAATGCAATGTTACGAACAAAGTGTAACGACTTCTGTGGAAATAGCCCGGGAGTGGTGACAACACCGCATAGACTGTGCCCCACTATCAATTCACCAAAAGTTTGAATGGCTTATTCTAGTAACTGGTATGCTGCAGTCAAAAGGCAGTGGCCGCAGAATAAATCCAGTTGGCAGCGTACTCGATGGTTGCATTGTGTGCGAATGTGTCACAAGTTCATTGGAATGCATCAACCGGGTGGCATCCGAACGTGCCACATGTCGCTTGGTGTACTCAAAGTTGCCGGATGGTCGTTGTTGGCTACTGTGATTGCACGCAGTTGCTTGTGCCTACAATATATTGATATGTATGCATGTGTGTTGATATATGCATATGCACACATTCATACATATGTAGTAAAGGGTGTCCTAACAGGAACGCGCTATTTGAAGTGCGCCGTATTTTTAGTATTTTGTTCGAGATACGCCATAAAAAATTTAAAGGAATAATGTTAACAGTTGGCGTTAGTCATGGAACGATATACGGTTGAACAAAGAGTTATTATTGTTAAAACACACTACAAATATGGATAATATTTTTCGTTCGTGTCATCTTACGTAATGGAGATGACTTTTTGAAATCTCTCATATATACTAATAAACCAGCCACAATTACAGAGTTCAAAGACGAAATTGTTCGCGTTTTTTGCGAAATTCGGCCAGTATGAAAGGTATAATTAATAACTCCAATTTAAAAATTTGGAATTATGTCACTCCTTATACAGTGACAGAAAGCCAATTTGCTATTGAACTTTTTTCTGCGCAAAAATACTTTCGCCCCTCTTTTCTGGCAACACAGAAAGAAGAATTCTATTTAGTGAGGGTTATAATCCCTAAGCGCGGCCGAAGGCCGCGTACGTCGAAAGAAGTTCCGCGCAAAAGTACGTACGCCGCTCTTTTTCGGCAACATAGAAAAGAGAATTCTACTTAGTAAGGATTATAATCCCTAAGAACGCAGAAAGAAGTTCTGCGCAAAAATAATTCCGCCGCTCTTTTCCGGCAACACAGAAAGGAGAATTCTACTTAGTAAGGGTACATAATAAACAATTGCTTGTATCCACATCGTGGAACCTCAGAAAACGTGGCGTCTAGTAAGTAATGATTCTCAATTATACATATGTATGTTGTAATATAAGATCACCTATATGCGTTGTCAAGAAAATAATGTGTGCAAAGCTAGCTTCTATGACAGTGTTTTGATAAATCCCAAATTATTTTGGTTGTAAAATTACAGGAGGGATTTGGAATTCTGTCGCCATTTGTCGCTTATTATTTTCCACGTTTAATTGCAGTCTATTAACTTTATATTAAAATAGAAGTAAAGCTTAGTATAATTAATAACTTTTATTTAACAATTAAAAACGTGTCCTTATGGGGCACCCTTTATGAGCACATGCACAAATGTAAGTATGTGACTGTGTCATGTTGCTGGCAAATGATTTGGCAGTGTCATGCCGATATTTACATGGATTGCCGCACTATGTTGGTGTAGGTACAATCGTTGTTGCCCCGCTTTTACTCATCAGCTGTCACGACTTCCAGACAGTACGAAGTTTTCGTTGCAGACGCGTTGCAGGCAAGATTGTGCCAACAATAAAGGCATCAGCTCATGAAACTAGCGGCTGAAGTGTGTCCTTTCATGTATCTACTTGTTTTCCAGCTTTAGATCTTTTCTTTTTTTTCCCAAGCATAATTCTTTGTTTGTTCGTTTGTTTGTTTGTTTGATTTTGGATGTTTGGTAATGTACAAAGTAATGGATCGGCCATATTAATTCCAAGATGCATAATTTCTTGTATAAATAGGCAAGTGCTAGGAAAGTAACGCGAAAGAAACCCAAGGAAGAAATAGCGTCGGTGCTACAGGATTTGAGCCCTTGACCAACAAGTCGGCAGTTCAACACACACCCATTCGACTCCAGCTGCTGTTGATATAAGGTGGAAAAATTAAATTTGTTCCCAAACTTTTTATTTTGGTTGTAGCTTCAAAACTACGCAAAATACCCGCTTGCTTACATTGCGATGCATCTTTTTGTTTAATCCTAGTGGTTCATCTTTTCCCGCTGGGTTGGTCTTCCTTTGTATTTGTATGTAGAATAACGTCCCAGTAGAAATCTTAAGCATACAACATCGCTGTTGGTGGCATGAGCTTGCTGCTGTGTATACATGCCAGTATAAATGAACCTTCATTTCCATTTAACACGCGTGGTTTCTCAGAGCGTATGCGTACCTTAATCATACACTTGTACTACTGCTGTATGCATATGTCTGTATTAATGTTTCAAACATACAAAAATGCATTAATGGAACAGTATTAAAGCATTCTTACAAGATATGTATCCCCATATGTAAATGCTACTTTTCTGATACATTTTAATATACGGGGACATACAAACAAGTATCATTTACATATGCAAATACATATCTTGTAAAAGCCCGTTTATGCTGAAAATAGTATCGCACAACACGTCCGTTCACTAAAATTTTTGTACAAGACTGAAAATATTACAAAAATTCCACTTCAAATTTATTAAGAAATGTACTTAAAAGAACGACAACATACATTCGCTCGCAATTCGCTAGAATTTGAATTTATTCGTGGAAATTCATGACTACGCATGAATTGTTCACACAAATTCACTCATATAGCAAGCATCCTTCAAGAATGCATACAACCAATTTCTACTGGGGTTTATCGCATTGCACAGATTTTGCTGTTTCTGATGCTGCTACTGACTTGGCCCAGCTTGCCGCAAAATGTGGCAAACTGCCAAACAAATCAAGCACTGCCATTCTCATTGCAGTGGTGCGGTGGCGTTGCCTAGCATTAATGCATCCAAGCCGGCGTGAATGTCGGCGTTTGTCTGTGCTCTGCTTGCAGTTGCCCATGTAAATGTAGGCATTTGAGGCAGTGTTGTTATCCTAGTAGGACTTAATTAAAAGCGTATTTTTGTAAGAGCGCCTTAGTTCACAGAAAAATTGTCGGGTTCTACCTATGTAGGTTGTTGGTATTTAAAATATTAATGTGGCGATGTGAAAATTATGGATTTAAAATGCAAAGAGCTGTTCATATTGGATATTTAATAATTTTAAGTACCCAAATTGTGAGAGTTTGTTTTTTTAATTTTTTATTTGAATTTGGTATAGAGGGTATTAACGACATGGATTTGGTATCTCAAAAATATCTAGAGTTCGGCCGGTGCACGGAAAAATTATGCAAAAGTAAAATTAGTAGATTTTTAAATTTCACGTTCGTTTGATAAATATTTTTAAGGAAACACTCTTCCCGCAAAGAACAAGTGGATAAGGTTACTTGTTTTGAAAGCTCGTGGATCATATACATATATAACTTCACTGCAAAAGGTTGAGTTTGAATAGATTCAACAAATCAATTGTATTAATAAATAATTAAGCTTTATTCAATGAAAATACAAATTTAGCGTATTAAAAGGAACAATAGTAAAACTAACTTTTACTTTCATGAATGGCACATGTCTGAGATATTTTTTTCTTAAAAATAACACAGGTTTACAAAAAAAAGTTTATGCATATTAAACAAACCTATATATCCCTTCGATACACTGAACCAGAATCCGAGGTCCGTTATATCAGGTTCAAGGTCATTTGAGGGTCAAAAAGAACAAAATATTTATTCAATAAAAAAAATTTATAAAAATTTGTTTTTGTTGTCGCCGAATCCGAATATGGGGCTGCCTTGATTCCTCATCTCTAGGTCATCTAGAGGTCATCCCAAGGTCATTCCAAGGTCAAATTCAGAAGAATTGTATTGCATTTTCAGGTTTATTCAATGAATTTTTCCCTGCTTGACCTTCCTCTGTTACCAGCATAGCGACCAGCAAAGGACATGACTTAGCTAGCGTTGCCACTGAATTTTAATTCGCTGCACCATGTCTATATCGTTATAAGGCTCATACAGCTCATCTTTAAATTAGGATACTCTTGACAGTTACAAGTTTGAATAATTAGACGGCTTTCTTTATTTGGGAACCAGCATTAATACCAGTAATAACGTCGGCCTTAAAATCCAACGGATAATCACTCTTGCCAACAAGTGGTACTTTGGACTGAGTACGCAATTGAGAAGTAAAGTCCTCTCCCGTCGTACAAAAATCACACTCTATAAGTCAATCATCAAACCTGTTCTGTTGTATGGCGCGGAGGCATGGACAATGAAAAAATCACATGAAGTGGTTCCTGGAGTTTTCGATAGAAAAATTCTGTGAAAGATTTAATGAAATTTGCGCGTTGGCGATGGTGAATACCGCAGACGATTTAACGATGAGCTGTAAGAGCTTTACATAGATATGTTTAAATAAATACTTGGGTATTATTATTGGCAATATCTTGAAGAGAAACAGAGTTTTCTGGTTGAAAAATATTGATTTACAAGAATTCTATACGAAAGGTGGTTTTTCCCCATATAAAATACATAAAAACCTTTGAGCGATCTCTAACTATTTTTTGGATTCAAAATAAGCTATTATTTATTTTACCTATTATTTGTATACCTTGTAACTTATGCCTAGAATGATGATCTGTTCCCAATAACGGTCCCACATACCCAGCAAACAATTAAGTTTGATAAGCCTTGTTTTCACTATGTCAAATTCAATGACATATGTCGTCAAATAAATGAAAACACATTGTCAAATGCGATTAGAAAACGGTATATCGACTGAGTTAGATCAGGATAGGTCTTCAGTCGTATACATGCGCGCTATACCAGCTATATGTTCGCTTTTGGCCCATAATATCATCAGCGAAGGTGCGGATGAAAGAGATAAACTTGTGTCAAAATATGTCGACAAATTTTCATGTCAAAATATGACATAGTGAAAACCAGCCTATATACATTTGAGAATGATTTGAAATCAAAACCCTTTCTCAAATGTCAAACGTTTGAAAATGATTTGATATTGATTTGACAATTACCGCTTTCTCATTAAAAAGGGGAGTTTGATTCCCATTTGGGAATATGGTTAACTCCCAAATCAATTTCAAAGGTTATTTATCAATTGTACTTCAAATGTGGAAATAAAATTTATCATAGGTAATGTTATTTCATATCTATTTTTTCTTCACGATGTGCATACCAGACATCTGCAGCGGGTGCATAATTTTCGTGTATACTCGATCATCTAACAAAACCCGTTTTGCACCATTCTCTGTATACGAGCAGAAGTATTGTTCGTTAGCGACTGAGCTCAAGACGAACATGTTGGTCACAACACCCGATTGCTTTTCATACATACTTGATTGGGTTCGGGTTCATTGCAGCTCAATATACCCGGGTGTTCGAGTATCAACCTGAGTGTGCACAAAATGTTCTTGATTGGCTTATGGAGTTTTCGTTTCTACAAAAAAAGTTGCCTTCTCTTCGCGCTCTTCTTAGTGTTACATTTTACATGTTTAAGTGTACATTTTACCATTTCTTATATTTTTGCTCATACAAAATGCGAAATCACGACGCCTACATCCATGTAGGTATTAAATGTGTGTAGATCGGCAATGCCCAAGCCCTATGCACTCAGTGCAGATTTATTTTTTGTAAAAGTACTTACATATGTACCTAAATAGTTTTAGGCTGTGTCTTCTAATATATACTATATATATAGATAGATATATAATATAATATAATAATATATATATAGATATAGAAACTATACGAAATAGATGCACAAACATTTTTGTCTACTTCTCTTCTAATTTTTTTCATTGCGTATGCACAACGTTTTCGTATGCTTTGTTGGAACATATTGGCGCCAGTTACCTTCAGCGTAAATTTCATTGTTGTCCTGCATTTTAACGCAATGTTCGGGTGTCCGTTTCATTGTTACACAAATTTTCGGGTTAGCTGCGGGTGTCCGAGTGTGGTGTTCCCTTGTGCTCAATTTATAGCGAGGGTGATCGAACAGACTCGTTCGTACTCAAAGCAGCTGTCGGGTGTGCATCTCGATCGAACACATAGTAGCCGAGTGTGGCGTTCGCTTGTAGTAATTTCTAATCAAATAAAACACTTCTTTGAGGTAAAATTTTCGAGTGACGAAAGCTGAACTAGAAACAAAATTTATGATATCAATTTCGTGACGAAAATTATACGCATTTTTTAACTGCCTTGGCAACGTAGGGAAAATCTTTTTTATTCATACGAATCGTTGCAAAAGTTCTGTTTTTTTTTTAAATTGTGTTTCTAGCAGTAAACGGAAATTCGCAACGTTCCGAATAAATAAAAAAAGATTTTCCGTACGTTTGAAAGGCAGTTAAAAAATGCGTATAATTTTCGTCACGAAATTGATATCATAAATTTTGTGTTTCTAGTTCAGCTTTCGTCATTCGAAAATTTTACCTCAAAGAGGTGTTTTATTTGATATCAATTATTTTGGGGTAGCAAATTTAAAATCGACGAAAATACAAACAATAAACTAAATGTTTTATTTTTCTCAAATAAATTGCTAAAAATTTTCTCTAAATCTAAATTATGTATTCATATCGATGTGTCTATTGAAACACATAGTTTTTCAAATACGGAATAAAGCGAAAAAGGATGATCAAGGTTATGATGATATCAAGGATGATATGTATTCAAACAAAAAAAAAAAAAAAAATATGAGAAATGATAAAAACTTATCAACTTGGTACCAACTTTGGATACAATAAACAACTGTATTCGTCTGATTGCCTCGTAGTTTAATTTGGGGTATTCACAACGGTGTCGTAAGTGTCGTATTGTTGTATGTCGTAAACTTTAAACGCCTAAAAAATATTTTAAGGGGGCTCGCAAAGTACCATCAAAGTCATATTATGAATTGTTGCAGTGTTAAAAAATAGTTCGTTGTCGTTTCAAGTTCTCTAAACATTTCTTTAAGCTTTTAGAGTTTAGTTTTGCTCAGTGGCGATTTATACATATGTATGCAAGTAGTAGCGGCACATTGGGTGAACTAAATGCATTCATACATACATACATATTTATGTACAACTATAGGTAAATACCAGGTAGGTTAAGTGCGGGTGATAAACCCATGTAGCATAGTTAAATACTGTGTACATACCTGCAATTAAAATGGGGAAGAATGTTACAATTTCGGCATGTGACTGGAAAAAACTCTAGAATACACACAAATTGTGGTTTCTAAGACATGTACGAAGTGATTAGCACAGCTGCATCCTTCGACTTGCCAACTCGCGGGAAATTCCCCGATTTGCAGGGAATTTCGGTTTAAGTGGCAATCGGGGAAAGGGCGATTTTTTTCGGGGAACTGGGTATGTTATTTTTATATCTTAAAGTAACCAAATTAGACGTATTGGTTAATTTTTAACCATTTGACAATTTTTGGAGCGACATTTTTAAATTTGAATAGCAATATCTCCACAACAAGAGTTTTCCCAGATATAAGATATATACGAGATGAAAGCTAAGGTTTTGGGCTAGACTTGTGGAAACTTAGAATAAAATCGACTGACCAGTTTTTGAGAAAATGCCCGAAATCTGTATTTTCAGCAGCCCGATTTTTAGTTTTCAGGCGATAACGTTATGGCGTATTTATATTCTAAAAACACAAAAGACAGCGTTAGATAGCTTGTTTGAAGACCCCTCTACTGATATCCACATAAATGACATGGACTGAGTAGTGCGGCCTCAGTGGTAGTTTAAAAAATTGCCTTTTTTCGAATTTCAGGCAGCAGCCACGCCCACACAGGCATACGAATCAAAACATCCTGGAACAAAACCTTCTTCGTTTTTTGTGTACTTTAATTCCTGAAAGTTTGAAAAAAATTAAATGGTGGTACGTACATACGCCACATACATACCAAAGCATCTCGTAGTGGAGACACGAACCAAAACACATTTACATCTATATCTTTCCAACTAGTGGCCGGAACTTAATATATAAGGTATCGTTTGAAAGGTATTAGCCTATAGAGTAACAGTAAATATGTTGGGTGTATCCACATGCCCCCTTAAACCGGCAAAAGCAAACAAACGTTTTTTGTTTTTAAGAATCCGGTTAATCGTTTACGAAGCTTGAATATATTTTCTGGACACACTCTGCAAGACTTTTCCAACGATATACATGTCGATTGGACGTCTGGATAAAAACTTGCAAATCTGGTGTATATATAAGCGAGTCATTTCAGCATGCTACTGTTGCTGCTTTCGTCACTCGCGCGCACTGCCGTGCGCTGTGATAAATTCATCTTGAGGGGTTGCAGCTTCTTCAATCCGTGCAAACATCAAATCCACTATTTGTGGGCTCTCTCTTTGAATATTGTTTTCTATTCATTGTTCCTTTTTTCAATTGAATTTAATTTTATTCTTATAATTTTTGATTTAACAATCAATATCAAATGAATTTCAATTGTAAAATGTAAACCTCGTTTTCAACTTGAGAATCATTTGAGAAAAACATTTGCTATCAAATTGAGAAACAAGGTCTTCTCAAACGTTTGAAACTGTCTTTGCTGGGTAGCTCGCCTTGCGCCTAATCGCAGCGTTAATACTTTGGGACTCGCTGAAATCCGACTACTTCTTCGACGGCGATACTTAATGAGAGAGTCGAGTAGCGAATATAACGGCTGTCTACTGTGATTGCAACTCTTCGACGTTGAGCTTTCCTTGCATTGTTGGGCGCACATTTTTTGCTGCACAGCATTCCTTTATATGGCGCGGAAACGATGTCAAACACAGAGAACCGCAAAATGTTCGGCCCTGTTAGCGAGGGCGACCATTGTCTGCTCATTAAAAACAGTTTTTCAAACTTTTAGCTTGCTTAAATTCGGAAACATGTATTTTTCAGGAAAGTTTGGGAAAGTGTATTAGAACTAGGAAAAAAATAAGAAAACCATACATTAGTAAATTAATAAATTTATGCTTACGCCTACTTTTTCAATATGCTTCAAATCATTACATTGTAAGCCAAATAATTTTGACCGCATAACTGTAAAAATCTACGCAATGGCCAGCAGTAAGATTTGCCCTTACACTGGCTTAAATTATGAAACGAGAAAATAGAATAGAAGATATGAGCAATTCTCACGAGTTGTTTTTTGTGTCACTCCCTTCTCTCGGCATGCTAAAGCATTCTTCTTGCATCTTTTTCAATCAATGGAGTTCCAGAAAGAAATGCTACAAAAAACAAATCAATTATAATAATAGATTGGCGCTTACACATATGTTAGTGTTTGGCCGAGCGGAGGGACCTACAGTTTTACGCCGACTCCGAATGGCGGTTGTATTTTTATGAGAAGCTGTTTTTCATGGCAGAATTGCACTCGGAGGTTTGCCATTGCCTGCCGAGGGGCGACCGCTGTTAAGAAAAAACCTGTTTCTATATTTTTTGCGATGTTGCTTGACCAGGGCTTGAATTCAAGTGCTGATGAGTGAAAGCGCGCACTGCTTACCACTACCAATTATTTTAACAATTTTAGCCTTAAAACGTTTATTTAGGCGAAAAAGTACCAAAATTACAAATTTTTTCATTGTCACTCGAAAAAATCATAATTGTTTTTTTAAACTTTCTGAAGCTTTCAAATTGAATGTTCATATGAGACGTCCATTGCGTTGGAACCAAATACAACATATCAGTGAAGTTTCAAGAGTTTACCGTGAAGTTAAAATAGGCAGACACTCTAAAAAATCTGTTGAAAAATGCTACGATAAATCGAGTATATTATTGTTTATTTTTAAAGTTTTTTGGTAAATTTAGACGATGAATATGTATTTTTCTTGTTTACACATTTTTGTGTGTAAAAACCCTTTTTTCTAGCGGCTTTACACAATTATACGGGTGAAATCAAACAGCAGATGTGTATTTTGTAGCGTGTACACACTTTCGTCGTAAATTTACGCACACCACAGCAGCTATATATACTCGAAAAAGTCCGAAATTTAAACAAACTTTTCGTTGAACGATCGAGCATGCAATATAGCGAATAATTAGGTAGGAAATCAGTTACCTACCTTTTAGCTAGGAAATCTACACAATTTTTTTTAGAGTGCGATTTTCTTAATTTTAGATACTACAAAATGTGAAAATTTTTTTCTTGCTTTAGTCGTTTTAAATCTAGTGTAATAAAACTAGTATGTATGTAACCAAATCAAAAAAAAAAAACAAAATACATTGAGTAAAAGTTCAGTATGATTTGAGAAATTAAAATTTCATTTTTACAATTTTTATTGGCACACTCGAAATTCATTCTAAAATGGTTATATGTAGATATGTATGAAGAAAGAAATATACATATACTAGATCGCTCTCACCCGCTTCGCGGAGTGTATGAAATTTCTACGTGCTATATTAGGTGTAATTTATTTTAATTAAGCTCAACATATTTAAAATATGCGAAAATCAGGAGACTTGAATTTTAATTTTTAAACCGCTAATTCCTATAATTAAAGTTGAATTTGAATTTTCAAACATGTGGAGTCCCTGCTTGATATATGGTTCTTAGAAATAAAGCCTTCCTTCCTTCCTTCCTTCAAGACTCTTCCGATTAAAACCTAGATGTTAATAACTCATCAAACTTATAATATAATTGTATTTGAATTTAGATTTAAATAGGTGGCAACCATCTTCAAAACCCTCAGAAAACTCTACATGTTCAAGCTGAACATTTCTAATTTAAACTCGGCTTTTAAAACAGTTGGCAGCCCTCTTCGAAATGTTTTCCTACTAAAACCCTATTAAATCCCTCTTGACTGACGTCCATATTGTGATACATATTCCAATTATCAAAATCTTTTAATTCAAGAATAGTTTGACTTTTCAAACAGGTGCAACCCTCTTTCATTTGCCACCCATATATTAATTTTTCAGATAGCTTGCAAATAATTAATTTAAAATTGGCTTTTCGAATAGGTAGCACCCCTTTTCCAAATACTCAACTTTTTTAAGCCTCTTCTCATCCATTCTTTAATATAAATTTCAAATAAATAATTCCCCTAATTCAAGTCGAATTTGATTTTTAAACAGGTGGCAGCCATCCTCCATGAGTATGGAATTGTTTTATGTACATATATGTATGTTTGTATCTATACCCAGTTCTTGTACTCTAACAAAAATATTTTCTGAGATATGATATGCGCTATGAAAAATTCCGTTTCTATGGGAGGTACCGCGTCTCCTTGTCTAATCGAGATTAAATTTATCCTATATTTTAAGCTGGTCTAAATGACACCAGTGTACAAAATTTCATGATGATCGGTTGAGTAGTTGAAGCGTGAAAGCGTACAAACAAACAAACTCACTTTCGGATTTATAATATTAGTAAGAAAAAGATAGGGATGTATGTGCATAAGGAATACTGTGTAAAAATCTCCCACGGCAATATTAAATTACTTTTAAATAATACGACTTTTAAGTTAAGGCGTGCGAGTAAAAGTGTTAGATGACTGCGTATGGTGCTACGGGGCGTATACGTAACATACACAACTACCGGTATATAAGCATGAGTGGTTATTTCTACTTTTTATACCCGAGCGCACTTGTGCACAAGGGTATATTAATTTTGTTCACATAACGGTTGTTTGTAACAGCCAAAACGAATCGAGATAGATATAGACAAATGTATACATAAATGATCAGGATGAAAAAAGAAATCGATTAAGCCATGTCTGTCTGTCCGTCCGTCTGTCCGTCTGTCCGTCTGTCCGTGTACACGATAACTCGAGAAAAAATTGAGATATCTCAACGAAATTTGGTATGTAGGTTTCCCTTAATCCAAGGTAGGTTGGTATTGAAAATGGGCGAAATCGGACTTTAACCACGCCCACTTCCCATATAACGGTAATTTCCAGAAATACGAAAACTGCGATATTTTAGTAACTACTGAAGATAATTCACTCAAAATTGATATTTACAATAATTTTTAGACGAAAAATAAGAATATTATAAATTTTTGGAAAATGGGCGTAGCCACGCCCACTTATGGTTACATGTGTATATCTTGGTAACCGCTGCACCAATTTCTTCCAACCTTGGCACAGTTGTTGGCCTTCGCATAACATACCAAATGGCCGAAAATTTTTAAAATCGCTCAATAACCACGCCTCTTCTTCTTCTTATTTGGCGCTGTAACCGCCTAAGCGATTTGGCCGAGTCCAAAACAGCACGCCAGTCATTTCTCTTCTGTGCTAACTGACGCCAATTGAAAATGCCAAGTGAAGCCAAGTCCTTCTCCACCTGGTCTTTCCAACGCAGAGGAGGCCTTCCTCTTCCTCTGTTACCAGCATCGCGGCCCGCGTTGAATATTTTCAGAGCAGGAGCGTTTCTGTCCATCCGAACGACATGGCCAAGCCAGCGGAGCCGCTGAATTTTAATTCGCTGCACTATGTCTATATCGTTGTAAAGCTCATACAGCTCATCGTTAAATCGTCTGCGATATTCGCCATCACCAACGCGTAAAGGTCCGTAAATCTTTCGCAGAATCTTTCTCTCGAAAACTCCAAGAGCCGCCTCATCAGATGCTTTCATTGTCCATGCTTCCGCGCCATACACCAGCACAGGCATGATGAGTGACTTATAGAGTGTGATCTTTGTACGACGAGAGAGGACTTTACTTCTCAATTGCCTACTCAGCCCAAAGTAGCACTTGTTGGCAAGAGTGATTCTCCGTTGGATTTCAAGGCTGACATTATTATTGGTGTTAATGCTGGTTCCCAGATAAATGAAGTCGTCTACTTTTTCAAACTTGTAACTGTCAACAGTGACGTGGGTGCCAAGACGCGTATGCTCTGACAGTTTGTGTGATGACAGGAGATACTTCGTTTTGTCCTCGTTCACCACCAGACCCATTCGCTTTGCTTCTCTATCCAATCCCGAGAAGGCAGATCAGACGTAGCCCTTGTTTTTACCGATAATATCGATGTCGTCGGCATACGCCACGCCTGCTTCCCATATAACGGTAATTTTCAGAAATACGAAAACTTCGATATTTTAGTAACTACTGAAGATTATTCACTCAAAGTTGATATTTATAATAAGTTTTAGACGAAAAATAAGAATATTATAAATTTTTGGAAAATGGGCGTAGCCGTGTATACCTTGGTAACCGCTACACCAATTTCTTCCAAACTTGGCACAGTTGTTGGCCTTGGTACAGCATAAAAAACCGCCGAAACTTTTTAAAATCGGACAATAACCACGCCCACATCCCATATAACGGTAATTTAGAGAAATACAAAATCTTCGATAAATCATTAAATATTGAAGCTAATTTATTCAAAATTGATGCTTGCAACAATTCTTTACCAAGAAATACGTTTATGGTAAAATTTTGGAAAATGGGCGTGGCACCGCCCACTTATGATCACATATAAGTATATCGGTAACCGTTCTACCAATTTGTACCAAACTCGGTATGGTTATTGTACTTGCCACGTGTAAGCAAAACGTTGAAAATAATTGAAATCGGACTAAAATAACGGCCGATTCTCATATAACGGTAAATTTAAGAAATGCTTGAAACTTCAATATTTCGAAATTGAAGGACGCTAATTTACTCAAAATTGATACACCTGGCTTACCATCTAGCGGAAGGTTTCGGAAGGGTGAAAAAACATATATTTAATACTTGCGCCGGGTATTTAATGTTCGGCTCCGCCCGAACTTAGACTTTCTTACTTGTTTAAGTTTTCATTTATGTACATAAATACAATGAAGATAATGCATAGGTGTAACACCATTCTAGTTAATATTCATCTGTGCTAAAATCTCATCGGAGCTGTGTGAAGTGCATTATTGAATGATCTGCTATCTATTTTCTGGGACCTTGAAATATCCATGGAAAATCTTTGAAAGGGTTCTGAATTCATGCCGTTTAAAATCGCCTTTTCATATGACGAGTGCCTCTAGCTTATTTTTCAACACTCTCTCGCATATGTTTGTAAATTAGTCGAATTGATTTGAAGAAAAATTTTCACTGAATATCTATGGAAAATATGTGTCTAGATGTGTAATCCGCCTAGCGTTGGTTTACTATTTTTAATTATACTTTGGAAACCAAAGAATATTTTTCCGGTTCCGTTTGCACAGATGTATGTGTGTGTACATACATGCATATGCATATGCATAAGGTCATAAAAGCAATATGAGGCCAACGCGTTGGAACGCATTGTTTGCAATGTCGTTGGACTGCACTGGCGACCGACAGCAAACATCGCATGTACGAGTTTAAGGTGCCGCCAACAAGGCGTTGTTTCAATTTCACAGCACATTTTTAGGCGTTCAAATTGAATTCATGCGGCGTGTTTGGCTCTAGCACAAATTCATATTTCCAACATGGACATACGTGTCACATATATACGTATCTATATGTATGTACACATTCACATACTCATTATATGTATATCCATATGTACATAACCACCCTGCAGTAAATCGCGCTAGTTCAGGACTAGCGCAGAACTAGCTCCTTAAGAGGCGGTACTGGTTCTCGATCTATCTCAACGCAATGCTTTCAACTGCCTATTTTTCCATGGCGAAGGGGAAATTGCCCCCCTCAGCAGAACTTTTGATCTAGTTCTGAACTGGTTCCATTTTGGACACATCTGCGACAATAAGTTTTTTATTAAAAAAAATTCCGATTATTAGATTTTTTTTTATATTTTTTATATTAATGATTTGATACATATCGATAGTTCGATGAATTTCAAAAACACTAAAATCCGATAACTCAACAAAATTCGTTAACTCGACCAATTTCAGTAACTGTGAAATTCGAGGGCTCGATAAATTTCGATAACTCAAAAATGTAAATTCTTTGGATACCTTTAAAAATGTTTACTTTTGACAGCTCCACATTTTTCGAAAGCTATCGAAAAATTTTGATAGCTCATTACACTCTGTTAACACGATAAAATTCGATAAGCAGTGATAAATCGATAATCTTGAAATTTCGATTAATGGATTTATTTTGAAAATTCCATAAACTTCGATTCGATGAATCAACCAATTTCAATAGATAAATAATTATCGATAACTCTGTAAGTTGAAAGAACTCCATGCATTACTTCATACATTGATACATTTCTTCAACTTGACAAATTTCGATAATCCCACATATTTTTATAGCTCGATAACTCTCCGTAAATTTCGACAACTAAGTTTCTGGGTCTATAAATTTCGACAACTCAATAAACATTGATCAATTTGAACAATTCGATTGAATTGAGATTGAGAACAGGGATTTCCCCGTTTTTCGAAGGTAGCCTCCAAAATCGACATATGGGCCTTCGAAGTTCGAAATAGGACATTTGGTAAAAAATTATATTTAATTATTGCATGTAAATTACTAAAAACCTAAAAATATAGACGTAGTCCTCCTTTCGCTCTTATTTAAAGGGTATATAACTTTTTTTGTGCAAACATATATTACAGGCGCTATAAGGGTCAAAATTCAGGTCTTCGAAAAACCAAATTCCTTATATTGCAAAGAATTTTGAACTGATTTAAAAAAAAATTATCTTTGTAAGGCGACTAACCCCCATTCTTCCTATATGCATATTTGTATACTTACTTCGTATATGAAAATTTTAGAAAAAACACATTTAAATGAAAAAATACCTTAAAAAAAATATTTTAAACAAAAGAATTACCAAAAGTTTTCTAAAAAATTGAAGTCATTGTAAAGACGATTATATCCCCTTTATTCTGATAACAATATTTGTATACTTCGTATATAAAATTTTGAGAAAAAAGACATTTAAAGAAAAAATACCTTTTTTATAAAAAAAAATTAAACAAAAAAATTACTAACCGATTTTTATAAGGCTTTTAGAATTATAAAGGCGATTAAAACCCCTTTCTCCTGATATGCTTATTTATACTTCGTATATAAGAATTAAAAAAAAAAAACATTTTTATGTAAAGGAAAAAATACCTTTTTTTTTATAAAAAAGAGTATTTTAGACAAAGAAAATACTGACGAATTTTTAAAAAATAAGTACCGCTGTAAAGGCAATCAAACCCCTTTCTCCTGATATGCATATTTGTATACTTCGTTATAAAAATTTGAGAAGAACCACATTTAAAGGAAAAAAAAACTTTTTTTTTAATAAAAAAAAAATTTTAAACAAAAAAATTACCAACCGATTTTTGAAAAATTGGTACCGTTGTAAAGGTGATTAAACCCCCTTTATTATACTTATATATATTTGTATACTTCGTATATAAAAATTTGAGAAAAACACTTAAAAGGAAAAAATACCAATTTTTTCTTAATAAAAATATTTTAAACCAAAAAATTACTAATTATTTATACAATTGGATACTTTATTGAAATAAAACGGAAAATTACGGTTTATTTTTATATATAAACTGTGATGTAAAATATCAAAAACCATGGTGTTTTATATTTTTCTATGCCTTAGACTTCAGTTACATATACTTTTGTTTTATTTTTAACAGGGCTGTAGGTGAACAAGAACAAATTAACGCTTAAACACTAATAATTATTTGTTTTATTAAAAAAAAAACGGTACTGTTTTTCCATTGGAATTATAAAATCTATTATATTGTAAGACGTCCACCAAAATGTTTCCAAAAAATATTAAGATTTAAGTGAGCTGGGCCGATTTGCAAATACCACCAAAGATGGAGTTTTTTTATGAATAAAAATAGTTTCTTAAAGATTTTTTTTTGGAAAAAATCTCCTCAAATGAAAAAACGGGTTAAGCTTAAAAAATTTCCGTAAAAATATTTTCAAAAAATTAAAAAAAAATTTTGAACGGAATCGTAATAAAGAGATTTTTGATGCTGTTTTTAACTTTTTTCAAAGATTGGTATAAGAAAAACTTGAATAACTGAGCCTAAACTTTCCCGATTTAGATATGTGAGATATCATTGGGAAGGTATTTTCTCACCCATTTTATTTCTTTGCTAATAAACTCATTCAAAGGATGAAAGGGAAAGGTAGGCAGAACGAATATCATTCAAAGTTGAACTAAGATGTGTTGGTAATTAAAAAAAAAAACAAATATTGGGACGCGAATGATTTTTTTTGCACATAAATAAAAAGAGTGGGAAAATACCTTTCTACTGAGATCCTATAAGTCTAAACCAGAATAGTTTTGGCTCAGTTATTTTTGTAAATCAATCTTTGAAAAAAGAAAAGAAAAACAGATTCAAAAATCTCATTATTACGATTCCGTTGAAAAGATTTTTAAATATTTTTAAGCTTAATTTGTTTTGTCATCTGAGGGGCCTTTTTTCAAAAAGTTCTTTAAGAAACTATTTTTATTCATTAAAAAATCCATTTTTGGAGGGATTTTCAAATTGGTTCAGCTCGCTTAAATCCTGATATTTTTCCGAAATATTTTGGTGGACGTCTTAAAATATAATGAATTTTGTAATCCCGGCGGAAAAACCGCAAGAAAAAATTTGTATTTTCTAAAAGTTTTATTTACAGAAGTATACAAATATGCATATTAGACGAAAGGGGGTTTAATCGCCTTAACGATGCCAATTTTTTAAAAATCGGTGAGTAATTTTTTTGTTTACAATATTTTTTTTATACAAAAAAGGTATTTTTTCATTTAAATGTGTTTTTTTCTCACATTTTTATATACCAAGTATACAAATATGCATATCACAAGAAACGAGTTTATATCAGCTTTACAACGATATGAATCATGATTTTAAAAACAAGTTCAAAATTGTTTGAAATATTAAGTTTTTAATTTTTCGAAGATCTGACTTTTGACCCGTTATAACACCTGTAATATAAGTTTTCACAAAAAAAAAATTTAACACCATATAAATAAGAGCAAAAGGCGGACCACGTCTGTGTTTTTACTTTTTTTGCTTTTTACATGCAATAAATAAAAGTAATTTTTTACCAAAGGTCCAATTTCGAACTTCGAATGCCCGTATCTCGATTTCGGAAGCTAACTTCGAAAAACGGAGGAATTATTTTTTTTCACTTATGACTCAGTCTCTTAGGAATCTCCTGCAGATAAACAGAGTTTTCGGATAAACAAATTTTGATTTTTAAGAATTCTAGACCATTTCTACGAAAAGTGGTTTTTCCACATACAAAATACATGGAAAACTTTGGGCGCTTTGAAAAAAAAAAAAATTGCGGTATACTTTTTTCGATATAGAATACTCCGAGGGGGTGAGAGCATACAAATTCCGACCTTACTTTTTCACATACATTTTTGGACCAACCTAATGTACATGCTAGTGTAGATTTAATTGCGTTCATGCATTTACTGCGAAATTCCTTCTTTTCGTTCAGCTCAATAGGCGAGTGCGCGCACAATTTTAGTAGCCATTAAGGCTGCGCTTGCATTGCGACTCGACGATGCCTTCCCGCCCTTCACAGCGAGGCCTCTTTTACCGCTTTAAATTCTCAACGCTTTACCCTTTAGAGTTATTCGTCCATAATGCACGCATGCCAGGCGGAAATGCTGGCTGGACCCCACTAAGAAGGCGATTACATTGACACCGGGAGAAGAGGGCGAGCGAAAAGTGCGAACGACTGCATTCGGGGAATGGGCTGATTGAGTCGCCGTTAGCTTGCGATAGCCTCAAGGTATTATGCGGGGCTGAAGTGCCAGTGGATATTAGGCCAAATGAAAGGCGATGTGTATGTGAAAAAAAGTATATGTTCTTATGTATGTATATACATACATATATACCCTGTCGGGAATTTCGTAGTCGAAAAACTATGTGTAAATTTTTTCTTTCACGAAGAAAAAACAATTATGTGTATCCTCATTATGTGTTTATTGATAGCTAGTATGTAAGTATGTATGTTATTATGTCGATATGAATTCATAGCTAGTATGTAAGTATGTATGTTATTATGTCGATTAAAAACATATTAATTAGCACACTACTACAGTGTATTAAGCTAAAAGCAAACTGGCTTTTTCGCGACATCACCATGTAAAAGTAGTCAGTTAACATCAAAGTACACAGAGCGAAAACGACCTATTAAAATAGAACAAAAGTAAGACGTTATCTCCATGGCGCCACTAGACACAAACAAAAGCGCAAGCTTAAAAGTTAAGCGCGAAAAAAGACACATTAACTTCGGCGAAGAAAGGTGTTTAAATCTAGTCGACGGCGAAGAAAGACGCGAAAATTATTTTCGCGGTCAACTATGTTTGCGGGTGTAATAAAATGGACATTCATTCCCCAAAGAGTTTTTGGGGAATAATGCTCAAGAAACAGTCCTCGGCTAGGTATACCGGCAGGTTCTGCAATTCACTTCCGAGTGAATTTGAATTCAAGTTGGTAGGGGTTGAAATTCACTCGGAAGTGAATTGCAGAACCTGCCCGAATCGCATCTTTTTTCGCCGTCAACTGAGTTTACACGTCTTTTTTCGCCGACGTTTTTTTTTACGAGTCTTTTTTCGTTAATGCGTCCTTTTTCGCCGTCAAAACGATGGCGCGCCTTTATTCGTGTCTAGTGGCGATGGGTTTTCTTTAAGACGAAAGTTTCGTTTGTTGGGGGGATTATCTTTTAAATGAAATCAAAAATTTCTCTCTATTTTTATCAGGGAACCTAATTTAAAGCTAAGGAAATAAAAGTTAAACAAAAAGTCTGCGTTGCCTGTCCTCGGACCCGATACCTCCTGAATGGCGGTTGACAGCGCTATCTACTCGTTGGTCGCCTTACCGACACTATTCTATTCAATAATAATGGCTGCGTTTCTTTACACATTCCAGATAATCCCATTTCACAGCCAGAATAAACAGAATGCGTTTGAAATGTACGTTAACATATCATCAGGAACGTTCTAAAGAATAAGTAAACAAAAACGTTTATTCCAACCATTCAGAATGGATAAAGAAATACAGCCAATATGAATTTAAAATGAATTCAAGAAGACGTCACATAAAATTAAAAGGAAGTACTATTCACAAGAAGACATTTGATAAAATTTTGAAGTTTGTCTCAATGACAGGCGGTTTTCTCTATTAATGAAAACGATAAACAGTTTTACTCCTTTGCCTAGAAACTTTTCATAGGAACAATCTTTTCGTTTCAAAAGGTTCTATATCAATTATTAGTTCCGGAGCTTGTCTGGTCTCCCCTTAAAATTGCAAATAGTTTACTACTGATTCAAAATAATCTACGATAAGTAATTTTTGAGCAAAAAACGAAACTGTCTTCAATTCTCATATAAAAATGTGAGAAAGTAGTTAATTTCTCTATTATGCCATGATTGGCTCTAAACCAAATTGGTATGGGACCACTTCTGAGGTACCATCTTTCCTTTAAAAAAAAAGAATTATAAAAATCGGTCAACGTGGTCCACAGTTATGCGGTAACATATAAAAAAAAAATTCTGAAAAAATTGATAACCTCCCTCTCTTTATGAAGTCGGTTAAAAATAGCTGTTTTTCCAGAAGTCGCAAAAAATCGCAAGACAAAATATCGTGATATAAGCTCACAAAGTAGAGCACTTTTATTCTTTAATAACTGTATCTCAGCCAAACCTAGTCCAAATTTCCTAGGCTTATATAAAGTTGAGATTTAGGAAAAGTCTAATAATTTATTGTTACCAACAAAAGTGAATTTATCGCCAAAACGAAATCGAAATATTTTGCTATCACACATCTTTAATGTCTACTCACTCGTAGTTTTAGTCTCCATACCAACTGTTTTAAGAATATGTTCTAATATGTATATAACAGTTATTACACTTTTCACTTTATATCTGAAGCCTAATCGAATTTTCAATTGTTCAACTTTACTCAATGTCTGGTTAACACTAATCTGCGGTTAAACATCGTTGTCGACGTCTTCGACTCCATGCATACAACAGGGAGTCGGTAACGGCAAAACAGCTGACTGCCAGTTCAACTGAATTAACCAGGCCTGTATTTGGGTTTCAACTCGTTTTTATGCTTACTGGCTTTACCCGAGCAGAAATGAAGCATTCACATAGTAAAAGTCATACCGTGTTTAAAATTTGTGAGGTTATATTGCAAGTATAGTTAGTTGAGTTCCCTAAGGGGGGTGTGCATTCATTTGTGAGCTTGTTTATGTAAGTATGATAGCTTGTGTTTGTATGTACATACATTAGGGTAGCCCAAAACAAATTTCCAGCCACCCCAGAGTAATGAAAACAAATACCCGTATTTTTTTTTAATGCATTTAACCCTGCCGTCGCACACATGGCCACAGTTAAGTCAGAAGTGGCCAAAAGTCTAGTATTGAATTTTATTCAAATTATTTTATTTTCGTTTTATATATAAATAGTAGGTAAAAAGTCGCGGGTTCAGGCTATTTTATAAAAATCCATTTGCAACCAATTTACAAAAAGAGATATCGTTGACTTACTTTTTTACAAAAATAACGATATGTACTCTAGTAGCGATATCTGCTGAGATTCAATGGGTTTTGAAAATTTTCAGAGTTCATACTGAGTAGATACGCCATTTCTAATTTTTAAAATGTAACATCCTTTTCGTAATATTCGATCTTAAAAATCTCTAAGAAGCGAATTTTAAAAGAATTGATGTACATTTTTTTTTTAAGTGATATTAAACCGGCCATTTTGAATTTATAAAATCTGATACTAAATTTACAATTTGTGACCTCAATAATACCCACGAAACATATTGGTCACACCATTTTGAATTTTTTAATTCTGAGTTTGTTTTCGCAATCAGCGACCACATAAAACGCTGAGTAACACGGTTGAAGCTAATCCGATTGATTTTCAATATATCTTCCGCCGTATTGGATCAGCCATTTAGAATTTTTAAATTTGATATCAGATTCTTAATGAGTGATCCCAACAACACCCGAGTAGCAAGTTTCAAGCGAATCCGATAAGATTTTGAATTTTTGCCAGCTGAATTCAATAATGTATTTAATAGATTTGTTTTTTATAACTTTCATACTGTCACTGAAAATCCAGTTTGCGGTTAAAAATTCGCATTCTTTTCAAAAGTAAGGTGTCAGTTTACAGGGCTTGGCCTGTAAATATGCAATAGAGCTTTATTCTTTTAAAAGGGTTGCCACCTGTTAAAAAAATTTAATTCAAATTATTTAAAAAGTTGAATGAATTAGATATAGTAATATCGGTTTGAAAATGCTTTACTTCGGAACTACACGTAGAAGGGTTGTTACCTGTTTGAAAAGTCAAATTCAATTTAATTTAGGGAGTGAGGTAACTGAAATATGTATAACAATATGGGTTTCAGACAAACGAAAAAATTAGACATATTTAGCAAGAAATAAGTGAAAAATAAAAATTCCTGAAACTTTAAAGTTAATTTAAGAGCCCAGTAATATAAAAGGAATGTTATAAAAAAATAACACATTGGCAAGGCATGTATGTACATTACTCAGGATCACTCTCCATGCAAAATAAAATCGCTACTGTTTTTCCATTGAAATTATAAAATCTATTATATTTTAAGACTTGCGCCAGAATAATATTAAGATTTAAGATTTTATTTAAGAAAAACTTGAATAACTAAGGTAATACATTACCGATTTAGACATTTAGGTATCACTGGAAAGGCATTTTCTATTTTTTTTTCTTTGCAAATAATTTGGCATCATAGTGCTATTGTTGGAAGATTTCTAAGCGAAATATGTTTTTCGATATAAACATTTTAATTTTGAACGAGTTTGTAGCAATTCAGCGAAAAAAATGTATTTTTCCCATATAAAATGTATGGAAAACTTCAATGCCCTGCGTCACGGTTAAGTATAAACCGATTCCAAAATAAAAAAATACAGGTATCCTTATTTTCCTTTTTCTATAATTCTGATATAATTCCCATAAAAAAGTAGATTTTTCTGCGTATTTTTGGACCACCCAAATGTATATACATATATATTTATATATATATATACATATACTTATGTGAGTAGCTTGTCGGTTAGTGGCTTCATAGCATTGCCAAACATAAATTAATTTTATTCTGCCCAGTAGATCAGCCAGCTAGTGAGATATGAGGTCTGTTCGTTGAGTGCACTAAAAGTGTAGAAAACTGCACTGCACGAACAAAATCTAGGGTTGCCAATATTTTCTAAGAAATTTATAGTACTTTTTCAAAAAAAATCTGAAAAAATATAGTACACTTCAAATATATGTAGAATTTTTTTTAAGAAAATTTATTTAATTTGATATAAATCAAAAGTTCATTAGTAAGATAGTCGCTTTATATCTCTCATCTCACCATATCACAATCTTAATAGAAAAAACTCCTTCTGTGAACGCCGAAGTTGCAGGAATAGAGAGCATAAGCGCAAAAATTTTAAGTAAATTTGGTAAATCTTTTTAAGTATTATTAAAAATGTTGCCATTTAGATCTGTGGATCTTTTAGTATCTATTGTTATTTCGGTATAAATGCCATCCATTTTATAACATTTCTTCCTTGCAAATGACTGAAATATATTTATATTTGTGACTGAAGAAATACAGTATTTTTGCATATTATGTATATTTTTTTCACAACAGTATATAGTACGCAGACCTAAAAAATAGTACAATAGGCTTCACTGCAAGAAAAACGCTCATCGAACGCTTTTTCCTGCACTATAGAAATATAGTGCGTTCATCGAACAGTCCTATGGAGTATGTCGCTGCTTGCAATGGGTAGACTCGCCACTTTGACGGCGGGCTCGCCTCTATGTTATGCTTTCGTTGTTTTTACGTCATGTTAGTTTTTGCACATTAAACTATAAAAGCCGAAGGAATCGTAAGCATTTTAAGGAAAATTTTATTGACTCATTATTCATGTAGTTCTTTCCAGCAAAGTGAATTCCTTTATTGTGGTCTCGTTTTATGAGTTGCACCGCAATGCAGCAACCGTAAAGTCATTGAAGAGAATGAAAATAAATGCGGGAGTAGAATCGAATGGCGGAAATTAAAAGGAGATTTTGTAAGTTTACACATACATATGCACGAGTATAAGTCGAAAAATGTTTATCTCTCATAAAAAATCACGTTTAAGAATGAAAGGCACGATAATAAAAAGGACTCAGATGTTTGGAAAAAATAACTTAAAGGTTTAAAACATACATTCATACCTACAAATTTCTATTAGTTGAGTTCCTTCTTCGAATCTCCATCTTTTAGGTATAAGTATACTCGTAGGTGTATGGTGAAACTACTTACACACACTATTTAGTATCAACACCGTTAGTTTGTTGTGACACATGTCGGATTAGTTGTCGCTGTAGGATAACATCCTGTTCATGTCAAGCTCAAATTTCCATCTCTTGGTAATAATAATGATGACATGAATGGCTGCTGATGCTTTTAAATTACTTAACTCTTATTCGTTGCACCAGCTGTTAATAGTTTCTCAGTACGCCGAGTATGAGCTTGAGATCTTTTTCACAGCGAAGTGTAGATGGTAAAAATACAGGTTAAAGTGTATGTATCTACGTTCAAGCGAAACCTAACTAGTTTTTTAAATTTAACAGAAAAATGTCTACATTGCGTTTTAAAGCTCATACAGCTCATAGCTAAATCGCTGCGGTACTCGCCATCAGGGATGTTGCGAATGTGGAATTTTAGACATCCGCGGATGCGAATGCGGATGTATGGTATATTTAATAAATAATTTAGGTGAGTAAATTAGGTGATTTCGGTAAATAAAAAATGGAAAAGTTAGTCCATTTTGGTATGTTTTTTTTTTTTTTATTTAGTACTAGAATTTAAAAACTGGAACATTGTATTTAATAAAAAGTAATGTTGCTGCCTTGTCGGGTTACGACCTGTTTCTTAAAGGATCGTAATTCAAACCTGCGTCACTTAATAACTACTCGCTCGAGGCGACAAACTTGAAAATATTGAAACTTGACAAAATTGTAATTTTTTTCGATTGACGCTGCACCAGTTGAGAGGACTTTCAGTTATATTTCTTTTTTTTTATTGCGGTGCAATACTTCCGTTTTAAGAATTGCATCGAGTCCGCAAATGTCGGATGTATCCTCCTAACTTTCATCTTCACAATCTGACATCATGGCAAGATCGTTTTTAAAAAACCATTTTTTCCAAAAATTTCTTCAATCTCACTCTTTTGGTTGTTCAGAATTTGTAACTTCATCACCGTTAATTTTTAATCCTTTCTTCAGTGACTGGTTTGAAAAAGGTCTGCTTATAGCGAGGTTCTAAATAGGCCGATATGGCAAATAAATTGATATTTTCTAGGAATTAAAATTTGTAAAAAAATTTTGTTTTGAAAATCGTGGCTGCCGAATTAGTTTAAAACCTTATTATATTTTTTAAAAAGGCGCCTCGGTTTTTATATTAATTTCAATTATTGGAATCATGAACGATGGAGGTCTCAGATCTGCTTAGTTCCGGGGTGACTTCTTGAAAAGGTTCACCTGTAATGAATAGTTTGTAATTCGTTTTTTAATTAGCTGACCTCGAGTTTTCCTAGTTGCAGGCAGTCTCAATTAATTACCCTCCGCTAACGATGCATCCAGTTTTATCAACAGACCTTTAGCAAATAATATTCGATAGTTGCATAGACCATTAGCATTGTTTCTGAAAGATTTCTCTTTATTTTATCTTAAGACTCGATTTTTGGGACATTGGATGCTGTACCCGAGTGGCCAGATTGGAAAAGAAAAGCTTTCTTTAAACTCTAATAACTCGTAAACTATCAGCTTTCACAAACAATTTATATAACAAAAATGGTTAGGTATATTGGTCGATGTCTTTAAGAAAGTGCTTGAAACGCATGAACGCTTGAAGTGAAACGCTTTTTAACCCTTTCAAGGCAGAGGCAAAATGGTTCTAAATATGCTTTCAAAGTACTTTTTATTTATTTTTATTTTTAGTTTTATTTTCATATTTTATTTTTTTTATTTTTATTATTATTGTTTTTAATATTATTTTACTTTGGAAAAATTTTCTGCGATTAATATCTACGTCAACATAAGAAAAAGCACGTTCAAAAGCATATTGAGACATCGACCAGTAAAACCATTTGTTACGAACTTTTTTGTGAAAGCTGATAGTTCACGAGTTATTAGAGTTTAAAGGAAGCTTTTCTTTTTCAATCTGGCCACTAGAGTACAGCATCAAATGTCCCCAAAATCGAGTCTTAAGATAAAGTAAAGAGAAATCTTTCCATTTTCCAAAAATTCCATAAAAATATTTTTTATCAAGATTCTACTTCACATACTAATTTTCAACAATTTCCATGCAATATTTACTGAAATATCGTAGTTCTTGCATTGTTCGAAAATACCGTTTTATGGGAAGTGGGCATCGTTATAGTCCGATTTCGCCAATTTGCAATACCAACATACCTTAGATAAAGGGAAACCTACATATCAAAGTTCATTGAGATATCTCGTAATTCACATTCTAATTGCATCTGAATTACCAACAAATGAAGTAATTCGCTCTACGTAATTGGGTTGCATTGGAAAACCACATAAGACCTACCCATATTCAAAGCTTTCAATACGTCTTTCGAAAGACAGAAAAAAGCGTCCAAGATAAATGATTGCAGGAAAACAAAATAGCTTTAATAAAGATTTTTGTCTGTGGGGAGTTTGAAAGACAGTAGCTTTTCACTTAACTAGACATCTAACATGATTCATCGTTGATTCACCTATCATAACTACATACGTAGCTCGAGCTATATGTATGTATGTATGTATGATCTACAGGCATCATTCTTATGAAGTATGAAGTCAAATGTTTAGTGATAAAGTGCAAAGTCATTTTGTCTTACTTCTAGGTAGTTTCAATTTCTGAATTTGATGCAAGGTCCATTTACTAGGTAGAATTATTTTAACTAGGATGTGCCGGGTGTCCGGTAGATATCCGGAATCCGGCTTATCCGGCCGATTTTCTGTTATCCGACCAACCGCCCGGAAACTAACTAAAAGCCGGCCGGATTTCGAGATTTCAATTGTAGAAGATTCAATTTAAAAATCTAGTTCACAAATTTATATTTTTTTTGTATTATCATAATCCGTTACGTTAGATACATTAGTAATTAAAGTTATTAATTTTAATATTTATTATGAAAAGAAGCATTTCCGAACTATCGGGCAAAAATCTATTTCTATTTTCAACATAAATGCCACAAAACACACTTTCTGAGTTCAATGAGGAAGGTGCTGCGCAGAGATACTTCATTGCCAGTATAAACAAATTTCGAAATTCTTTACGATTATGCTTCCACCAAAATAAAGGATCTTCTTATCTGGGTATAAAAAGTGGCTGTAACTATATTTCTCTTTTTCTAAATCGCTGCCTTTTTACAACGCTTTTAACAACTTGCAATGTTGTGTTCCAGAAACTTTCAATGTTGTGTGTCCGACACCATAAAGCAAAGCTTTGAAAAGCTCCTATAAAAAAGCATAGTGAATAGGGCGAGGTAGATGACATCTAGATGTCGCCCTATGTACTACGTTTGCTACACCGGAAATAGACGTCACGCCATTTCTTTAAATAAAATTAATTGGTGCTCGTTTGTATGTACATACATATGTAAATGCATGTGTGTGCACCTTTCTATTAATATCGTTGAATTATTTTAATATCTATTGCAAACTTTTATTCAGACGGGACTAAAAAGTAGAAAATAAATAATATAAAAAAAACTTTTTATACAACGCTTTTATAAATGGACTAAAAAGTAGAAAATAATACTTCTCAGTCCCATAGAATATGTTTTGATAACTTTTGATTTTGAAATTTTAGCAAAAGTCATTATAA
>NW_023458558.1:72340403-72344764 GCF_013731165.1 Rhagoletis pomonella
ATAAAAGCGTTGTATATTAAAAAGTTTTTTTTATATTATTTATTTCTTGTACGGTGATTGACTTATCTACCAATCGTTTGCCTATTCACATCACTATAAAAACTGAAATCAGCATCAGAGCCGTTGGCCATTTCCTCAAAGCATTGCCAAATATCCTGGTGAGCTCCCTCTTCAATAGAAGCTTTACCCAGTTTTAAGCTTTAATAATGTCAGAAAAACAAAAGGTTTGAAACTTAGGTTACAAAATATTGCAACAACGGGGCGATACGGGAAGCGGACTATATGTAAACATGCATAATAGTATGATTTTCATCACATTTTTTAATAAAAATACATCGACCACGCGTTTTTGCTTAGCGGAGTTCATTGCTTTTTATATTTTGCCTTAAACGTTTCTCCGCTATTTACCAAAAATAATCTATAAATCAGGGTTGCAGATGGAAAAGTTATAATTTTGAATACAGGATTATTTTATAACTTGCTTTTCAGGGTAGAAATTTTATGTTCTTACTTACGTATTGGATAGTTCACCTCAAAAAAGCAGATAATCTGGTTATCGGTATGTCGAAATGGTGTTGGATTTGTAGTTGGAATAGCATTTGCAAATTTTATGCTTGCCTCCATGGCAACAATATGCATTTATTTATACGCACAAGATCCTTAACAAATGATTCGAAGTGAACTACTTCGCTTGGTAAATAGTCAATATATGTAATAGGTGAACTGCAGGGACGAAATGTGAACGAGTTCACCCGAAATGAAAATTCATGATAAGGTTGAATATAACAATATTGTGAAATTTATAGAGGGCAGCAATCGACCGGATATGCGAATCCGGCGCTTATTTTTTACATGGTACCTGGAATCCGGTTATCCTGCAAAATCTCTATCCAGCATATTCCTAATTTTAACAAATTATTCAGAACCTCGATCAAACGCTTGGGTATTCCCTGCAGTGAAAACTCAAACCAGTTAGAAAATATACTAGTTCATAAACTAGTATGTGCCTACCAGTTCGACATTTTCGAAGAAATTAAGCGTTCAGCGACATCTGCCTTTGAATTGCCAAAGCCTAAAATAAAACGCAAATAATTGCTTTTCTTACAAATGACGGCTGTGGCGTCACATGAAGACTACTGGTTCTGGTTCTGGGATCGCAGGTTCGAGGCCGCTTGGAGGTAGTTAAGATTTTTAAAGTTAGATCAATGTAAGTAGGAATAATTATTTCAATTTAAATATAAATAACAAACTTAAAAATCTAGTTGCATTACAAAAAAAAAAGAAACAAATATATGGGAAGAAATACTTGTGCCATAAAAAAATAGATAAAAAAAAATATTTTATTTTTATTAAATCTAAGAATAACAAAAAAACCCTAAATAAAAAATATAAAAAAAAGAAATATAAAAACATTTCCCTGCACCAGGGCTTGAACCTGGTACCTCAGGCATACCACGCGAGTGCTTTGTTCTGTCGGCCATTGCGACTGTTGGAGCGCCGCGAGCAAAAAGGCATACTAATGCTTTTCATATGGGTTGAATTGGCAAACTATCTCATCAACTGGTATGATGCTACTAGTATTTCTACTAGTAGATGCTGATGCATAGCCTGACAATTGACATCTCGTAGGACATCGCAATGTTAAAAATACCAGTTGCTTACATTGAAAAAGGATAGAACGTGAACTAAATAGTTGGGCTGAAACGCAAACTGGTAGAATTCTAGTTTACAACTAGTAGTTTTCCCTGCAGGGTTCATACAGGGCGTATGAGTAACATTCTTCATAAAAAAAAGCATTGCTCATTTCAATTCCTCAATGCCAATTTCATGAAAGCAATTTAATTGAAAAATGACTTAAATTTTTTGAATTTTACATGGAAATTGACAGAAAATAAGAAAAAATTTTCCATTTAAATTGCTGGTGAAACCGGATGTAATTCAATTATGTTAAAATGCAGTGATTAGAATAAACCACTTAAATTATAATTATTAACTTGTAAACAAAATTAAGAAGGGAAACTTTGTTTTGATAAGATTGCCGCGAACAGATGCGTATTCTATAAGTAGCGATAAGATTCCGACTGACTGTAAATTGACGCAACGGTGTTATGCGTGGGAGAGAGGTAATACCGCAGTTTTCGTATTTCTGGAAATTACCGTTATATGGGAAGTGGGCGTGGTTACAGTCCGATTTTGCCCATTTTCAATACCAACCTACCTTGGATTAACCTACTTACCAAATTTCGTTGAGATATCTCAATTTTCGTGTACACGAACGGACGGAAAGATGGACGAACAGACAGACATGGCTTAATCGATTTCTCTATTCATTCTGAGCATTTATGTATACATTTGTCTATATCTATATCTATCTCGATTCGTTTTGGCTGTTACAAACAACCGTTATGTGAACAAAATTAATATACCCTAGGGCACAAGTGCGCTCGGGTATAAAAAAAAAATCTCGTCTTGTTAAAAAAACCAAAGATGTATTTTAATTTCGCAGGCCTCTGTTATCTTCGCAGCGTCATCCAACACGGGTTTAAAATCTAGTAGTGTCATCTTCCTAGTCGCCTGGAAATACCGAGGGATCATACAGTGACTTCTCATGGCATTTTCTGCATCTTGCTTCATCGTAGACATCGCTCCTTTCGTTTTTCCAACCACCGCAAATATCCGCACACTTGCTCCATTTGAAACCATTGTTCTGTACAAATTTGTCGATAGCTTTAAAAATTTCGTCGCTAGTGGCGTAAGTCTGAAGTACTTCGTTCTTCTTCGATTTGCATTGCGAATGGGTACCTCACTAACACGAGAAGACTGCCTCTAAAATCGTGTTGATTCGCTCTCTGACAGTGTGATTGTGAAGTTCCAAAGAATAAGTAATATATAAACTTGCGCGAAGCTGCTGCGCTTGTTACGAGAACAGCCCAGCCAGCAAAAAGTCCGAAAATTAATCTAAAAACGGGAAGAAAAGTGGATGAAACGCGGATTGTGTCTACAAAAGTACCGAAAGTGGTTGTGAAAAGGGTACATTTTCGGCTATTTTTCTGTAAATTCTCTAATTCAATTTTACGTTGACAATACGTACTGGGAAACTACGCTTAAGAGCGAGATATCCCTTTGCTGCAAGCTATTTGTGTTGTGTATGGGGTTAGACGAGCCGCTGAAGGTAATTTTAATAGAAATCTAAAATTTTTGATTTTCTGGCCGCCATGTTGAAGTTTGCGTTGTGTATGGAAAATCTAAAGAATTTGTCCGCACCACTAGTATACTCTAGCCACTAGCGGCACCCCAGGGTACCGCGTCACCCACTTTGGGAAGGCCTGTTTTATAGTACCAAAGAAAGCAGCACATACATTTGTATGTACATATGTGTTAGTTATACCTTTCATGAGCATGAAATGGTATTATAACTTTGGTCCTAAGTTTGTAAGTACCAGAATAAAAAGAGATAGACCCATTAAAATGTATACTTATATGATCAGAACGTCGAGCTGAGTCGCCATGTCCGTCTGTTTGTATGCAATCTCGTCTCTCAGTTTTCAAGGTATCCGGATGAAATTTGGTAAGAGGGTCTATTTTTAAATTGTATTAATCATTTGTCGGAACCGGAAGAATCGGACTACTATAAAATATAGCTCCCATATAACTGACTGTTCAGATATGAGATTTTTCGTTATAACTCCTCCACTTATGCAGATAGGAACATGAAATTTTGCAAATCCATTATCAACAGAATATTTACAGTGAAAATTACAAAGATCGGGTCACTATAACCTATAGCTCCCATATAACTGATTGTTCGAATATAAAATTTTTCGTTATAACTCCTCTATTTATATAGCTAGGAATATGAAATTTCGCACTGTTTTCAATAATTATCAACAGGAAATTTACAGTAGAAATTACAAAGATCGGGTAACTATAACCTATAGCTCCCATACAACTGATTGTTCAGATATGAGATTTTTCCTTATAACTCCTCCACTTATGCAGATAGGAACATGAAATTTTGCAAATCCATTATCAACAGAATATTTACTGTGATAATTACAAAGATCGGGTTACTATAACCTATAGCTCCCATATAACTGATTGTTCGAATATACAATTTTTCGTTATAACTCCTCTATTTATATAGCTAGGAACATGAAATTTCGCACTGTTTTCAATAATTATCAACAGGAAATTTACAGTGGAAATTACAAACATCGGGTAACTATAACATATAGCTCCCATACAACTGATTGTTCAGATATGAAATTTTTCGTTATAACTCCTCCACTTATGCAGATAGGAACATGCAATTTCGCAAATCCATTATCAACAGAATATTTACAGTGAAAATTACAAAGATC
>NW_023458558.1:72344774-72361068 GCF_013731165.1 Rhagoletis pomonella
CCATATAACTGATTGTTCGAATATAAAATTTTTCGTTATAACTCCTCCATTTATATAGCTAGGAACATAAAATTTCGCACTGTTTTTAATAATTATCAACAGGAAATTTACAGTGGAAAGTAGCAAAGGTCGGGTCACTATAACCTGTAGCCCCATACAACTGATTGTTAAGATATGAGGTCTTTTATCATAACTCCTCCATTTATGCAGCTAGGAACATGAAATTACCCACCGTTTTCACACATTATTAATCCCATACATCTGATTGTTCAGATATCAGAATTTTCGTTAAATTATGCAGCTGGGAACATGAAATTTCGAATTATTTTCACTCACTATTAAAGAATACTTATAATGAAAATGGTGAAGATTTGGTCGCTATAACCTATAGCCTCCATACAACTGATTGTTCAGAAATGAAATTTTTTGTTATAATACTTCGCCATTTATGCAGCTAGAAACATTATATTTTACACTATTTTCACTCAATATAAACAGAAAACTTACATTAAAATTAACAAAGATCAGGTCACTATAACATCTGTATTGCCTCCATACAACTGATTGTTCAGATATGGGGTTTTACTGTAAAACTCCTTTATTTGGACAGCTAAAACCGATAAAATTCCTTAGCTATTTTATAAATAACTAGCTGTACCCTGCCACGCTTTGCTGTGGCATATCTCTGTTATATGGACGATAAATTACACTATGCGACAGTCAAAATCGGGATGGGATGAAACCAACGGGAAATGTTATATCGGTCAAAAACAAGTTATACGTGTCCCGGCGTTTCGCTGGGTGCCCTACCTCCTAATTTTGTTCCTTTCTATAAGAAATATAATTGCCTATTTTTGTAGATTTTTTGAAGGTCGTTTAGAAGTCGCGACCTGTCGATTTATGTCAGAAAATGGGATTTTGTAGGTTTATGGGTTTTTGAATGACTACTTTTGATTCGATTTCAAAGATCGAATATGGTCTGAAAACAAGATATATAGTTGAAGGCCTATAGTCTTAGTTTTCTCATAACAATACCCAATGTTTATTTAACCAGGTTTTAATACTAAAGATTTTTTAATTATCTCTCTATTGGATTTTCTGAGGGTTTTGGCGGACCTATAGTTACTATGAAAAAATGGTTAAATAAATAATTGGGTATTGGTATTGGGTATTGTGAACCTTTTGAAGAAAAACAGAGTGTTCTGATCGAAAATATTGATTTTGAAGAATTCTATACCATTTATACGAAAAAAATTTTTTTCCCATATAAAATACATGGCAAACTTTGAGCGCCTAGAGCGATCTCTAAATAGTTTTTGATTTCATAAAAAAAATAAAAACGGTATATTTTTTTTCGGTATAGAACAATCCTAGGGGGTGAGAGCATACAAATTCCGACTTTACTTTTTCACATGCATTTTTGGACCACTCTAATGTGCATACATGTGTACTAATTAGCAAGTAGATATCAGAAACAGAGAATTGAAATAATTCCAGATCGTTAAATAACTTTTAGATAATCTTTATAATAAGGACTAGCATCTAATGGCAAAAAATGGTAACAAAAAATGTTCTTTATCTTATTTTTCTTCACAGATCCAGTACAATTCTAGACAAGCATATTAAAATACATGTGACGCAATCGTGAACTAGTAAAGATAACTCAAGTAATCAACTCATTTGCAACGGACATGAAATTCAATAAAACCGTTATTTCCTGATTTGCCGCTTCTGCCCTTCGCTTTTATGCTTTGGAATTTGAAATTCGACTTGGACACGAAATTTTATTGTGGCTCACATTAGCTGCGACAATTAAGGTATTCTCGCTCATCGTTATGCCATATTGGAGTGGAAGAGTCGAAACGTGCCATAGATACGTTGTGTCACCACGCCCGCACTACCACTAGATGCAGTGGAAGAAGAAGTTTACACGATTGAAAGCAGCTACTGGAAATTCGCGTGCGCGAAGAATGCTTTGTTGTGGACGAAGAAAGGTAGGTGATAACGTTTCACATTTTTCGATATCGAACTTAAATAGATACATATGTAGGATATGTAAATATGTTGGCATGTTGCTTGTGTGAATGAGAGTGCGCATTAAGGTTATAGATTGATATACTATGTATATGTGTATGTATGTATGAAGGCCCGAAGCTAAGTTTACTGATGAGCATACCAGGGATGGGACATCAAATCTTCAAGTTGGACTTAAGTTTATGAAAAAATTGTGCTTTAAAGCTGACGAACGTACCTAAAAAATTAGTATGTACATTTTGTTACACATTTCACATCACGTCAAATCTGCTTAATAGAACGAAAATACAAGAATCTTCCATGCCTGATCTTTGGATTTACCTTCTCTAATACGTTAAGCTCTGTTCAAACTGGAAGAACTTTTCGAGGCCAAACACAGTTTTAGGCAAGGCGAATCATTACTTCTATGTCAGTTTTAATTTTATTTATCTGGCCCTTTTTATTTCATTCAGTATTGCTGCATGCCCGAAGTTGGCTGCCTTCCACGCTTTGGCTTCTCTGAGCCTCAGAGCGCTACCATTGATGAAAACAAATACGCAGCGGTTGTAAATGAAATATCATGTTAAGCCCTTGAGGTGCCCTACTTAGTGCCCCTGATATGCCAAGTGCTGAGTCTTTGCACTTTTCCTATTAATTTATTGTTACTCCCTTTGTATAGGCCCTTCCACCGTAACAAGGAGCCGTGGGTTGCAATTGGTCTGATGACTGTACGGTGATAGTCCCCATTGCTTTCCAAAGGCCCCTTTGCACGTGTAGTATGTTGCTAGAGATTTCTTGGCTGTCTCCTCTAAATTCTTTTTCCAATTCAACTTGGAGTCCAGAATCATTCCAAGGTATTTTTCCTCTCGTGTTAGTGGACTGAAATAAAAATGATAACGTTCGTAACATCACAAGGTAGATTACGAATGGCTCTAAATCAGCGTTCGGACTTTGCACCGGTTTTTGAAAATTTGTAAAACTCCGGTTATCTTAAAACCTTCTTCGTTTAGACATTCATGTTAAGGAGGCTGGGCAGTGTTTTGGTATTAACATAGCGAGTTCCAATAAAAAATTCAAATTTTGTAAAAATTTACTGATAAAAGAAGACCCACTTAGAGCCAGATTAACAGTGCTTAGTTAAACGATTGTTAACTTAACTTAATTTATATTCAGAGTCACATATGGAAATTCATATAGCCTGAAAATATACAAATTCTAATTTTTTTAAATTAGCTCCTCATACTGATGGTCCTGTGCAATAGCGACACAATTCAAAGTTCAAAAAAACAAATACTGTTACTACAGTTAAGTGGCGCTTGTCTCTAATCCTTGTCTAATCCATTTCCATCCCTTACTAAAGTAAGCAGTAAGGATTGCTAAAGTAAGTACAAAAGATTAGGCATGGATTCAACAAGGATTAAAGACATGAGCCACTTAAAAGTAGCAACAGTTTTTATTTTTCGAATTTTGAATTGTTGGCTATTATTCTTATTTCGGAACTAAAGTAAGCATTTAAAATATTATTATTATCATTCCTCATCCTCTCCTAATAGGTATGTTTAATTAAAAAAAGTCATATATCTTATGGGCATACTATTAATTAGTGAAACAAAACAGCAAAGATGATTTCTTGTATGATTTCTAGTTGCAAAAATGTGCGTATTACCATATTAAAAATGTGTGCATTCTGCATCAGCTGATAAATGATAACTTTGTCCTTTGAAATGTGGCAAAAGTACTACTTTATGTACCTGCGATGGTGGCAATACTAACACTATTATATAAGTGCACTTTGGCTGAGGTGAGAGTGCGCGAATATGTACATATATTGCCATCAGTAACTTTAAATTATCAAAATTTTGCAAATTTGCAAACTTTTCGCATTTGGGGCTCGTCTGTCCTCTAGCACGTTTGTACGTTTCGACCGTCATTCGGGCTTTTTCGAGATGCTTACAATGGCCACAATAGTTAGAAGTGTGTCTCAGCGATGTTGGCAGTTGGTGGCGCTTCGTCGTAATTATCAGTAATAAACGGCACTATTCTTCCAAACAACAGCTCTCTGCCGTTTGCAGGTTGTCGTTTTCTGTACGCTACTTACGTTTCTCATTTCCTCCTGCCGCCACTTGTAAATAGTTTTTAAATCATTTTGCACGTAACTAAGGTTTTGCTATTTCCTTTTTTTTTGTAAACCAAAAACATTTTGCGAAAATTTCTGCATCTCTGCATCTCTTATTTCGTTAGATTTGTAGTGCCTTTTGTTGTTTGCGTACACGAAAACCGCAACGCCTTTGCATTTGGGGTCCATTGTTGTGCCACTTGATGCAACTCTGTTATAAGAGATGGGGAAACAAATCGACTGTTGCTGAAAACTTCGGTTTTGAAAAAATTTCAAGCGAGTGTCTGCGGGGTCGCTCTTGTGGTTTGACTTAAAAAACTTTTAGCAACTTTTGCGAGAAACGAAATTGATAGCATTGCTCAGTGTGTATCTCTATACGGTTTGTGTTTTTCCACTTTTCATCCCCATGTGCAGGGCTGACAAACCTAAGCAAAAGATTGAAAAGGCTCATTTTACATATGTCTGGCAATTGTGTAGATCTATGCATATATTTCAGAAACATACATATGTATATACATATGTGCATATATTTTCATTTATGAGCAGAAATGCACGTAGATTCATATGTAAATATATGTTTGAGGGCTCCCAATGAGACCTCAATCATTTGATCGTAAATAACAACTGGAGGATGATTAGGGTTGTTCGACTTCACTAGAAAGTCGACTTTCGACTTTTCGATCGACTCTGTACAGCCGACTTTAAAAGTCGACCGATCCACGAAGAAAAGTCGACTTTGTTCGACTTTTTTAATAAAAAGAAAATGTATTAACTATACTCTGCATTTAACTCACATATTAGCTATAAATATAAGAGTCAGAATACGCCAAAAATATCATGATTTACTAGTGGTCTTTAGAATAATCTGTAATTTAGTGAAATTCAATGCTAGGTAAAAAAAACAGACACTAAAGGATTTTTAAAAATTTTGAAAATTGTTCCAGTTATATAGCATGAAAATGTAGGTGGTGAGGGTTTTCAAAAATTATATTTTTGAAAAATAATTTAAAAATTTTTAAATTTTCACAAACAAAAATATTCTAAAAATTTTTTGAATCGATACTTGGTAATTACGGACAACTTTTTGAAAAATGTGGCCTTCCGATGGAGCAGAATTGGCGGGTATTGGTAGAAATATAGTGCCACTTTATAAGCATGGATAAATATGGGAGTAGCCCAGGCAGCTAGTGGATTGGGACTATCCACACGACTAATGTCGCATATTAACTGGAATCCTACCAGCAACGTTTTTAGCGGTGTTTAAAATGTTGTACCTTACGGATTGGTCAAATTCCAAAACCAAAGACTGTCTGTAGAAACTTACATAAACTCATGCAGAAAAACTTTCTTGCATGTAATTTTTAAAATAAATACCTATGTTTATCTTACCTCATTATTAACTGAAGACTGTGGAGACAAACGATTAACAAATTTGAGGAATTTGTTTTCGTATAGTAATTTTATGCGCTGCTCTTAAATGATTTGACAATGTTGTTGTACTGTCATTAAAACTCATTTCTCTACCACACTTTTAAAATTTCACTTCAGTTTTATTGGCAAATTTTTTTAAATACGACCAAACAGCACTCCGCGCCCTTGTTAGAAGATCAGTTTTTATATGCAAATAAATCAAAAAAAGTCGAGAGTCGAAGGTGAAAAGTTGACTTCAGTCGACCTCCATAAACTAAAAGTCGATCACTAAAATTCGACTTTCAGGAGTAAATGTCGATTTTGATAACGATGAAGCTGCAAATGATATATGCCAATCCAGCTAACTGCGTGAACTTGTAGACTTGACGTTCATTAAAAAAAAGGTTTGATGTTGAAAAAAGTTTAGAAATTGTAAAAATTTGAAAGAGTAATTCCGATATTATTGAATAAAAATATTGAAAGCTTGAAATAAAACTTCATTGAATAACCATATTTAAGAAACTGTTTTCTTTGTTGTTTATCGAGCATTTTAAAGCGCTTAAAATCATTTTTTGTGTGCATATTTTGCCAGCCCCCCGCTCATGTAATTTTGCTTGTTAGCTTTCATATTGACTCTAGTAGGCAACTAGAAGCTGGTTGCATAGAGGGTCCTGTGCTAAATATTATTGACCTCGCTTCCTGTGCAGTATGTACGTACATGTTTTCTTGTTGTTGTTCATTTTATGTACCAGCGCTCTAAATATGAACGCTTATTTGCGAAGTATGAGCAGTGCGGCATTTAAACGTGTCTTCACATACAAGTTTCCAATTTTGCATTTAGTAGCATCGGCTGCATCAACGCGAGTGACAGCACAAAATACGAATACGTATTAGTTACTTTTTATTTGGACACTTGCTTAAAGGAGTATTTTGTATTTGTATTTTAAAACTTTCTAGGCAGTATTTGTATTTTATATTTTAAAATACTTTTTCCTTTCATCATTTTTCGTCATAATGCTTCCACTATGCATTAAATGGCAAAAATGACAAATGACAAAGTCGGACATTAAAAAATAATCGTGTCATTACATTAAACAAATAGTCAAAGAGTTTCTTTCCACATGGCATTTTTTAAATTACATATTTTTTTTGTCATTTTAATGCCAAGTGGAAATTCGGCATAACCTAAAGTTTTCTTTGCAACACTGTCACTAATTTTTTGACATTTGTCAAATTTCGGATCATCAAAAGCGTAAGATGGTCATGCAAAGCGCAATACAAAAATTTTGGCAAGACGCCTCTCGTCCTGCAATCTCTTTTCTTCACGCATAATCATTGTTGTTAGATTTGTTTTCAAAAAACTGTAAATTTCCGAAAAAAACTGTATTTTCCACCGGAACACTTCGAAAATATTTAAGAAAGTTTTTAAAAATCAATGTTTTTTTTTGATTTTAATAAACATAAAAAAAAAAAAAATTGTTAATTTAAAACAAAATAACATATACCGTTTAAATTATATTTAACTAAGCGAAGATAGACTTTATAAATTTAGTTTTAATGAAATCTCTTTCAGTACTTTTAGTAAATGGCTTTGTTAATTTTTTAGCGCATTATATTCGATACTCAAATTTAGTACCTCCTGACTAAAAAATGTGCAAGGAAAGCTTAACGTCGAAAAGCTGCAATCACAACAAACAGCCAGCGCTTTCGCCTCTCGACTCTCACACCTGCTCTCAGAGAGCACTCTTCAACAAACTGACATATGCGAGCAGTGGAACCACATTTCCCGCTCATTAAGTACCGCCGCCGAAGAAGCAGTCGGATTTCAGCGAGCCCGAAAGAACAACTGGTAAGATGAGGAGTGTCAGGAAGCTGCAGAGAAAAAAGATGCCGTCTACAGGGCCACGCTGCGATCGGGCGCAACGCGCGCTATGTGGGACCGCTATAGAGTTCTGAAGAGGGAAGCGAGACGTATTTGCCGCAATAAGAAGAGAGAGGCCAAAATACGTGAGTGCGAGAAGCTTGAAATGCTGGCCGACAGGAGGAATGCCCGAAAATTTTACCAGAGAGTTAGGCGACTTACGGAAGGTTTAAAGACCGGGGCGTACTCCTGTAAGAACAATAATGGCGACCTAAATTATACTACTTACCATACTTAAATTATGGAGGGAACACTTTTCCGCCCTACTAAATGGTAGCAGCACGGAAAGTTGTGGAGAAGAACCCGAGCCCGCAGTCGATGATGACGGAGTCCACGTTCCACCGCCTGACTATGACTAGGTACGTATAGCAATAACGCGGCTGAAAAACAACAAAGCCGCTGGAGCTGACAGCCTGCCAGCTGAGCTATTCAAGTACGGCGGCGAGGAGTTGATAAGGTGCATGCATCAACTCTTGTGCAGAATATGGTCAGATGAACGAACTATCTCCTGTCATCAAACAAACAGTCAGCACATTCGCGCTTTGGCACCCACGTCACTGTTGACAGTTACAATTTCGAGAAAGAGAATTTCGTTTACTTGGGAACCAGCATTAACACCGATAATAATGTCAGCATTGAAATCCAACGCAGAATCACTCTTGCCAACAAGTGCTACTTTGGACTGAGTAGGCAATTCAGGAGTAAAGTCCTCTCTCGACGTATGAAAACCACGCTCTATAAGTCATTCATGATGCCCGTTATGGTATATGGCGCAGAAGCCTGGACAGTGACAACATCCGATGAGGCGGCTCTTGGAGTGTTTGAGAGAAAGATTTTGCAGAAGATTTACGGGCCTTTACGCGTTGGCGACGGCGAGTACCGCAGACGATGGAACGATGAGCTGTCTGAGCTTTACAACGATATGGACATAGTGCAGCGAATTAAAATACAGCGGCTCCGCTGGCTTGGTCATGTCGTTCGAATGGACACCGACGCTCTGAAAGTTCTCTCGGAAAAGCTCTACTCGGAACCCGCTGGTGGTAGCAGATGAAGAGGGAGGCCCCCACTGCGGTGGAAAGATCAGGTGGGGAAGGACTTGGCTTCACTTGGCGTGCTTTGCTGAACTCGGCCAAAATCGCTTAGGCGGTTACAGAGTACAAGCACGGATCTCTTAAGAGGACGGTAAAGAAAATATTGCCATTATTTCGTGTGTGTGTGAATAGTAGTGTCCATGCAATTTTGACTTCAGTTATTTCACGAATGTTAAAAAAAAGTGTCTTAAAACGAGATTGGGTTTGTATAAACTCTGTCTAACTTCAATTACATTTCAAATGAGATACAAAAGTTGTAGACCAACGGTTTGCCTCTACGGGAAGGCTTTGATGTTGTTGAAGAGATTAAAAAAAATTTTCTCAAATGTATAATACGTAATATAGAGAAGTAAGAAAGTCTAAGTTCGGGTGGAGCCGAACATTAAATACCCGGCGCAAGTATTAAGTATATATTTTTTCACCTTTCCGAAAGCTACCGCTAGATGGTAAGCGCAAATTAGCGTCCTTAAATTTCGAAATATTGAAGTTTCAAACATTTCTGAAATTTACCGTTACATGAAAAGTGGCCGTAATTTTAGTCCGATTTCAATAATTTTCAACGTTTTACTTTTATGTGACAAGCACAATAAAAATACCGAGTTCGGTACAAATTGGTAGAACGGTTACCGATATACATACAATATGTGATCATAAGTGGGCGGTGCAACGCCCATTTTCCAAAATTTTACCATAAACGTATTTCTTGGTAAAGAATTGTTGCAAGCATCAATTTTGAATAAATTAGCTTTAATATTTACTGATTTATCGAAGCTTTTGTATTTCTCTAAATTACCGTTATATGGGATGTGGGCGTGGTTACAGTCCGATTTCGCCCATTTTCAATTCCAACCCTCCTTGGATAAATGGAAACCTACATACCAAATTTCGTTGAGATATCTAAATTTTTGATCGAGTTATCGTGTACACGGACGGACGGACAGACGGACAGACAGACATGGCTTAATCGATTTCTCTATTCATTCTGAGCATTTATGTATACATTTGTCTATATCTATCTCGATTCGTTTTGGCTGTTACAAACAACCGTTATGTGAACAAAATTAATATACCCTTGTGCACAAGTGCGCTCGGGTATAAAAAAATATAACAAAATCAGTTTTGAAAAGAAATTAAGGTTTCATATTTTTGTGTAATATACATATATAATATTATTTTTGACAACAGTAAGAAAGTGGCATCAGTGGAGGTCGAAAGATCGTTTTCCCTCGTCAACGTTCTTAAGCGGCCGCGCAGATATTTTTTATTTGAGAATATCAGCAAAACTTGATTGTCTATTGTAATTTTTCATTTCTTTATATTAACTGAATAACAAACTAAATATTACGCTGTAAATAAGTTTTTTTGAGAAATTTTACAAGCATATTACCAATGCTTTAGGTCTTATCAAAGCGTTTGAAATTGATTTGATAAATATTTTAAAGTTTTGATTATTGCTTTTGTTTATTTACCTAAAAGAATTTATTATTATATGAACATTATTAAAAATTTCTTTATAGTTTTGAATGAATTCTAAGAATAATGTGTGACGCAACAATTTTGATAATTTTGATAATATCGTCCATTAAATCCAAAAATAACTGAGCACTAATATCTCTGGCAATGAGTGTGACATTTAGTTATAGGGAGACTATTTTTGTTGTTATTAAAATACATTTCGTTACCTTAATTCACAAAGGCCCTAACCAATAAATTTTTTATACCCGAGCGCACTTGTGCACAAGGGTATTATAACTTTGTTCACATAACGGTTGTTTGTAACAGGCAAAACGAATCGAGATAGATATAAACAAATGTATACATAAATGATCAGAATGAAATGAGAAATCGATTAAGCGGCGACTGTCTGTCCGTCCGTCCGTCTGTGCACACGATAACTCGAGTAAAAATTGAGATATCTTAACCAAACTTGGTATGTGCACTTCTTTCTAGTGCAGGACGGATGGTATTGAAAATGGGCAAAATCGGACAATAACCACGCCTACCCCCATACAACGGTAATTTTCAGAAATACGAAAACTTCGATATTTTAGAAACTACTGAAGATTATTCACTCAAAATTGATACTTACAGTAAGTTTTAGACGAAAAATAAGAATATTATAAATTTTTGGAAAATGGGCGTAGCCACGTATATCTTATTAACCGCTGCACCAATTTCTTCCACACTTGGCCCAGTTCTTAACCTTGATACAATATACGAAATGGCCGAAAATTTTTAAAATCGGACAATAACTACGCCCACATCCCATATAACGGTAATTTAGAGAAATACGAAATCTTCGATAAATCAGTAATTATTGAAGCTAATTTATTCAAAATAGATGCTTGCAACAATTCTTTACCAAGAAATGCATATATTTAATACTTGCGCCGGGTATTTAATGTTCGGCTCCGCCCGAACTTAGACTTTCTTACTTGTTATTTTTAGGGGTAAGAAAAAAACATTATAAAAAGAATATTAAAAACAGGTAGAGCTTTTTAAGAAGTGACGTGTAACTCCGTTGTTTTGTTATACTAACACTTTTAAATGTTTATTGAACGTGTATTTTAAAATATCCTACCAAAACCTGTGAAAAATGCAGTTTCTAAATAAGTGTTGGTTAGGGCCTTTGTGAATTAAGGTAAAGAAATGTAATTTGTTTTTATGCCGTGACAAGGGTAAATGACGGCTCCGTCTGAATGCTTTATCGGCAGTGCCGCATTGTTGTACCAAAATTAAAATCACGTACTCGCCGTCATCGCACCCCTGGCAAGGCGAAACAGACAAGCAAATATTATACGTGATAACACTTCATACATGCTGGCAAATATGCACAATAATGAAAGTTATACTTTTTATACCCGAGCGCACTTGTGCACAAGGGTATATAAACTTTGTTCAAATAACGGTTGTTTGTAACAGCCAAAACGAATCGAGATAGATATAGACAAATGTATACATAAATGCTCAGAATGAATAGAGAAGTCGATTAAGCCATGTCTCTCTGTCCGTCCGTCTGTCCGTCTGTCAGTCCGTCCGTCCGTCCGTGTATACGATAACTCGAGAAAAAACTGAGATATCTCAACGAAATTCGCGAAATCGGACTGTAACCACGCCCACTTCCCATATAACGGTAATTTTCAGAAATACGAAAACTGCGATATTTTAATAACTACAGAAGATTATTCACTCAAAATTGGTATTTACAATAAATTTTAGACGAAAAATAAGAATATTAAAAATTTTTGGAAAATGGGCATAGCCACGCCCACTTATGGTTATATGTATATATCTTGGTAACCGCTGCACCAATTTCTTCCAAACTTGGCACAATTGTTAGACTATGTTCAAACAGGGGCCTAATTGGCAATTAAGAACTATTTCACCAATTTAAGCCTTAATTGTTACCCAATATATCATACAAAAATTCAATTTAGTAATTAATTAATTGGCAATTAATTTGTGTCAGATTCTCTATGCAACCCTGCTAGGTATGTTTAATTTTGACTTGGAGGTATGTTTATTGAACAAAGAACAATTAGCTGTTTGTTTCTGTCCCTCTTTTACAGCTGATATTCCATCAGGTATGGAAAATTTAATTATAAAATTGTAACTAATTTACGGAAAGCTATATCTTAAAGTGGATAGATGTACCCAAAAAGTAAATATGTATTTCTATATAAGGAAGATAGGAGGATAAAAATTGCCATCGATACCACATCAACTTCTGTACTCACATTAAACAAATTTTGGCTATGAAAAGAATCTCCTCGAGCAGCGCGAGACAAAACTATGTTGTAGAAAAGGTGAGTTAATTTCCTCCCAGTTCTCCGATCTGACATTTAAAAATAAATATTTTCCGTCTATCTGGCGAAATCAACTACAGTTGCGTTACTTTGACCACCTTTTCGTATCATTTGCATGGCCCTTCACAAAGAAGAGGAGGTATTGGACCAGTTGCCCGCAACAGAAAATGCATTGAAATGTCAATAAAAATAAGAACTGATTTCCTGAAAAATTATTTGGCTACGTTCCAAACGTACCTAAAATTGTGTGTTTGTACCGAATGCACTTTCAAACTAAATAAAGGTACGATTGTACCAACCTTTCCATCACTGTAGGTAATCCAGCAGCTGATTTCGTATCGCTAATTGCGCAGCTGACATATGTGTGAACACAAAACTCAATTCCGCAATTTAAAGCTTAATTGCCTCAGCTAATTGGCCTGTTTGAACATAGTCTAAGCCTTGGTACAGCATACCAAATGGCCGGAATTTTTAAAATCGGACAAGAACCACGCCCACATCCCATATAACGATAATTTAGAGAAATACAAAATCTTCGATAAATCAGTAAATATTAAAGATAATTTATTCAAAACTGATGCTTGCAACAATTCGTTACCAAAAAATACGTTTATGATAAAATTTTGGAAAATGGGCTTGGTACCGCCTATTTATGATCACTACTCACTACTAATTTGTACCAAACTCGGTATGGTTATTGTGCTTGCCACATAAAAGCAAAAAGTTGAAAATTATTGAAATTGGAATAAAATTACGGCTTTTCATATAATGGTAAATTTCAGAAATGCTTGAAACTTCAATATTTCGAAATTTAAAGACGCTAATTTACTCAAAATTGATACAACCCGGCTTACCATGTAGCTTTCGGAAAGGTGAAAAACATATATTTAATACTTGCGCCGGGTATTTAATGTTCGGCTCCTACCGAACTTAGACTTTCTTACTTGTTTACTTATGTAGTTGGCAATGACATAATACAGAATTGGAGAAGAACTACTATTTTAGTCTCGTTATTATGATTTCATAAAAAAAAATAACATAATTACACCACAAACAATTCACTTAAGGCCTGAGAAGCTAGTGTGCTTGCTGTGGTAGTTTTTAATATTCTTTATCAATAAATAATAATATATCTATGCAGATTGTTTAAGCTTTAACTGTTTTGTCATCTGAGGTGATTTTTTTCAAAAAGTACTTTAAGAAACTATTTTTATTTATAAAGGACTCAACTTTAGGAGGTATTTTAAAATCGGTCCAGTTCACGTAAATCTTAGTATTTTTCCGAAATATTTTGGTGGAAGTCTTCAAAAATAATAAATTTTGTAATCCCGGCGGAAAAAACGCAACTTTTGTTGGGGATGCAGTCTAATGTACATAACATAACATAATATAACATATGTTAAACTGAAAAACAATGTTGAAATATTCTTTTGTACCTGAGCACATTCAAGACATATACAAAGAATTATATTATTTTATACAGTTTGAATTATGTATTTCTCGATAAAACATCGCGCTAAAGAGATAAAACGAAAAGTTTGTTCAAAACTACTACATAAATATTCTATTATTTTGCTTATTTTTTATTTAAGCTCTTTTCCTCGGATATTTGGCTTATTGCAAATTTACTACTAAACGCCACATCGATTACGCGCAAAACTTTTCACTGCATCGCCCCCGCTGAGGTGCGGTCGACCGTTAATGTTGTAGTACTTAAGTACTATGTATGCGGTGACCATACTTATTGTTTTACAAAGGACAGTGTACAAATTACTTCTTTCAAATAATATCCTTAAATCCTTACTATCCTTACTAATATTGTGATATTATAAATCCGAAAGTGAGTTTGTTTGTTTGCTACGTTTTCACACTTTAACTACTCAACCGAAAATCATGAAGTTTTGTACACCGCTATCATTTAGGCCAGCTTAAAATATTTGATAAATTTAGTCTCGATTAGACAAGGGGGCGTGGCATCTCCCATACAAACGGGACTTTTCATACTGCATTTCTCAGGAAATATTTTTGATATATTACTGGAAATTGGTATAGAGGCATATAAAATCATTATCTAATCATGGATGAGGGCTGCCACCTTAAAAAAAAATCAAATTCAATTTTCATTAAGGCAGTTATTTATTTGAAAATTATAATAAAAAGGGATGTCAAGAGCCTTAAAAAAGCTGTAGTTCGAAAATATTTTGAAAAGGGTCGCCACCTGTTTGAAAAGTCAAATTTAAATTAATTATACGCAAGCTATCTGAAGAATTGAAATATGGTTGCCTAACGAAATATTGTTAAGAAACATTTGGTTTGAAAGTTTTGAATAATATTTAAGTCTTTCACAAGGGTTGCCACCTTTTCAAAAATTAAATTCAATTATTGTAAATTAAATATTACAGTTAAAAGCGCGCAATAGTTCTAGTGGTATATTTATCGGTGGTGATTTGAGATTTACCTCTGCACAACTCAACCCTGGTGTCACCGAATGAAGCTTTAACGCATAATAATACTGGCAAATCACATCCATTGAACCAATCGTAGCACACAAGAGTTCGATATACTCAGTGGTGCAACAGGTCGATTTAATCTGAGTTTTGGTAATAGTATGGCCATTACCATTACCAATACATACATATTTTGAATACTTGCCAAAGTGGATCATAAATAAGAGTTTTAGTAATAACGTAACTCCAGCGCCAACTGGCGTGTGAAATTTTGAAACTACGCTGAGCCACTCGAAAGCACACAAACAACTTCGTTAAAATCGCTCCGGGCATTTAGGAGGATTTCACTCACAAACACACATACCGTAGGATTATATATCTACGTTTGTACGGTGCCACGCCGTCTTTTCAATTTCTCTATGAGTATAAGATTGATTTCATATACCGCCGTACCAAGTTTCGGTATTCTACCACGAACACTTCTAGAGATATGCAGTGGAAAAAATTCGTCTTGCATGGGAGGTGTCACGCCCCTTTTTCCAATAGCGCAAATTTTTATCCAAGAGTATGCGATTGATTTCACATATCCCTATACCAAGTTTCAGTACTCTACCATGCAAATTTCCAGAGATATTCAGTATGAGAAATTCAGTATGTATGGGAGGTGCCACGCTCCCTTTTCCAATAACCCCAATTTTTCTCCAATAGTATGCGTATGTATCCCACTTTTCTTCATGAGTATAAAATTGATTTCATATTCCAGCATTCTACCATGAACACTTCCAGAGATATGCAGTATGAGCAAATCGGTTCGCATGGGAGGTGCCACGCCTCCTTTATATATCGATATTTTTGTTTAGCCTATAACAATACTTGGTGAAGAAGGTGTCCGAAATTTCAAAAAAATCAGTTCGGCCGTTCTCGAGCTTTGCAAACACATAAAAAACGGCTTTCAAAATATATATGTATTAGTATAGAACGTTGTTATGAATGGAAATGATTTTGAATATGTATCCCGATATGAGTGTCGGACGAAAGAGGTTTAAAAAGGTTGCCAACTGTTTAAGAGGTTAAATTAAAACTATTCAATAATTTAAATGAATTATATCAATATGGGCATCAATCGAAACTACATGTAAGAGGTTTCCATCTGGTTAAAACCTTAAATTGAGTTCCGGGGATATGTTAATTGAAAAAGTATGACAAGTGAAAAGTTTAAGAAAGTTTTAGTTTTAAAATATTTTGAAGGTGGTTAAACAAATTTTAAACCTCCTCCTTTTTAATTGAGTTTTCTTCAAATAAATTTTACTCAATGGACTACGTAGAAATTTCATACCTTCAGCGAAGCGGGTGAGGGCGATCTAGTACATACATAAATATGAAAAGTGCACTGTAGCTGTTCTGTTTTTGGGTGACGAAGCATACGTATGTATATATATATAATGGCCCGTAGTCATAGTCAAAATAAAGTCGACTTTAAAGTTAGTTGC
>NW_023458558.1:72361468-72426726 GCF_013731165.1 Rhagoletis pomonella
ATTAAAAGTCCCAGTTAAGCTCGATTTGAAATATCGTGTTCAATTTTAAGGGTTTATAATTGGTATAAATTTAGTGTACTTAGCTACATACATACATATTTATTTGCTTATTTTTTGGGTATGTCAGCATACGTATGTATATATATATAATATAAACCTCCCAACACTTTAAAGAAGGATATAGGAAATTTTCTTAAAAACCTTAAATATTCGCAGATAATAAAAGTACGGGGAGGATTGCTCATCGATTAAAAGTCCCAGTTAAGCTCGATTTGAAATATCGTGTTCAATTTTGAGGGTTTATAATTGGTATAAATTTAGTGTACATAGCTACATACATATATATTTATTTGCTTATTTTTTGGGTATGTCATATGTACATTTGTTTTTGGTGTTGCAAAGTAGCATCCAACAAACAGGATAATTACAGCTGATTGGTGTTTTGCAGCGGTCTTCATTTTACACAACATATTTTTTTACAACATATATATACGTTTTGTTTTGTTTTCATTGTACTTCTTGATGGCTTTCGTACAAATGCAACGTCCTTTTCGGTCCTTCTATATATCGACACCTGAGCGGAAGATCGACCTATCTTGGCAGCCAGTTCGAAAACGCCCTATCTCAGATAACTTTTCTAGAACGCTCTATTTCAGAATTCGCTTCGAAAACGCGAAGTAGGGCGTTCTTGAAACGATTTCTGAGGTACGGCGTTTTCGAACTGGCTGCCGAGATAGGTCGATCTTCCACTCAGACGTCGATATACTGCTATAAATACTTGAAAACTTTCGCCGAAACTTTGTTAATCCTATACATACATATGTAGTTGTGTTTCCGCATAAAAACATATCAAAAGTTATTTTTATACCCGAGCGCACTTGTTCACAAGGGTGTTATAACTTTATTCACATAACGGTTGTTTGTAATAGGCAAAACGAATCGAGATAGATATAGACAAATGCATACATAAATGATCAGGATGATTAGAGAAGTCAATTAAGCCATGTCTATCTGTTCGTCCGTATGTTCGTCCGTTCATCTGTGTACACGATAACTCGAGTAAAAATTGAGATATCTTAACGAAACTTGGTATGTGTACTTCATTCGGGCGTAGGACGGATGGTATTGAAAATGGGCAATATGTCCGATGTGCCTACCTCCTATATAATGGCATATTTATGAAAACTGCGACCTTTTAGTAACTATTGAAGCTTATTCACTCAAAATTGATTTTTAGACAAGAAATAGGAGTATTATAAAGTTTTGGAAAATGGGCGTAGCCACGTCCACTTATGATTACATGTGTATATCTTGGTAACGGCTTCACCAATTTCACCCAAACTTGGCACAGTTGTTCGCCTTGGTACAATATACCCAATGCCTTAAAAATTTTAAAATCGGACAATAACCACGCCCACATCCCATACAACGGTTATTTAGAGAAATACGAAATCTTCGATAAATCAGTAAATACTGAAGCTAATTTATTCAAAATTCATGCTTGTAATAATTTAGCTAGAAGTACGTTTATTATAAAATTTTGGAAAATGGGCGTGGCACCGCCCACTTATGATCACATATATGGGTGTTTCCAGCGGAAGGTCCACCACGACAAAAAAATAAAAGTTTTATATCTAACGTATTTACGGGCCGATTTGTCTGCTTTTTAAAATATATACTGGCTATGTAAGTAGAATCATCTTTGCATAAAATGGTCTTCCTAGGTGCTGCCAAGGTCGAGATATTTCGAAAAACCGTATTTATGGTCTGATTTGGCGTATGTGGTTAAAACATAATAAATCATAGATTTCTAATAAATTGACCCTGAATTGGCGCTGAAGTCAAAATATAAAGTATATTATACATAAAATACATGTTTTATTTGCGTTAAAAATTCATTTAAAAGCAATATTAACAAAAATATAACGATGGAAATTTATGTCACGTGACGCCACGTCACGTCACGTTTCACACTTGGGGTTGTAAAAGAGAATTGAAACAATTTGCATTAATTCAAAAAACTCTAAAAACAACTAGAATTGCTCCAAATCATATTAAAATAAGTCTCATAAAAATAGTTATCCACAATTCGCAGAGTTTTGCGATTTTGTAAGAAAAGAAAAAATCAACTTCCATTTTTTGTCACGTAACCACACTCTCTTTAAATGCTTATATTTCAGGACCAAGTAGTTCGATTGATTTCATTTTTCGGTTAAATATAGAGCTAATTATGTGCTATACAATGGCCCAAAAAAGTTAAAGAAAACAAATGGTATTCCTTTTTTGTATCACATTGAAATCGTACGACTGTCACGTGCGCCACCATGGGAATGCCCATATGTATCTCGGTAACCGTTCGACCAATATGTAACAAACTCGGTATGGTTATTGTGCTTGCCACATAAAAGCAAATCGTTGAAGATTATTGAAATCGCACTAAAATTACGGCCACTTTTCATATAACGGTAAATTTCAGAAATGCTTGAAACTTCGATATATCGAAATTTAAGGACACTAATTTATTCAAAATTGATACCAAGAACAATACCTGGAAATGAAGTTAAGTATGACTATATGACTATATAAGCATATCTCATTATGACTAACTGAACGTTCTTTCGAAGATGTTTGAAATAGGGGTAAAACCACCCCTGCTTACCATGTAGCATTAGTTTTCGGAAAGGTAAAAAACTATAATTAATACTTGCGCCGGGTATTTAAAGTTCGGTTCCGCCCTAACTTGGACTTTCTTACTTGTTTTACTCTAAAAAAGTATTCTGTATTTTCGTTTTAAAACCATGGTCACCGTAAGTACATATGTATGAAGTATACTTTGGCTATTATTCGGAGGGGTTAACGTTATGCTAATTAAGTTGTTCACTATCTCTGCACCTAGACTGTGCTCCATTGCAATGTTTCATTAATTGCACGTGACACAGAAATGGCAACGACGAGTACTGAGGTGTGAACACATTGCTTCATTTCGCCGCAACGCCGAGTAGCTCTCTCCTATGGGAAAACAGTGCGACATCGAGAGCTTTGGCACTGACTGTGCGGATGAATGAATGGCTTGGCTGCACGTATGCATGTTTCGCACAAAATTAGCAACGTCTATACAGAGGAGGAGATAGCATTCAAGTGGCGGCATTCACATTCTATGCACACACACATATGAGCCGTTCAGTGCACAAATTGATTAAGTCCATAAACAAAAAGTCGGGAGAAGCGATCAAATAATGCGCTTTATTTTTAAATTCCATTTATATTATACAATCAAATAAATAATGTTCTTATAAATATTATGTACTATTGTATGTTAGTTAAAGTTATGATAAACGTAATAAGTTATGACTATACCAAGAGCTTTGACACTTAAATTTAAGATTTTTAAAAGTGGAGTTAATCGATGTGTGCACTGAACGGCTCATATATGTCGGTGATACTGCAAACCGGTCTATGTCTATTAGTACCCTTGACACTTAAATGGTCTCTTATTTGCACCGAAATGCATCTGCAAATCATTGCACCCTCATAAACGAATGACAAAATTGTCTACCTTTGGCTAATGAAGATGACCGATTTCCAGAAGCGATCTGATACGGATAACAGATCAATTAAGCACCAGAGGTAAAAAGCGACATAAAACGTTTTGCAGTATCACCGACGATATGTAATGTAAGCAAGCAATAGCCTTTACCCCTAACCAGTGCACTTTCTAGTGAATCTCAGTAACACAGAGAAAATTATTAAATTTAAAAATAAAGATACTTCAAAATAAACGTGGGAGAATTAAACGGGTATCCATGATACAATAATTTTTAGAAGGTAGTTTCACTTCTTCTTCTTATCCGCCATGTTAGCTATCTGACAGAAAACGTGTTTCGTATTTTTTGTTGTACCAACTTTTTCAAAAAAAAAAAAATGCAGCTTTTGACGTTGGAAAAATAAAAAAAGAAAAGCCAAACATATAAGTACAGAAATTTTCGAATATTTTGTAATAATTTTCTTCATAAAAAATTAACTGCTGCTTTCGTGGATATTGCAACACACGGAATAGATGTAAGGACACAGCTATAAGTGCCACCGCACACCACAGACTTTATCGGCCGCCTATTTAAATGATAGGGCTCGCTTGAAATATGTACATGAATATGTATGGAGGTGCGCACACTACACCAGCTTAATCGCTCTGACCAATAAGTTGTGGTGCAATGGAAAGACTAACGAGCACATCTAAATTGGCGGCTGATAAAGTCCGTGGTGTGCGATGGATCTAATCCATTATAAACAAGAAATATTGCTGTTATATTTTCATTTTTATGATTTTTATTCATGTGATTAGCAGTGGCAAAAATGTATGTATAAAATACGTATATTTATATTAAAAATTAAGTGATCAGTTATGAAACATATACATCTTTACATGTTCTGTTAAAAAATATCTAAAACAACAAGCGATAATCCCCAAGTTCTATATCGCAGCAGTGGCCACATTGTGTGTTTGTCACAGACACGGTTTATGTCAAAAAATTTGAAGTGAAACTACCTTCTAAAAATTATTGTATCATGCGGGTATCTATGTACATCCATACACATTAGGGCATCCCGGGATTCCGGGATCCCGGACACTTTTCCTTCACACGGAATCCCGGGATTACAGCTCCGGGATCCCGAGATTTTTACTGATTTATTTTCATATTTTTACTGATTTATTCACATATTTATCTTGATAATTAGCAACTGAAGTTTTTGTACGCTGTAGCAAGGCCTCTTTATACATACCTAGGGAAAGTTATCGAACATTTCATCTTTTATCGCACAATCTCATTCTCTTGTTGTTCGCTTTGTATTAGTATTCGTCATAATTTTACGCAAGAACTGTGACACAACATTAAGTTAGAGCGGAAAATAAAATAAGCAGAAAGAAATTCTCAAACAAAATGCAAGATACCTCACTATTTCTCTGTTAAGAATGAAGATACCTTTATGGGCGTGGTGGCAAGACTGACAGCACTTGATGGATTGCTATTTTCAAAGTTCATAACATCAGAAGAATTGCGTTAGTCACTTAAGGCACGTGGCTTTAACGTACCCAAATCTGCGGAAACCATCAAACAACAAATGATGGAATTCTTCTTCACATGTCGTCAAAACGTTGTAGAAGGAATCACGGCCTTGAAAGATATGGGTAAAAAGTTCAGTTTGATATTCGACGAGTGGACATCAACAGCTAATAAAAGATACCTTAATATCATTGTTCATGGGAAAAACAAATTTTTCAATATTGGTCTTGTTCGGTTGAAAAATTCTGCCACTGCCGCCGCTATCCTAGATGCTTTAACAGAAAGGCTTAACGCGTTTAATTTATCGTTGTCAACCGATATTGGTGCTATTACGACCGATGGTGCAAGTGCCATGGTTAAGCTTGGAAAGAATATTCCACCAACACTTCAGCTTTGTTTTGCCCACACAATTCAATTGGCGGTTATCGACGTATTTTACAAGAAACCAATCATGGATACCCCAGCTTTAGTTGTGTTCGAGACAGACAGTGATGAGGAGGTTGACTTTTATGATGGAATTGCAGTATGCCAAGACAGGGGATTTTCCGAATTTTCCGAAAATTGTAACATTAAAAGAACAACAGAACAAGTAAGAAAAATTGTCCGTATATTTAGAAAATCGCCTACAAAAACGGATATTCTTCAAAAATATGTTCGTTACGATCACGGAAAAGAACTGAAAGTAATTATTGATTGTAAAACAAGATGGAGCAGCTTACTTGCTATGCTTGAACGCTTTCTCTTGCTCGAAACTTCTATTAAAAAAGTACTTATTGACCTCAAAATTAACCCAGTTAGTGATAATGATTTTAGAGTGATTCGAAGTGTGGATCAGGTTTTAAAACCAGTCCAAATGACAGTCGAGGCATTATGACGAAGTGACATGAATTTGTGTAAGGCGGATGTGGCAATGGTGTTTATGTTAAAAGAAAAAAAGAAAACGGATTCCGTTTTTAGCAAACAGCTTTTAAATGCACTTAAACTTCGCTGAACGAAGGACACCGTATTCGACTGTTCTCAATTTTTTAACTAATGAGCCATGAAATCTGAGCTCGACAAAGAGGATTCTTTCAGGGTTTCTGAAATTAAAAATCAAATTTTGGAGCTTATAAAAAAACTAGCTACCGAACCATTTGATAGTGAGTCAGTCTAGGTGTGTTTTTTAGACGATAGGGATAGTTCAGGAGAGTGTTTGGAAGAAAAATTAAATAAAGCTTTAGAAAGTTGCGGTAGCCCACCAAGATCTCAAAAATCCGTAGCCATTCAAGGGTTAGATGACATCCTTACTGGAGAAATCGACTTATTTATGCACGGGGGTTCGCGTGGAACGTACCTGCAAATGGTATACGTTTTTTTTACTAACTATTTCGCCAACCAGTGTAGAGTCAGAAAGATGTTTTTCCTCAGCTGGTTACTCTTGCAACAAAATACGATTTAGTCTCGCTGACAATACACTAGATGCTTTAATTTTTCTGAAGTACCATCTTAAGAATTAAAATAGCTCTAATATTTCAAGCCCTAGTCACCAATTTATGTAAACGACACCATCCGTAAATTTTATTCTTTGATGAAGTATTATTTTTCATTTTTTATGCAATTTGTTTTATGCTTTGTTGAATAAAAGTATTTATAAGAAATATGAAATAACATGTAATGCAATATGTGTAAATACATTTGCGAAATGTAAACAATCTATCTTCATGCTTTATTTTCATACGGAAATTGTTGTTTTATGAAATAAAATAATTCGTTTAACCAATTTGTATTCCTTTTTATTGTTCTTCCTATAAATCCCGAAAAATCCCGGGATCCCGGGATTAAAGGTTGTCGCCTCCCGATATCCCGGGATTGTTAAAATGCTTCGGGATTGAATGCCCTAATACACATATATGTATTTAATGTCGGCTTAGAATGTAAATGTGCTAGGTCCACTTTCTCAAAAATTCCTGGAGATTAAAATTCATAGGTGTGCATTTTTATGTGCTTTTAATTTTCTCTTACGAGTAATGAAGAACTTTTGAAGAAATAAAAATCACACTTTTTCTGCAGTTAATTGGGGTTTCGACATAACTCCCACGGACATATGTAACTTCCACCGAACCGTGACATAAGTTCCATGAAAGTTATTCGTGAAATTACTAGGTACCATCCAGGGATGCCAATCCCGGGAGCCCGGTGTTTTTGATGTCCCAGAAATCCCGGGATTTGCTTGCATTAATCCCGGGATCCCGAAAATTTTTAAATATCGAATTGATGGTAAGAATTAGTTTATGAATTTTTAAGTATGATTTTTGTAAAATGCCGTTTTGACTGCAATTGCAGTCTGAGCCTTTTTTGAAGAAGATTTCAATGAATTTACTCATAGTGTCGCTAATGTAAACGAAACAGAGAGTTTTAAGGAAAAGTTTGATAATTTTTAGAACAATCTACTCAAAACTTCCTCAAATCGAAAAACTTATAATTTGACCGACGTGCTGGTAAAAGAAGTTCAAATATTTTGTAATAGAGGTGATAGGGGTCATTATCTTCAAATGGATTATGTCTACCTTTTGACAGTGCAGTCTAAAAGTGTTGATGCAGAAATATGTTTTTCATCGGTAGGTTTTGTAGGTTTTTAACCAGACCTAACAACCAACATGTATTTCGACCCGCTGAATCCGATTCTGAGATCCGTTTGACTCGTACACCCTCAAAATTTCTAGTAAATTGCGAAAAAAATGGCAAAAAAATTCTCCATTCGCCATTTCTTTATAGAGTAGAATAAACATGTTTAGAGAAATTGTTTTTGTATATTTTTGTTTGATGTTTTTTTTTATTAATCGTCACTTTCAAAAGCACATGGTATTAACATTATTATTTGTGATGTATACGTTCCACAATCACTTGGTTTTTTAAATACAATTAAAAAAATGTTTTACTTTAAAATTTGTCTGATTTAATAAATATCGCTAGCGTAGAGTGCAAAGTTGCTAAGTCACAATTTAAAAATTGTACAGGAGAGGAAAAAGCTTCGTATAGCCATTTTCTTTAAGTATTTCGCAAAACTTTGAATACAACATTTTGCCTGTTTAAAGCAAAGCAAAACTCCATACGAATCGGTGGGATTCGATATTTATTAAAAGATTTCGAACTTTTTTGGCCTTATCGAATTTTCGGAGTTTTTTTGGCCTTAGCAAATTTTCCTTTCATTGAATACCTTTTCCCTTTTCGAAACGATGCAATTTTAATTTATCTAGCCTCCTATATCAAAATATGATTTTTCATTAAAAGTGAAGTTAGCAACTTTTCACTCTAAGATAGTGATATATGAGTTTTACAATCAGTTTATCGTAAATTTTAAATCGTTTTATTTAATGGTATATTTAATTGCTTTCAGATATTGAATTTTTACTCATATTCATAAAATGTATGACTCAATTTGGATCCCGGGATAAATCCTGAGATCCCGGGATTACCTAAAAAATATACCGAAATCCCGGGATCCCAATTTTCCTGATATTTTGGCATCCCTAGCACCATCCAATCTATTTTTGGTCCATGGAAGTGAAGACCGACATTACTTCCACAGATCTGATTCATGGAAGTTATGTCAGCCATAAGTCCCGTCATAATTGTTTATTAAATGAGCTGCTTACTGCACAAACTGATGAGCCCCACTTTTCAAAATGTCTTAAATTGTAGTGTCAAAGCTGGAAGTCTGGCGCAAAGTTTGGTATTTCCCTTTAACCTTTTTAAAAAATGGTCAACGATCCGATCTAAATGAGATTATTTTATTTACCACTTCTTCCACGAGATAAAATAATCGATTGATATAAGACTTTAGTAGCACAAGTGATGAATTAAAATTGTTTTACATTACTTGTTTTTTAATTTTGTGATTCATTTTTATAAAACGTTGAATGAACTGTCGGTTTTCAGTTTAAAGATGCGCACGAAAACGTGTTTTTATTAACGGAATCTCTTCCCTTTCTTTCGCTTCTAATCTCAGAAGAGGGTGCTATTTCCATCCAACTTTTGCAAGATACGAGTGATGGTTATCAGCCACCGGTCAAGGAAAAAACAAACTCTTCGACGGGATTCTGAAATCGATAAGGAAACCAAGTTATTGTTAGAGGACCAAATAAATATCAAACAATTTTTGATCGAAGGTGGCTTTAGAAAAGGTGATCAAGAAAACTTCATAAAAAAACGAAGAAAAGACGAATTAGATATTGAAATTGATGAAACTGGATTATGACTTTATCGACTTTTCTAAGGAAGTTTCGAACGCAAACACCTCCGACGAGCCTCAAGGGGTCCCCAAGAAATCTCAAAATCTTTATAAACTGCAAAATAAATCTGTGCATAATTGTATATATTCCCTGTTGTCATACAATATTAGGCGAATTCTGTCACATTCCTTCAAAGATTGAAAATGGCATTGAATGTCAATTAAATATCCAAAGTGTTGTTCGAATGATATTATAATTTATCCTTAGTATACATATATATATGTATATTAGACTGCATCACCAAAAAAAGTTGCGATTTTTCCGCCGGGATTTCAAAATTTATTATATTCTAAGCCGTTCATCAAAATATTTCGGAAAAGATATTAAGATTTAAGCTAGCTGGACCGATTTGAAAATAACTCCAAAAATTAAGTTTTTTATGTATAAAAATAGTTTCTTAAAGAACTTTTTGAAAAAAGTCCCCTCAGATAACAAAACAAATTAGGCTTAAAAATTCTGCATAAAAATATTTAAAAATCGTTTCAACGGAGTCGTAATAGTGAGATTTTGGTGCTATTTTTTACTTTTTTCAAAGATTGGTTTACGAAAAACTTGAATACCGGGGCAAAAATATCCTGATTTAGACTTATGGGATCTCAGTAGAAAGGTATTTTCACACTGTTTTTATTTCTGGCGAAAAAAAACGTCATTCGTGTCCCATCTTGTTTTTTCGAATACCAACACATCTTAGTTCAACTTTGAATGATGTTCGTTCATCCTACCTTTCTCTTCCATCCTTTGAATTAGTTTATTAGCAAAGAAATAAACAGGGTGTGAAAATACCTTTCCAATGACACCTCTTAAGTCTAAATCGGAAGAGTTTAGGTTCAGTTATTAAGTTTTTCCTATACCAATCTTTGAAAAAAGTTAAAAAACAGCATCAAAAATCTTATCAATACGATTCCGTTAAAATTTTTTTTTAATTTTTTTTTAAATATTTTTATGCAAATAGTTTAAGCTTAAACCGTTTTGTCATTTGAGGGGATTTAAAAAAAAAATCTTTAAGAAACTATCTTTATTCATAAGAAGCTCCATTTTTGGAGGTATTTTCAAATCGGTCCAGTTCACTTAAATCTTAATATTTTTCAGAAATATTTTGGTGGACGTCTTAAAATATAATAGATTTTATAATTCCGATGGAAAAATAGTACCGATTTTTTTTTTGTATGGGGAGTGATGCAGTCCAATGTATATATGTATGTAGTTAAAATCATATCAATGAAATAAATTAAGAAATTTTCATGCTTGAGCTTAAACCGTAATTGATTTTTGTTTCTAATTATATTATGGTGGAAGTTAAGTCATGACATAATTTCCATGAGATTTTCGTGGAAATCTTCTGGAAGTTATGTCATGACATAATTTCCATTAAGGTAAGTCAGATCTTCGTGGACAATAAGTCTGAAATAACTTCCACGGGCCCATGGAAGTTAAATCCGTGGAAGTTATGTCAGTTGTCCAGTTATTTTTGGTTTGTGCACTGGACTTGGCACCTTTGCTCAACGCAAGCCTTTTTCTAAATACAAAAACCACAACTTCATTTTTTATTTCCACTGCTTGTAGCATTAGTTTTAAGGTAAAATAAATTTAACTCCTGTAAGAACAACTACGGCGACGTAGAGAACGATGTTCCGAATGAACCTAGGTTATGGAGTGAACATTTTTACATTCTGGTTGGTTGGTTGGTTGGTTGGTTGAAGTGGCGAGTTCAACAACTCCAATTACCACTTATACGTGCCGTTTTAAAATCACTACTCGCCATTTATCCTTGAAAGAAAACATGAAAAGGAACCAGTAGAAGTCGGCTATTCCCTTCAAATCTAGCATGTGGAGTTCAAGAACTTAAGGAGTTGCAGAAGGTTAATATTACCTATCACCCCTATTCTGCAACTCTTTCGTATTCGGATTTTGCTACGAATCGTAGAAATAGTATGCTGCAATCCGAATCGTATTTTCGAACTTTCGAAATTCGTAACAATGGCATGCTTAAAAACGAACGAGTAAGCTTTTTTGCGTAATTTTGTACGATAACAATTCTGTGTCGAAGGCAAAATGAACGATGTAAAACGATGTGTGTTTACAAGAAATTTTGTTGGTGTTCATTTAAACAGATAAATTTGCCTTTCGCATATACCCATATTTTTATCCACTGCTTTATATGTATATTGTTGCCCCTTATTGAGAAACTTGGTTTAGTTATTTGTACAATGATTTTCGGTTGTTGTGTCCAAACGCATAACCCGAATACAAAAACTTTAACATACACGTGTAATTAAAGGATTCACATTTTATTTACGATATGTAAATGTTTTAAATTTCCTACCACTAGTTTATTAATAAACTCTGTTTGCACTATGCACTTTTTTGCAAATTTCGACGTGGGTTCTGCGCAAAAATACTGTGGACGGCGTAGACGGAGTTATATGCACAAGAATTGTCGTATACCGTTGACATGCGGAAGCCCTTCTTCCCCGCAACACAGAAAGGAGAATTCTGCTTAGTAAGGGTTAAAATCCCTAAGCGCGGTCAAAGGCAGAAACAATCGCAACAGGTGGTGGATCTAACAAAGTGCATGTTTTCAATGGCTTGGAAGAAGCTGTTATTGCATTAACTGGATTGACAACCAGAGCTTCAGGCATAGGAGGAGTTCTGGCTTGTGGTTCCACAATTCAACCAGAAGCGACATAGATGCGCCCATGGTTCTATGCCCGACAGCTCCGCATACCTTTGTGAAGCTATTGCCATAGCGCCCTCTTGCTTTGATGCTATAATTGCAATTGCATCTGAATCCATAATTTTCCTCAAAATATGTAAAATTAACCAATTTTACAATAAACAAGCACATGATGAGTGTTTTTTTTAATTCCTTTCCACTTTGATTTTCTTCATTCAACTATTTTCGAAAAACAACTGATAGCTGGCAATGCTGCACATGTTTCCGCAAGGGTTGCCGCATGTGGATTTTTCGTTTTTCGTAGCGTAGCTACGATTTACGAATTACGAAAATTCGGGTTCTAGAATAAGGGGGTATGTCTGCTAAACCGCAGTAGCAGAGTTTGTCTAGAAGCCTGATTCTTGTCCTACATAGTACTGAGCAATTACAGAGCAGATGCCCCAACGTTTCTTCTGCACCTGGTGAATTACAACATGGACACCTACCGCCCAGTGCCCTGTGTGAACGTCAGATAGTCGAGATAAATCCCTCCTATTTAGTTTGATGAGAAATGCAGTGCGTTTTTCGAAGTAGGTGGGCCACAGACTCTTGCAGATCCTAGGGGATTGTAGGCTTTTCCTACTGCTAAATATTAACCACCTTTTTTGCATGCTGAGAAATGCGGCTCTTGATACAGCTCAGAGGCACAAGAACCTCCTGTGCCTCTAAGCTATCCAGAGTCGACCCGTTCCTGGCTAGGTCGTCGGCCATCTCATTGTCATGAATTCTGCTGTGCCCCGGCACTCAGATCTGTGGAACGACATTCCTATCAGCTAAAGCCATAACGTTCTCTCTGCATTGTTTTATTATGCTGGGTGTGATGCTTACAAAACGAAGTGCATTGGTCGCAGGTGTGGCTTACTACACGTTTTTTAACGAATACAAGTTGTTAGGTATTTTATGGTCCAAAAAAATAAAGTCGGAGTTTTAATTCCGGCCCCCCTAGGATTGTTCTATATCGAAAAAAATATATCCGTATTTTTTTTATTTTGAAATCAGAAAATATTTAGGGAGTGCTGAAAGCGCTCAAAGTTTTCCATGTGTTTTATATGGAGAAAAAACAAGTTTTCGTAGAAATGGTATAAAACTCTTGAAAATCAAAATTTTTCGATCGGAAAACTGTGGTTCTCTTCAGGAGACTTCCAGTATTAATATCCAATTGTTTATTTAACCATTTTTTATGATTGAAGATTTTTTATTGGTCCCCCCAATGCATTTTCTAAGGGCTTTGGAGGACCTTAAAATATAGTTACCATGAAAAAATTGTTAACGAAACAATTGCGTATTATTGCCGGGAATCTGCTGAAGATAAGCAAAGTTTTCCTATCGAAAAATATTGATTCTCAAGAATTCTACACTATTTCTACGAAAAGTTGTTTTTCCCCATATAAAATATATGGAAAACTTTGAGCGCTTTGAGCACTACTTAAATATTTTTTTTTGTTTCAAAATAAAAAAATAGGGGTATATATTTTTCGGTATATAACAATCCTAGGGGGTGGCGGCATTAAAAAGCCGACTTTATTTTTTTACATACATTTTTGGACCACTTTAATGTATATGTATGCATCTATTATTCCAAATTAATTTGAAATCCACGTGAGTTTACCTTAGTGATAGATATCGGAACCCACGGGACCCGTGCTACAAATCTGAAAAATATTCGGGACCTAAAAACTTAATGTCGGGATGGGCAGGTTCGGGACCTAAAAATTTAATGTCGTGAGTATTTAGTCTCGCGCCCGTCTCTACTAGTACATTTGTATATGCATTTGTATGTACCTCTGCATATGCATGTAAAAATATTAACCTTACAACCTACTGCCGCATCATGGAGTGCGGTAACCCCGTCTTCACTCAAAAAGGTGCGTTTTCTGTGGCGGCAGGCTACCAACTTTAAGTGCTGTTGTGTCAGCTTATGAGTTGATGAATGGCTGGTTGGCTAACTGGTTGCGAGTTTGATGGGCAAATGAGGAGGTATTTTGTCGATGGCGGGCTCATTGGCCGTCGGGTCTCAGACAGGGTTGCCACTTTGGTAAATTATTACCAAAATTCGTAGAAAAGAATTGGGTTGGTAAAAACATAAATTTTTGTTCATTTTGGTAGATTTTTGTTAGAGTATTTTATCTGAAAAACAAATAAAACTTTCCGTTCCCGCTTTTTTCTCGTAGTTATCTGTATATTATAAATTTCTTTCCACATTGTTTGTTATACTAAACTTCTATCGACTATAAAACTGCATACCGAAAAATTCAGAGAGAAAAACTCGAAATTTAGACGAATAAATTTTTGTAATTTTACTAAATGTTGTACATAGTTAGAATCCTTGATTTTTATGGGTTTGGTTAAATCGGAATCAATATTCTTATACAAATAAAAATAGAAAACAAGCGAGAAAGTCTAAGTTCGGGCGGAGCCGAACATTAAATACCCGGCGCAAGATTAAATATATGTTTTTTCACCTTTCTGAAAGCTACCGCTTACATGGTAAGCCGAGGGGTATCAATTTTGAGTAAATTAGCTTCCTTAAATTTCGAAATATAGAAGTTTCAAGCATTTCTCAAATTTGCCATTATGTGAAAGGCGACCGTAATTTAGTCCGATTTCAACATTTTGCGTTTATGTGGCAAGCATAATAACCATACCGAGTTTGGTACGAATTGGTATAACGGTTACTGAGAGACATATATGAGATCTTAAGTGGGTGGTGCCACGCCCATTTTCCAAAATTTTATCATTAACGTATTTCTTGGTAAAGAATTGTTGCAAGCATCAATTTTGAATAAATTAGCTTTAATATTTACTGATTTATCGAAGATTTTGTATTTCTCTAAGTTATCGGACAATAGATTTTAAAAATTCTAGGCCATTTGGTATGCTGTACCAAGTCCAATAACTACGCCAAGTTTGGGAGAAATTGGTGCAGCGGTTACCAAGATATACACATGTAACCATAAGTGGGCGTGCCTACGCCTATTTTCTAAAAATTTATAATCTTATTTTTCGTCTGAAAATTATTGTAAATATCAATTTTGAGTAAATTATCTTTAGTAGTTACTAAAATGTCACAGTTTTCGTATTTCTGGAAATTACCGTTACATGGGAAGTGGGCGTGATTACAGTCCGATTTCGCCCATTTTCAATACCAACCTACCTTGGATAAATGGAAACCTACAAACCAAATTTCGTTGAGATATCTCAATTTTTGCTCGAGTTATCGTGTACACGGATGGACGGACAGACGGACAGACAGACATGGCTTAATCGACTTCTCTATTCAATCTGAGCATTTATGTATACATTTGTCTATATCTATCTCGATTCGTTTTGGCTGTTACAAACAACCGTTATATGAACAAAATTAATATACCCTTGTGCACAAGTGCGCTCGGGTATAAAAAAATTACCAACGGGTTTTTTGAGTCGCTGTATTTTTCTATAATAAATCCAGTTGAACTTTTTTCAAATGATAAAGTTTCGTTGTTGCCTTTGTTTCATCAGTTTCGCTTTTGGTTGAAGGAAATCGAGAAGATGTCATTAATATGATCTCAAATACCACATCAATAGTTAAATAAAAAGTACCTTAATAAAAAATTTTAATTTCAATGGAAATTTATAGAACAAAACTATATTTTTTATTAAAATAGCTAAAAAAAATTATTGGTAGATATTTTCCAGATTTGGTAAATTTTTTCAAGTGGATGGCAAATATAATTTTTAGTCAGTGGCAACCTTGGTCTCATATACTTACGTAAATACATATTTATTTATATACATCAAATGTATACGTACTATTCAACCAATGTATTCACCTACATATTTGTTCTATAGGTAGGTCGCGTTGAGCACATTTAATATTTAGCCAACGATTTCCCTTTACCTTTCTCAACATGGCATTTTCTCTCGCATTCGTTGCTTGCCCAGTGAAATGTGGTTTATGTTAATTTTCTCCTTTGTTGGTTGGTATTCATAGTAGTAGTAATATTTCGGTATTTCATTCTAAACTTTTTGTTGTTCTACCATTGCTAGTATACTGCGTTGAGAGTATTTATGCGTCGTACGCGAGCATGCGTATCCGTTCGTTTGATTTTCACCCCAATGCTTGGAAATACGAAGTTTTTGGTGTCATGAGTGCGTGCTCTCTTGTCGAACACAAAAAATGTGTAGAAATATGTAAAAGCTTTTCGAATAGAGAAAAATACTTATGTGCCGAATAAACGCGTATTAATATTAGAAACTCACTCCATCGTAGATCACAGCGAGCGTGTCATAAGTATTTAATTTGAAAAATAATATTATTAAATAATTCTTCAAACTTTTTGGAATGGACCCCACTAAAAATCGTGTTCAGCCGCATGCCGAATTTGACACACCTGAATTACAGGTTATAATGCCACCTATTTTAAATTCGCCTTAATACAAAAAAAAGTTATATGTAAGCAACGATCGACAATCCAAACTAATGAGTGCAGAGCCGATTCAACTTATCGAAACATTTGGATTACATTTGGAGACTTATGAAATGACACATTAAAAATAAAACGCTGCTTTTTAAATAAAAAAATATTATACATTTTTCGTCTGCCCACGCTCAGGACACCACATAAACCGATAATAGATATTGTCCCTACCGTTACCAATATATCTATATCTCGAATATGAGCCAAATCGGACAATAAGACAAATAGGCCACGCTGTGATGTCAGTCTTTATTTTCCCGAGGACATCAACCAACCGGGCAAAAGCACCGTCCTGATTAAGGGTCTGGGTATTCAGGGTGCATACCCTCAAATCATAGGCCTTTCTACGGTTGCCCCGTCATCAATCATCCGAGGCATGGTTTATTTTTCATTCGGTAAAGTTTTAACGTGCAGGGACCCAACCCAAGCGCACGCAAGGTTATACGTCTTCTCACATTAGCTCGCTCCCAAACGGGTGTTTGGTCACGGTGATACGAGGATATAAATATCCGGACGATTTGGGATGCGGTTTGAACCGTAAGCAAACAAATCACTTCTGGCCACTCCCAGGTGAATGGCAAAAGCTTTGCTGTTGTGGTCAAAGGCGAATATCTCCACAAACTTCTGATGTATTTTTTAATATTCATAGCTCCACATACCTGAATACCAAATAGCCGGACAAGACGTTATTATAAAAAAATAAAAAATAAATTAAAAATTTTCGTACCTTTGCAATTTTGTAAGATAAACCAAAAATGTATACATCGTTGCAAACTGTAATTACTTAACAAGTAAACGTCTTGGCTGTTCACCAAACCGGTCTATAGTTTTATCAATAATCTCAGATTTGTTCTCTGATACAAACTTTCGATGTACACTTAGAAGCAGTGTACGAAAATACCCTATATTGTACGTTACTATTTCGTTTCGTTTATTACTTTAACAGTTCGGTACAATACGAAACAAACCGGCTGAGTTCACTTTGGCGATAGTACACTACAGTAGTTTAGTAGTTACAGACGAAACAACAAACGAAATGAATCGTGCAGGGAAAATATATTTATGTATGTACATATATGCAATAAACAAATACAAAACGAATGGCTGCAATGAATAAAAAAAATAAAAATGTTTTTTAATTGAATTGTATATGAAAATTTACAGAAAAAATTATTTTTCACGTAATTGAAACGTTTGCATACATATAAAACGTACCCTATGGTACAATTGTCACAAACGAAAAGCAAACGTTTCTCGTTGGGGAAAATGACAGTGAATCTTACAATTTGTTTCTGACTATTTACAAAACTGTACAAAACCACAAATGATATGATGATCGATGAGCAAATGGGAATTGTTTTGTACAGTTTATTTTCGTACCCTGCTTAGAAGACACAAATGTAAAGACAAAGAAAATTAATGGTTTACCGTTCAATCCATTTTCGTTCATTGTCGACTACGCCAGGTTTTTACTCTTCTTAAATGGACTTACTTTGAAGTTAGCGAGAATAACTTGAAACAGAACCAGAAGATCCACATATTCACGTTTTTAATTATGAAAATTTACAAATTATTTTGTTAGCATTGAGTGTATGATTTTATACATAGTATATACATAGGAAAAAACTTGAAAGTTAGGGGAGGGGGACCCAAATTATCGAGCTAGCATTTCCTGGTACTATTTTTGAATATATAAGAAAACAATTGGTAGTTAGGGGAAGGGGAGGGCACGGGCTCGGGCCCCCTGCCCCTACCTGGCTACGCCCATGAGCACAAACCAAATTAAAACAAAAGGTATTTGAGAACGCTTCCCCCCCGGCAATGATCCGATTTTATGGTTCGCTTGATGAAACGGGGCCATTTTTTCGTAAATAAGGTAAATTTTTGTTCATTTTGGTAGATTTTTATTAGAGTATTTTATTTGAAAAACAAATAAAACTTTTCGTTGCCGCTTTTTGTCTCGTAGTTATCTGTATATTTTAAATTTCTTTCCACATTGTTTGTTGTACTAAACTTCTATCGACTATAAAACTGCATACCGAAAAATTCAGTTTGGAAAAGTCGAAATTTAGACGAAAATTTTTTAAATTTTTTTAAATGTTTTACATAGCTTGAGTCCTTGATTTTTATGGGTTTGGTTGAATCGGAAGCAATATTCTTACACAAACAATAATAGCAAAAAAAAACTTACTTCAACAACATTGTAAATATGATTTGTTTTTTTTTGTTATTTTATGGCCTTATAACAACTATATTCAACAATTTTTATGAGCTTCAGGCCGTTTTAAGTGAAAACAAGTTTAAAAAGTGTTACTTTTCCACGATAAGTTTTCACTTAAAACGGCCTCAAGCTCATACAAATTTTTGAATATAATTGTGAATATAAAAAAAATCACCAAGGGATTTTTTGAGTCACTATATTTGTCTATAATAAATCCAGTTGAAGTTTTTTCAAATGATGAAGTTGATACTGAGTAGAATACTCAGTAGACCAAACGCGACAAAGCCCATAAGAGTTGGCTATAAATTCGCAGCACTTGTATGCTGTAGGCCTTCCATTGATAGGAAAATTTTAAATGGATTTCAGTTTCTTTCGGTCGTCTTGGTTTTAAAATTTTGCAATTTTGTCGTACTCAGGGGCGTACAACGATTCAACTTGGAGCCTCGGCTTTTGGACTTTTTAAGTTCTTTACATTTATTGCATTGCTTTTGGTACAGGGTCTCCCACAAAGAATAAGCAGAACACAACATTGTAGTATTTTTCTTGTTCTTGGAACTTGGCATCCAAAATTTTAAATTTCACATATACACATGTATGTGCATACATTAGAGTGGCCATATTAGACATGTTTTTGGAAACAGCAATTTCCACTTTGGGAACTAGCTCGCAAGCAATTTTTCTTGAGTATCCTTGCTTAAACTGAATAATGCGATCAAGAAGTCTTTACGACAAAAAAGGAGGGAGAATCTTACTCAATTATGTCTATAATATAATACCTTCAAGGGTTCCTGTTAAGCGAATGGCCTTATTTAGGACCCTTCAAGTAAGAGGGAGTGATTTCCTGCACACTTTCTTACACACTTCCACGCAGATGTTTACAAATACAAATATTAAGTAACCTTTATTAGGTAATATTTTTCAAATGCCAAAAATATTTGAGCACATGAACAAATTTCAAATAACAAAATATTCGTTAAATCCTTCAAATAGGGATTCTACCCACTTGCTATTTGCTTACTGACAAAACTTTTCCTCTTCGGAAATTCGTTATTAGCCGCTCATCCGTCGTCAGCGGAAAAGGCGTATGAGTAATAAGCAACGCCATAGTAGGCAATGGGTAACAAATGTAGATACTACATATGTATGTATGTATAAACAGAATGGTAGGATGAATTGAGATGAGTCGGAGCGGTGTGGCAAACAGCAAAAGCCCTGGCTCGCCATCCGGTTATTCATGCGCGATGATTTAGAGTTATGGTCTGATTATGCATACGTCGCATAACTTCGCACAACTTCGCATAAACCTCAAACTGTAATTACGTATGTACTTTGTATGTATTTTGTATGTATTCCATTACCCAGAGATTAGCAGAACCTTTAATAACTTAGCGATCTGTTGAGTTTAGATTTTGCTTCACATTTTATTAAGATACATTTTTATTGCACTGGTACAAATGGTTGTGCGAAATTATGCGAAGTATGCATAATCAGACCATTACATATTTTCCTAACGCTGATTACTCCGCTGTTGAGTTTTCTTGCCGAAGCATTGTGAGCTATTTTGTGGTCCCTATATTTTTGCATATTTTTTATGTAGGTGTAATGAGTGTATAAGATTTTATACCGTATTTTTGATAACCGGAATGAGGTCCCACTTCATTTGTGATCGGTGAGGGAAAGCTTGGAGATGAAATTGAAAAAAAAACATTGAACTTTGTAAAAGTTATTTCTTTCTTTTTTACGCCCACGAGTCCTATATTGGATGCTAAAGAATTTCACCCGTTCGAGTGTTTGCAAATATATATGTACTTATCGCCGTAGTGTGTGTGCTTTTGTTGGTATGAGCTTATGGAAGAAAACTCATTTTAAATTAAATGAGCTCACCATGAAATTGTTTTACGAAATGTGGGCAATGATGCGACACTATAGAAATGAGCTTGAGTGTTGTTGGTGCTACTTCGTTTGCTTATAACATCCGCCGAATTCTCTATTTATTGCTTCTATTGCTTTTGTGGTTGTCGTAAATGCTGTGTATGTTTTTACTTACGCATATTAAATAAAATCCTTGCATGTATATTAGGGTGCGCTTTATTTTAAACTTTGACCCACAAAGCATGTGGCTATATAACTTCCAAACCTGATGAGACATGAAAACGGCCCAGTCATGTTTAAGATAAGCGTGCAAAAATCCACTGAGTGATATGAAACAAATAAGCTCGGTTTTCTTAATATTAGGCTCCTTTTCCTACTTTATGTAAAATTTAATGAATCAGCCTATGTAACTTGACGATTTTGAAAATTTTTTGCATTTCACGTTTGTATGACCAAACGAACCTATCTAAGTAAGTTGTGCTTTGTAGCTTACAAAAAAAATTTCTTCATACTAATAAGGTACACACTAATGTTAGTACATTCATTCCTACGAATGATCAAATGTCTATAGCTACATATGTATATGTGTTTACTTTTCATGTGTTTACTTCATGCATGTGTTTATCCTGTGGAGGAAATTTAAAACTGTGACTAGTACGCCTTAATTCTATTTGCATGTTAGCGACTGGCGAATTTAACATTGTCATGTCCTCCGAAGTGTCGATTACCCCCATTGCACCACCTTTTCGATAGTTCCGAACCAGTCCTAATTTCGACAGATTAGATCTATTCCGCTCGTCTCCCTTTTTCTATAGCTTCGAACCAATTCTAAAATCGACACACAAAAAAAGTTAATATCATTTTTTAGTGTTCCATTATAGCGGTGTTAAATTATTAACCGACTTCCAAAAAAGGAGGAGGTTATCAGTTCGTCGGAATATTTTTTTTTTTTTTTTTGGACCACGCCAACCGATTTTGATAATTCTTTTTGCATCGGAAAGGCAGTGTCTCAGAAGTGGTCCCAAACTAATTTGGTTTAGATCCGATCATTGGATCATGATATATATATATATATATATATACTTATATGAGAATCGAAGTCGGTTGTGTGCGCATACAAAAAAAATTCCTCGAAAATTTTATTTCAAAATTTTAATGTAGTTGATTGATTAATCCTTATTAATACATATATGTAATTTAAATGGTTCCATTTGAAAAGACAGTCTTAACTAATAGCAAAATATAAATTTTGTTTAGTTAGTAGAGTGAAATCTAAACTTACATTTTATTGACTTGTTTTCATACAAATAGAAGCATATTAACAGGAAATATACTACTATTTTCTAAATACAAAAATGTGTAGAGCAGGCGTATAAAAAATTAACTAATGTGAAATAAATTGACATCGTCACCCTTATTCCAGAAGCATGAATGTCCAAATTGACCAATTTTGAGTTATTGGATTGACTTAATTAATCTTTGGATGTTCTTGTGTTATACCAAAACCCAGAATACCATGAGTACAGGAAATCACATATTCCACAAAGTCAATTACATGATAGTAGAGTTAATGCCGATTTCGTTTCTACAGGAAAATGCAACCTTCCCCTTGCCCTCTTCGTACAAACACTAAGAAGAGGGCGATGAGAAGGTAACATTTTTTGTAGAAACGAAATCGCCATAAATCTCGTAAAATAAATGTCAAACTAGTACTCCCAAAATTTTCATCTTTACACATCATGTTTCTGGCATGCGGGGGACGATAGTACTTGCCGAACCGGTTAATCGTTTCTGCAATTACTTCACATTGATTCTCTAAAACCAACGTTCGATAAGATAAAGATACATTTTATAAGAAATTAAACTGACAAATTATTAAAACTAGTAGTAACCCCCAAAATTCGGGTGAATTCAGTAAAGAAATACTTACTAATATTAAGAATTTAATTTTAAATATATAATAAAACGTGATATTCATGAATATACTTCAGTATTTAGCTCAAGATTTATTTAAAGAAGTTCGTGAAAGACAACAATTAATCTTGAATTTGTAATTTTGGATCGTTCATTTAAAAAATCACATCAAAAAATTTGTAAAACTGTGAGGTATTCCGTCATTCAAGACCCTTTTTAATGGAGAGTGATACCCTAGCTGTTTAAAAAAGAAACTTATCTCAACTATTTTTATTTTTTCTTTCGTGAAATATATTTCAAAACTATGAATAATACCTAATACCTTTTACGGATCTTAATTTCACGGAAAATTGGTTAATGGTTTTCAATAGATTATATAGCTCACTATCGACTTTCCTACCACGTTTTACATATGTGACAAACACGGTCAACTGAAACTGCAACTTGCACTTTAATTTGATATATCTATAGCTCTATTCTGTGGCTGCTACAGATCGCTTTGGCTAAGTCATATGACCGAGCAATTATATATAGATACGCTGGGAATTAGTTAAGAAAATGTTTAAATTTATATTTTGTCACCTACTTCCCCGATTTGATTTGATCTCTGTGATAAACAAAAAAATTTCAGGTAAAAGTGTCACCGTTTTTGAAATATTTAAATTTTTTTTAAGTAAAAAAAAATCGTGCCTTTTCATGTATTTTCTTTAACTGCATCTACAAACCAGGCTATACTTAGTAAATTTTTTATGTAAATACTTCCAGATAGTTGCTTCTCCATACTCAAATGCAATGTAGTTAAAATATATTAAGGAACCATCATATAATGAGGACTATTTTGGGATTTTTAACTTTTTAATATTTTCTCCCCAACTTTGACTATCTCTGGTGATAAAAAATGTATTGAGCTATAACTTTGCATTACATAAGAAAATTGCTCAGTTAACAAAGATTTCAGAAAGGTGCCTCTCTTACTGTTTCGAATAGAAAAAAAGTTATAGCCGCTTTTGTGGGCAAAGGACTGAGCCACGCTAGAATGTGTTTAATATATTTAAATTTAAGTTGCCAATGACATGCTAAATAGTACAAAGGTACATTATTACCTGCTCCTGACATTATTTTATGCTACTTGCCGGAATTAGTGAAAGTGGATTTTGTGAAATTGGATCCTTCGAACATTGTGTTATTAATACTATGACAGAGAACACGCAGTATAAGTCGCATGAATATGCGGATATTCACCTAATTTACGGTAAAGCTTGCTGTAATGCCAGAACTGCTCAAAGACTCTACCTGCAACGGTAGATGTTGAAGTTGTGTTAGAGGAAGTGGAACTAGGTTCATCGACTTCAGTGGGAAATATGGAAAGACGGACGGGAATACCAAAAACTACAGTTCACAAGCCATCGATTTCATCCCTACCACATTCGACGTGTTCAGGCTCTACAAGAAAGAGATTACCTGTCGAGGGTTAGATTTTGCCGTGAAATGTTGCGAATGCATGAATCAGACCCCAACTTTTTTAATAAAATAATTTGGAGCGATAAATCATCATGCAAACGTGATGGTTATTTTAATTTATATAACCTTCACAGTTGGCAGATAGACAATCCTCACGAAATAAGAGAAGATCGTTCGCAGTACGGGTACAAAATACATTTTTGGTGCGGTATTTTGAATTGTCAGATGACCTGTGGAACTGTTGCCAACGCTCAACTCTCACAGTTATTTTGAGTTCCTTCAGGAACGGTTTCCAACTCTTTTAGAAGATGTACCCTTAAGCCTGCGACGAAGACTATGGCTGCAAAATGACGAGTGCCCTGCTGCCTACGGGCGTGAAGAAAGAGCTTATTTAGACGAAACTTATCCTCGCCGATGGATTGGATGATACGGGCCAATCACGTGGCCCGCTCGATCGCCAGACCTGAAACCATTAGATTTTTTCTACTGGGGTTGTCTTAAGGACAAAATTATTCAAAAGCAATTCAAAACGAAGAGCATTTGCGGGAAAAAATAAATGCAGCTGCTGCTGTGTCTCAGCCCAATTGAGTTTAAGATCTCTAAAAGCGTCTTAAAAGGTGCCGAGCTTGCATTAGAGTAGAAGGTCGCCAATTTGAGCGCATTTTATCAAAAATGAATAAATTTTTCTTCAAACAACTCATGTATATTTTATTTCACGTAAACCCATCCTTCAAAAGACTCTAGTCCGAATTTTGGTAAGTAACATAAAATTATGTCAGGAGCAGGTAATAATGTACCTTTGTACTATTTAGCATTTATTGGTCGGTAACAAGAGCAACTTAAATTTAAATCTATTAAATACATTCTAGCGTGTCTCAGTCCTTTGCCCACAAAAGCGGCTATAACTTTTTTTTCTATTCGAAACAGTAAGAGTGGCACCTTTCTGAAATCTTTATTAACTGATCAATTTTCTTATGTATGGAAAAGTTATAGCTCAGTACATTTTTTTTTCACAAGAGATAGTCAAAGTTGGGGAAGAAAATATCAAAAAGTTAAAAACCCCAAAATAGTCCTCATTTTATGATGGTTCTTTAATATATTTTAACTACATTGCATTTGAGTATGGAGAAGCAACTATCTGGAAGTATTTACATAAAAAAATTTACTAAGTATAGCCTGGTTTGTAGATGCAGTTAAAGAAAACGATTTTTATTAAATTCAATGCACTTTTACCTCAACATTTTTTATTTATCAGGGAGCTCACCCCCCTTCCCCTGGCTATTTATCCTATTGCTCGAGCGTTAGACGATCCTGAGTCCATATGCCCTCAGACCCAATTTCGCCCATTTGGGTACTTAAAGTTAATGGGCCTCAATGGGACAATGGGCCTCATGCATAAAAAGTAAGCTTAAGCCCCGACTCGATTTTCAGCACAAATTCTTGTGTTTGAACTCACTTGATCAGTGCGAAAATTGAGTCTGAGCTTAAGCTTACTTTTTATGCATAAGACCCAATGTTTTTATGTAATTTGTTTTTTTAAATGTCAAAGAAAAACATTGACTTAATTTTGAATTTTTTTATACGTTGCACATTAATGTAAAAAAAATATCTATATATTAATACGCTAACATAAATTTTGTCTTCGTTTAGCGATTCTACCGAACCGATTTCAAAACCAAGAACACCATTGGAAAGGCATTTTTCCGTAGATGAGCAGAGTTTTGGTTTCACAATTGGTTGAAAATTACGGCCAAAACCGTCGTTTAACCATTTCGTATTTGTGTGTAGATGTTGCTGCAACATGTTCAATTTGACATGTTTCGCATGTTGTTTGAAATAAAGATGAATATGAAGATGAAGAAATAAATGATAACGATGAAGGCGAAAGTGAAGATAAAGACGAAAATGGAGACAATGACAGATACATAAGAATTAGGGTAACTGAAAGGGTAAAAACATTTCTTGAATTTATGAAGTTAAACTTCTTTAGCGGTTGGTTGGTTGGGAGTAAATTTTCAAATTCTAGGGGAATAATGCACATGGAAATGGTTTTCAGCGGTTTAGCGGCTTGAGAATAAAAACAAAAACAAGAGGTACAGGCAAAAACGAAGATCAAAGTAAATTGTGAAGAGGAATATGTAAAAATAAAGATAAATATGAAGAAAAGGATGAGGATGAAGATCGATATTGTTATCGATATAAAACTTGATATTTTTATCGATATAATAATCGATATTCATTTGATAAAATAATAATAAAATAATAATCGATATTGTTATCGATACAATAATGGATATTGTTATGGGTATAATAATCGATTAAATAATTGATTTTGTTATCGATTTAGTCATTTATATTGTTAACGATATGTACAATATTCGATACTGATGATTGTTATATTTATCGATGAATTAATCGATTTTACAATCGTTGTATTTTTTTGTATGTTTATGGATATTGTTATCGGTATTTTTATCGACACAGTTATCAACAGGGTTATCGATATACTAATCGGAACATGGAATGTGATCACATTACATGACATCACATCACATTTTATCACATGATATGAAGAGACATCACACGATATCACGTGACATGACATTAGATGATATGACCTCACATTATATGGCATGACATCACATGACATGACATCATATGATATGACATCACATTATATGACATGACATCACATGACTTGACATCACATGATATGACATCATATGACAAGACATCAGAGGATATGACAACACATGACATGACATCCTATCACATAACATAAAATGACGTCACATCTTATCACGTCATCGCTACGTGAATAGAAAAAGAAAAGGATATAAGCAAAGATGTGAAAGATAAAAACAAAGATGAAGACCAAGGTAAAGTTACCGATTTCAAAACCAAAAACACCGTTGGAAAGGTAATTTTCTGTAGATGAGGAGAGTTTTTATAGTTTCGAAATTGGTTGAAAATCGTCGTTTAAAAATGTTCATATTTGTGTATGGTTGTTTTTGCAACCTGTTCAATTTAAGCCGTTTCGCATTTTGTTTTAGTTCGTATTTGAAATTAAACTTTGAAATAAAGATAAATATGAAGATGAAGAAACAAGTGATAACGATGAAGATAAAAAAAGCAACCTGAAGATAAAAACGAAAATTGAGATAAGGCGAAAATGGAGACTATGAGAAGTACAAAAGAATTAGGTTAACAGAGTTGAAATTTTCCGATAAGAATCGAAATAAAATCAGCCATAAAGGTTATTGAAATTTATCGAATCATCGAAGTTTATAATTATCGAAATTTATCCATGCTTATTAAGTTATCACAACGTATCGAATTATTCAAACTGATCAATGTTTACTGAGTTATCGAAATTTATAGACACAGAAACTTAGTTGTCCAAATTTACGGATGGTTATCGAGCTATAAAAACGTGTGGGATTAACGAAATTTGTCAAGTTAAAGAAATGTATCAAGTTATCGATATTTATTGAATTATCATTATTTATAGACTTAAGGAAATTTATCGCGGTGTCGTAATGCATGGAGTTCTTTCAACTTACAGAGTTATCGATAATTATTGACCTACTGAAATTGGTTGGTCCAACGAAGCGAAGTTTATGGAATTTTCAAAATATATCGATTTATCGAAATTTCAAGGTTATCGTTTTGTCACTGCTTATCGAATTAAATCGTCTTAACAGAGTGTAACGAGTTATCAAAATGTTTAGATAGTTTCCGAAAAATGTGGAGAAGTCAAAAGTAAAAATTTATAACGGTATCCAAAGTTTTTACATTTTTGAGTTATCGAAATTTATCGAGCCCTCGAATTTCACAGTTATCGAAATTGGTCGAGTTAACGAATTTTGTTGAGTTATCGAATTTTAGTGTTCTTGAAATTCATCGAACTATCGATATGTATCAAATCATTGAAATTTAGCGATAAACTTGAATGTATCGGGTCAATTCCAAGTCCTGCCGAAGTCCTCGAAAGACCTTCTCAGAAAAAAAAAAATTGGGTTACGTTTTAGCAGAAGATTTTCCGGTTAGTTAATTTGTACCGTATAACTTTTGCTACGTGTTAAGTTAGAAAACCTCTCAAAGGCTTCTAAAACTAGAAAAACTGTCGAATTTCGACAGTAACTGGCACTCTAGTATATATTAATACGCTAACATAAATTTTGTCTCCGTTCATTTGGCGATTCTACCGAACCGATTTCAAAACCAAGAACACCATTGGAAAGGCATTTTTCCCTAGATGAACAGAGTCTTTATGGTTTTAAATTAGTTGAAAATTACAGGCAAAACGGTCGTCTAAACATTTCATTATTTGTGTTTAGATGTTGCTGCAACATGTTCAATTTGACATGTTTCGCATGTTGTTTCACTTCGCATTTGAAACAAAGCTTTGAAATAAAGATAAATATGAAGATGACGAAATAAATGATAAAGATGAAAAAAAGAAAGAAAAGGCAAAAGTGAAGACAAAGACGAAAATGGAGACAGTGAGAAATATGTATTTAAGGGTTAGGGTAACTGAAAGGGTAAGCAAATGTATTGTATTTTCGAAGTGAAGCTTCTTTAGCGGCGATTCGTTGGTTGGGAGTAAATGGGCAATGATGCGCACTGAAATAGTTGCAACGGAAACAAGTGCTTCTAATATATGTGGTATCAATTTAACAAAAAAGTGCTAATAAGGGGACTAAGGTTATAGTTAGCGAAATTTATCAAGTTATCCTTATTTATTGAGTTATAACAACGTGTAAAATTATTGAAGTTGACCAATGTTAATTGAGTTGTCGAAATTTATAGACGCAGAAAATTAGTTGTCAAAATTTGCGGATAGATATCGAGCTATAAAAATGTATCGGTTAGCGAAATTTGTCAAGTTAATGAAATTTATAAAGTTATCGATATTTATTGTTGTGTTTAGGGATTTTAGTGTTCTTGAAATTCATTGAATTATCGATATGTATCAAATTATCGAAATTTATCGACAAACTGGAATGTATCGGTTATATTCCAAGTCCTGCCAACGACCTTCAAAGATATAAAAATTTTAAGTTAAGGTTTAGTTCGAAAGAAGGAGATTTTCCGGCAAGTAATTTTGTACATTATAAGTTAAACGACGGCTTAACCTTTCTAGGGGTCTTAAAAAACTAGAAGTACGGTCGAATTTCGACAGTGGCTGGCACTCCAGGATAATTAAAACCCCTAAAATGAAGGAACAAAAACATTTTTGTTCATTAAAAATTTCGTTACAAAGTTATCTAGAACTTCAATCTCTTCAATTCTCATCCAAATCCTTAGAGGTCACGCGAAGAGGTGGCCGCAAAAAACAAAAAACTCGCTTTTATTACAATATGGACTAAAAAGTAAAAAAAAAAATTATAGAAATACAGATTTCATTGACAATAAAAGTAATTTTACCGGAAAACAAAACGTAGGGTGTTTAGTAATACTGAGTATTATCAATAGCAGGACTACAAAATTTAAGCACCCCACGCTTTGTTTTCCAGTAAAATTAATTTTATTATCAATTATTTTAATCCTATTTTAGATTGGTTTTAAAAGTTCAATTAAATCAGGTTAGGGAACTTCCTATTCCTTTTAAACGAAATCTTTATTTCAATAAATTATTCAATAAAGATTTTCAAATATTTTTATGCAGATTTTTTAAGATTAATCTAATTTGTCATCTGAGCGGACTTTTTTCAAAAAGTTCTTTAATAAACTATTTTTATTCATAAATAAATTTTTGGAGGTATTTTCAAATCGGTCCAGCTCGCTTAAATCTAAATATTTTTCCGTTGGGGGACGTCTTAAAATATAATAAATTTTGTAACCCCGGCGGAAAAACCGCAAGTTTTTTTGTTGATGCGGTCTAATGTATATACATGTGTAGCTTGGAGATGTTGGAGGAGAATGCGTTATCCTTGAGCTCTCACTTCTGAATCGGTATTTGTTGATTTAGCTTATGCAGTCGACTGAATGTTGACGAAGCGAGCGCGCGTTTTCAAGTCTCCCCAATATTTTATCGGGATGGGGATGACCCTAGCATTAGCCCGAAAGCCATTTCTCCTTGATGTCACTCAAGCATGCTCAGGTATCAGAATACTGCACTCGGCTTTACCTCCAAAATAATTTATAAACGTTTACAAAGAGGAAAAGGTACGATAAAGTTTACATTTAATTCGTAAGTTCGTCACTGCTTAAATTAATAAATTTGGGTTTCGTTTAGCGACAGAGAATGATTAGGCAAATCTAACCTCTCGGCACGTGATTTTTAACATACACATCTGATGCCAATACTTTGATGATACTTTGCGGTTGGAAAGTTTGCATCCCCAGTGCATTTTACTTGTGCTGTGAAAGCGATCGGAACGCCGGGGTTCGGATCCTCTAACAGAACCTGGATGAAATGCGGATTTCCACTTGGAGTATTGACATCCTAAGGTCGAGGCCGCGCAATACAAAAATGCCGCTCAGTGCGTGGCCACTTCAATAATATTTCATATGTTTTAATTTGAAGCCGCTCAGCCGCTCAACCGCTCCCCGCTTTGCCGCTCATTGCGTGGTCTCGACATTACGTTGTCTCATCACTATGATTACAGTTTTGTCCCCAAACTGCCAGTGTGGGTAAATATTTCAGTGGCTATTTTTCCCCTCATCCTTCTACTAGTAGGTATGTGAATATGTATGTATCGTACCTTTTCTAGTTAACCAAATGCTTAAAATAAATAAATAAAAAATATATTACATAAATAAATAAAAACCCATTACAAGCTTTTATTATGTTTCAACTGTGCGCAATCAAATCTTGCAAAAAATTTTTAACCAAATTCACGCTGAGCTAGCGACTCGAAACTTCAAACTTAACTCAGAACTCGATGGAAATGCAATAGGAAAGATAAACTAATCCGATAGGTGGTACAGGTGTCGAAATATTTGAAAAATCCATATTTAGGGTCCGGTATAGTTCATATTTTGAATGTATATTACGTGCATGAAAAGGAATAATTCCACACAAAAAAATTGCCCGATAGGTGGCGCAGGAGTCGAAATATTTCGAAAGAAGGAAATAGCCCCAAAAAACACTTGGGTGTTAAGTGCTGCAGGCGTCCCTTTTTATTAACCAAATTAATAAAAGCTTGCCTTAAAAAAGTTTTTTGCTTAAATTACTTTGTTTTCAATTTCAATGAAGGAGAATAAAATTTGTTTCTGTGGACTCATATCTAAATACATAGCCATTGGAATCTCGTTTGAACTACTGAAAAACTAGTCACCCTTTGTGTCTACCTGAGGAGATAGTGCCAGTTCTGCTGCACAGGTTTTCTACAGTAGGCTATACTTTTTTGCACAGTCGGATTATGTTCATATATACACTTGTATTAATGTACATATATAAACATGTATAAATGCTTCTGTGTATGTGGACGCTACTTATAGTATTACTCTTTGATTCTTGTCGTTGGCGTTGTTGTGTGTTTGTGGGCGCTATTTTTATGATGGAAATGACCCACATTTTGCGGGTAGACATTTTCCATTTTTATTTTGAAGTACGAGTTCACTACCCTTGTGCTGGTATTTGTCTAATATTACATATCACATGTTTGTACATTAAGGTGGTCTCAAAATACACAGGATATCTACCCTTTTTGGAATTTTCTCGCTCCTGAAAAATATTGAAAATAAGCAACCCGTATTTTCCATTTCCGTTAATATTTAACCGTGCCGCCGGAAGTTTCCCTTATAACTAGTTTACTTCTATGATTTTACATCCTTATATGGAAACTATATTTTTTTGTAGAATTGCTTATAAAAGCGTTAAAAATAAATATTTTTAGCCGATAAAAATATGATTCTCCGTTTTCTGAATATTCTTTAGCTCTGGAGGCTTGCTGGAAAACAATTTGGATCGCCCTAATGTATATATGTATATACATATGAAATTATATATGCATATACATATGCATGTACATATGCATTTGAGTAAAAACCACTTTTCTGTATGTCTGTAAGTGCCTGTACCTGTCAGGTAGTTACTTAATATAGACGTAAATGTGTACATAATTACCCCGCCAGCAAAATATCCGGAAACGTATCCGAAAATGTTTTGTTTTTTTCGGATACGTTCTCCCAATAAAGCGTTCATCCGAAACGTATGTATGTATGTATGTTTAGAAAGGTACAAAAATGGTTGTGAAACGGATGGGATTTCGGCTGTTTGCTGAAAATTTTCTGATTAAATTTTTCGTCGAAAACGCTTTTATTCTGATTTCACCGATGATTTTCATAATTTCTAAAAACACACAAAGAATAAGCGTGTATGTATTTAATCGTTAATTCTTTTTATACTATTTTAATGTGTTGTGTTTGACGGCACTTGAACCTGAGATCAGCAGAAAGATAACAATGGTAGCAAACTACGCACTCAGCTACTGCCAGAATACGTAAAAAGTTTTCCAACGTTCAGTTTGAATACATAAATATGTATGTATGTATTTTACAATTATTGTTTCAGATAAGATTATTATCTAAAAATTAAAACAAAAAAAAAAAAATTAATTCGACTTCTATACATTCCAGGATACGAAAGATGTACGAAAAGCGCAAAACGTACATTTCTCTGCTGGCTGGGTATCCATACATACATAAGTGTGCCCTTATTCTAATAGTGTTTGTGTGTTTGCAAGTGACAGCCATTTCATCTCTTTTATTATTGTTTCGCAGCTTATAAGTCATATGTTAAGTATACATATCGTCATTTAAAGTACAAAACCGCGTATCGTCATTCTGCAAAACCGCGTAACTGACATTGGCTGCCAAAAATTGGATTTGCTTACACAAGCTCTTGGCTCAATCCTTATCCATTCGTCCTGAAATATATTAGCCAGAAATGCGATTTCTTTATAAAATAGATAACCACTTTGAAATATGTGTGTTTTTACTCTCTAAAAAATAATTTATGCAACCTCACATACGCGGTTTTGCATTTTCTTGATACGCGGTTTTGTACTTTAAACGACGATATGTACATATGTATGTATGCATGGGCACTGATGTATGTAGGTGTGTACTTGAATATGTATATAGGGCTTGCTTGCTGTGTTTGCTTCCATTTTTTATCACTTAAAAAGCATTTTTTAATGATGTTTTTCACCTTGTGCCTCATTGCAGGTAATAACCAACGATTTCAATAACTTCATAGTATTTAATAGCTCAAACCATGGATGCGGCAATTCACACTGATACGTAATCATATGATAGTATTAATGTGTTTATGTTTGTATGTATATACGTAAGTATGCACATTTAGAATCTAAATTTTAGAGATACGGGCATGTATATATATATGCAGTAATTAATATAATATCATTCAATGATTAAATAGTGGGACATTAGCTCGAAGGAGATGGTGTATTAAATGCAAAGTAATACGGTTGTGGATTGTATTTTGAATATAGTTTCTTTTAGAGTTTTATTAGAATTCAGGCAAACGGTTTAATAGCCTATTTCTACCAAAGGCTTAACTGCAGTTAAGAGCTCAGATATGTGCCATTAATTTTAACATGGAGTAACAGGCAAGGTTCATTTCTTAACTTTTGCCTTTCGTTTGCTTCTGCTTAATAGGTGGAATTACCACCTTCCAGTTGTAATTTTTTTTTCAGTAGGCATAAACTGCAGTTAAAGCTTGGTGGAAATCAACTATAACAGATTTAGTTGCAGGAAAAGTATAAAGTGTGGGAAGAAACTTTGCTATATGGGCAAATCCTAGCGTTGCGGACGTTATATTTGGACGTTTCTTTTAACTTTTTTGCAGCCAAAGACATTATAAGTTAACAATTTTTTGTGGTTTAAGGGAGGGTTTATAGGAAATTTTAATTTGTGTTAATGTCGGTGTATTTGCCTTCGAAATTTATGTTCGGCCGTTACTTAAAAGGAAGCGATTTTGATATGACCATCAAAGTCAACCGATTTGCGCAAATTGTCATGCATGGAGAGCACGATCTACAAAAATTCTTTGAAGAGAAAATAGTAAAGTTTACAAAAAGTGATATAAAAGCAAACTAAAGGTTGGATTAACTTTAAAACAATTGTATATGTGCGTTCGGGACGTTACGTTACGGACGTTACTCTTTTTTCCGTTGAAAAAATTGATTTTTTTTTAAAGCGATATTGTTGTATTTTATTAAAAGATAAAGTGTTTTAATCAATGCTATTTAGAGCTCTGTTTCAAAAAGTAAGAGTGGCAAATCAGATTTCTCAAATAAATCTGAAAAGAAATATGAAATAAGAATATGCAGAATTCGAATTGCATGCATTTTTTGCGATTTTGGTTGACTATTTCTCGGATTCGCCCATATCCCTTTGATACCATTTTCTAAACTAGGCTTCCAAAAATATCAAAACTAACTTTGTCTAAAATAATAATAAAATTATAATGGTCTACAGCTCATTGAAATTCGTACGATATGTCATACAAAGTTAGGGAAAGGAATAGTTGGGTGCGTTCAGAAATGCATCAAGCCAAAGCATCAGTCTTTTTTATTTCTAGACTATACTTGATGGAAATGTCAAAGATGCGCAACCACGGTTAAAAGCCGAATTTGAACTTAGTTGCGCATATGAGATATTTCCATTAATTATAGTTTAGAAATAAAAGACTCTGATGCTTTGGCTTGATGCATTTCTGAACGCACCCGTTGTGGCTTTTTTGGTAAAAAAACGCATTTTCAGCTTAAATTATATTTCTATTCTTAAGTATTTTTCAATAGATAAATGAATATTACATTTTTGGCATAGAAAATATTTTTGCGATGCACAGCAGTCTTGCAAAGTTATTACATCTAATGTATCTATATACATATTTATGTATAACACCATAGCAGACCAGCAACCTTTCCCAGCATTTGTACGATATATCGAACACTTTTTTGATGAGTTGCTTATTTTTTTATCCAAAAACTTGTATAAAAAGTGAATAAAAGCTAAGAATGCGTCACCCTTATGCCAGAAGCATGAATGTGCAAATTTATCAGTTTTGAGCTATTGGCTTGACTTGATTATACTTTGAATGTTCTATGACATATAATCTGTGTTATACCAAAACCCAGACCACCATGCGTACATGGAAGCCACATATTTTACAATTTTAATAGAATAAAATGTAGAGTTAATAATAACAATACAATATTGGCGCTTACACATATGTTAGTGTTTGGCCAAGCTTCTCCTCCGATTTGTGGCGTGCGCCTTGATGTTGTCACATACGCCGACTCCGACCGGGGCTTTTATTTTTATGAGAAGCTGTTTTTCATGGCAGAAATATACTCGGAGGTTTGCCATTGCCTGCCGAGGGGCGACCGCGGTTAAGAAAAAACCTTTTTTCTAAATTTTTTTTGCGATGTTGCTTTGACCAGGGTTTGAACCCAGGTGCTGCGTAGTGAAAGCGCGCATTGCTTACCACTACACCACAGCGGCCGCCAATGTAGAGGTAAGTCTCGTAAAAAAAACTTTCAAACTTGATTTCCCAAAATTTTAAAATTTACACAATCATGTTTCTGGCATAGGGGCGACGAATGGATATTGATTTTTATGATTTTGAGCATTCTTGGCTGCTAATATGACATTGTAAGACGAATTTTTTAATCAGAGGGTCTGATAAAAATGCAAATATGTAGATATATAAACAATTGTTTTGTTTTGATTTTTCAAAGATTTTATTTTGAAAACACAAAAGATCCCTTGAATATGAGATTCACTTTTTGAGATGTGACAACGTTCCAATAAAAAATTAAAAATCGCCAAAAGCTGCAAAAAATGTGTACGATATATCGTGCAAATGCCAGCATCCCATATGTACATAGGTGGCGGCTAAAGGGGCAGGGGCGAAAGGAGAGGGCATAAACCGCCATTTATAAAAATACACCCTGTCGACCGCCTTGGTCCCCTATAGGTCCTTTGGGAGCTCTTAGAAAAATGACCAACAGTGAGAGTTTTCACTTTTAAGATTTTTGTAAACAACTAACAAAAACCCAGCCCGCGTTGCTATGCCGTTGAGTATAATTTAGTTGTTATATTAAAGCAGTATTTTATTCTAACGCTTTAGGATATACTATAATTTTTCTTCTTCCATTTCTGTTTGGCTGTCCCACTCGAGAACATGCAACGTATAACTAAACATGCGCAAAACATGGATTATCCAAGGTTAATCCACAAACTTTAAGTGTTTGACTTTGTGACTTATTTATTATCATTGAGAAAGCAAGGCGGGCAGGATATTGCAAACGCTTGAATTCAAACGGCATATTGCTTGGTATCATATGAATTTATGGAATCAAAATGTCTTCCCCTTTTGATTTACTATTCAGGACCGTTGCTTCTGTAACATTGGGCACACATTTTTAACAGAAAGTCTAGTCCCATTACATAACAGTCACCAGCCAGCAAAATAAGGGCTCCCCCAAATAGCTCATCATTACCTCGCAGATCTTTTAGCGTCTGATCGAAGGCTCTAAGCGACTTTTTGTGAGCCACGGTACATTCATCCCAGATAATGATTTTACATGTTGGAGTAATGCTGGACTGCATATTGAGTGGCAACTTAAATGCTGAATGTTTAAGGTTTATTTTCCAAGTTTTTAAATGTAGAAATCTTTTCTGTTTTATCAGCTGAATTATCTGACATGACGTTATCTGGCGTTACGTTACTAAAATTTCCATTAAAAATTTTTGTTAATATTGTTCTTGAACGGATTTTTAAAATGGAAGAAAACATTTTATGTCGACCGTACTTTTTCTTTTGACATCAGCGCCACCAGCGGTTCAATTTCTTTCAAATCTTTGCCTTACTACGTTTCAACTAAACCTGCCAAATGTGAAAAAAATCAGAGCATAAATACAGGTTTTGAAATATCTTTCCTGGCGTCACCTTACGAGACCGGTACCCTGGAATTGTGCATATGGGAACTGTGCATACGAAATAATGCATATGAAAAAACCGAAATAATGCATACGAAAAACCCGAAATAATGCGTATATGCACAGTTTCGGTTGAAAACCACAATAACGCATATTAGAAAAACTGAAATTATGCATATGCACACTTTCGTTTGAAAACCGAAATAATGCATATGAGAAAAACGAAGTAATGCATACATGCACAGTTTCGACACAAACCCGAAGTAATGCATATGACAAAAACCGAAATAGTGCATACATGAAAATGAACTTCGTTCTGCGTAGGCGGCCTTCGGCTGCGCTTACACTGAACCAAAAATCCATCCCTGGATCAAAGAAAAGGTCGAAAATTCTTCCGAATGAGAAAAAAATTCTCCCGAATGCGTAATTTTTCTTTGGAATGTGGAAAAACGTACACGAACATATGGAACCGTGGATGTAGTCTATCATTTTGAAGAAATGTCTTTCTTCAATTAAGAGAAGTTTTTTTGGGTGTAGGAATTATAACCTTCACTAAGTAGAATTTTCCTTTCTGTGTCGCCGGAAAAGGGGCGGAAGTATTTTGAGCAGAACTTTTTCTGCGTAGGCGGCAAATACCCAATCGTGTGACACTGTCTTTAAACTTGTATTTATACAGATGCTGTTAAAGAATGAACTATAAAAAACTAACCAAAATTAAATAACAGCAAAATAATATTTCAAAACTTAAAATTTATAATATGGCGCGGCTATAAATTTTTCGACTACTGTACATTAGGCTGCCTCAACAAAAAAGTTGCGGTTTTTCCAGCGGGACTACCATACTAGGTTAAGACTTCTACTAAAATATTAAATAAAAGCTTAAATAACCAATATTTTTAAGCAAACTTTTTAAACTGTTCAGTCATCTGAGGTAATTTTTTCAAAAAATACTAAGAAAACCCGTTTTTATTAAAAAAACTCAATTTTTGGAGGTATTATCAAATCGTAAATCTTAATATTTTTACGAGATATTTTGGTGGAAGTCTTAAAATATAATAGATTTTATAATTCCAGTGGGAAAAAAGTACCGCTTTTTTGTATGGGGAGTAATGCAGTCTACTGTACATAAGTTGACTATGATTACTCGGCCGTCTATCATAGTAGCACAATGCCACTAAGTGCATTTTAAAATTTTCAGGCAATAGCCTCATGCAATTATCGATTATATTTTTTGTTGTTTGTGTGAAATATTTTATTTTTCTTTTAATCAAAATATGTTGAAATAAAAGTGAAAATAAAAAATATATTTTGCCAGAACTGGATATTAATATCGACCAAGGAGTGCAAAGATTCTCCGTTTTAAGTACACGTAATGCCTTATCCTGAGTTTCGCCCGAAAAAAATTCCTCCGAAAAGTTGTCATCCGCCCATAGTAAATCCATAGAAACCACAAGTGAAAAGTGATCTGGTTCGGGGAAAGTGAAACTCATGATAAGTCTGATAAAATTTAATTTTTTTCATAAAATTTCTACAGATCAGACGCATTTGGTGGTATAATCATGGCCAATGGAGGGGTTTCTTCAGAATTGAATACTTTACAAAAGTGTCCTATGCGACATAACCCTAAGGAACGTCGGATATTGTGGTATAGGAGTGTTATGTGGTTCAGTCGCCTATCTTAAATTCTAAATAGTCTACAACGTCTGTTATCACGTTAACATGTGAAGACTAAGAATAGGCAGGGTTATCATACAGAAAGGAAGTAAAACCAGTTGGTTTCCTTTAAGTCGCACAAAACATGAGTTCCCGTATTTTACATTTTTTTTCTGCACGAAAAAACTTTATTTGTTTAAAAAATTTATTTAGAAAGAAAAAAGTGTTAATATTGCAAAAGTAAGTTTTGTATTTCATTTATCAAGTCTCGGATAATGAAAATTTATGATTTGTAGATTTTATATGAGGTTTTTTGAAAATTTGGAAAATCCGCCATTTTGGTATACAAGAAGTTGCTTAATGCTTTACCACATTACCCTCTACACATAAATTTTTAATTACTTGAACACCCCTTTTGTTGTAGATACCATAATAGCAGAAATTCGTAAGTGGACCCAAGACAATATGAAATAGGCGATAACAGCTGCCTTATCGTTATGTGGTACAGTATGTATACCGCATTATCTGAACCATATATACTACATTACCCTCCAATTTTTGAAGTTTGTATTTTTTGGGTTATTTGAGAATTTTTGCAATAACTTTGCTATTTGTGAATATATGTAGATATTTCGTTGAAAAATATTATGTAACCAAATTTTCAGTGGCCAACGTAAGAAACCCCGAATGTAATTAAGTACGCAGAGCATGTTACACAAATCATAACAATAATAAAAGCACACAAGCAGTATATTGACAATAACTCTGGCAAGAGTTTGGAGTCAGCACGAATACAACTGAAACCTTGAATATTGAATTAAGTCTCCCGCGTATAAATAGTTGATCGACAAAAACATAGAGCAAACCATATCCCATACTTAGATTCCTTAATAACATCATTGCAAATAAGATTCAGCGACGAAAACTCGCCAGCGTTATATTTATCGCAACTACCCCCTAAAAGTTTATATTTATATAAAAAAAAACAATAAAATTTAATTAAATCCATTTTCCGCCTATATAAAGCAGTGCGATTTTCAAAATCTACTTTGGAGATTTTTTAACAAGATCAAACTTTGCCACTGAATCGATGGATATGACATAAAGGACGTGTTTATCCCCGTTTCCGCTTGAAATGTTTATTAATTTCCTTACAAATGTTAAAAAATTAAAAGGTGTTTAAGAGTTTACGAGGTGTCCATAGTCAGTGGTTAGCGCTTATGACTTTGCACATCGATGATGCGGGTTCGATCCCGTTTACATTTCGCAAACTTCAAGAATACCCCTACTTTTCGCGTGCTTTCCTGATCTGAATCTGTGGCATTCAAGGAACGGTTTTCCGTTAAAATCATAATCGGCGAAAGGACCAAGAAAAGGAAAGAAAAACAAGAAGAAGACAAGAAAAGTCGATTTAAGTATCGTTGACTTATTCCATCATTTAAATATTATGAAGAAAGCCTTTACACGCGGAAGCAGAAAAAGAAAATACGCAAAAAGTCAGTAAGTACCTATACAAATAAATTTATTGATATGTTGGTGTTGGTTGATTTTTCCGACAGTATGTTAAGATGATATATTTTGAAACGAATTTCCGACAAAAAATTTTGTCAAAATTGGTTTGCAGACAAACCGGTTTCGGCGTTGTGCCATCTTCAGCGTCCTTTTTTGTTCTATTTTTAATAGACGTAGTTCATACATATGTTTGTGGTGAAAAGTATGTTGGTTCTGAGACTGGCCTTATTTGTAAGTTGGTGTTGCTTGATTTTTCCGACTCTGTAGTCACCCCTTGTCAATCTTGGTTTGCAGACAAACCGGTTTCGGCGTCGTGCCATCTTCAGTGTCCTTTTTCGTTCGTTCATTTATTGATTCTAATTTAACAGATAATATTTTTTATTACATAACAACACACACTTTAGAAATGAAATAACACAGGCCAACAAAAATGGAAAAAAATTTAGTGTAGCAAATGTTAAAGCTGTTTTGGTGGACTTTTTTTTGCTGATTACGAATTCGTAAATATAAAGTTTCCATCAGCTCCAGATTTTTGAAAAAAAACCAGGTCAAAGGGTCAAACAATCACGTTTTTTGCCATATTTAGAAGCTGTAGCAAATAAACAGAAGGTGATAGAATCTTCCACTTACACTTGAATTAAAGCTATCGAATACTATCCCTGAAAATACCATTCCTGAACCTTGACCTCATGGTCACACACATTTGGCTTTTTCTGAAATACATTTGCGCATTTCTGAAATAAATGTGGGGTTTTCTGATTTACAATTGGAATATCTGAAATACATTTGAGATTTTCAGAAACACGTTTGCTCTTTTACGAAATTCATTCGACCTTTTCTGAAATGCATTTATGGTTTTTGTAAATACATTTGTTTTTTTTCTGAAATTTGCAAAAGCTGTAGACCCCTTAAAGGAAAACTTACGTCCAAAGCGCTACTTACTAGTTATTACCGATTTGACAATATTTGTGGTATTCACAAAGTTGTCGCAAGTGTCGTACTATTGTATGTCGTAAACTTAAATAAATGTTTATGTATATTCAGCTGTGCTTAAACATTGTTTCTCCCCATATTAATTGAGTTCGATTAAATAGCAATGGGAAACTGGTGACTATAATGCAGCGATTTATTTTACTTACGAAAAACATTTCTTGTATTTATTAAATAATATTTTGTTCATATTTATAAATAGAAAGGAAGAAAGCCACCCTAAACGAATTTTCGGAGGACGAAAAAATGTTTTTTCATCTATTTATGATTTATGAATTATCGGCTCTGTGGTTTGAACTTCAAAAGGTGGTGTTGGTGTTGGTTGATTTTTCCGACAGGTTGGTAAGATGATTTATTTTGGAACGAATTTCCGTCATCCCTTGTCAAGTTTGGTATGCAGACAAACCGGGTTCGGCATTTTCGGTGGAACTTAAAAGAATAAATGCGATAAAAGTGGTAAGGAAGAGTTATTCAAATAGTCGTTGAAATTGTGGTGCGTTTTTACTTAATTTTAATTGCCACTGTATGTATGTACATATGTATACTCATATGTATGCACCCTGTAGTCAAATGAACTAGTTGTAAACTACCTCACAACTAGTATGAACCGCATGCTCAACTAGTCAGCCAACTATCTTTTTTCCATGCAATCAACTGGTATTTCTAACAGGATGTCCTAAACGATAGCAATTGTCAGATTTCGGTCAGAAATATACCAATCTCATACTAGTTCAAAATAGAAAGAAAAATACTAGTTTAATTATGGACCAAAACCACTCCTTTGGGAGTCAAAAAATAAAACGAATTCATGAATATACAATAAAAAACGTTTGATTAAGTACACTTTAATATATTACACATTTTTATTTAGCAGCCTTAAATTTGCCAATAATAAGTGTGAAATTTTTTGAGTATTAATTAAAAGCTAAAATAAATACATAGATATTTCAAACTTTCGAATATAAATTTAAATGCATTTTTCATTCAATGTCATTAAAAGTAAACGGTTTCAGGTACAATTAATACTATATTTTTATCTTTTTTAATAATATTGAATATGCAAAAGAAAACGTTTTAGTCAAAAATAAAATGAATTCTTTAGATAATTTTTAGTGAACTAATATAAAAATAAAAGTTTTCATTAAAATAAATTGATTTAACTTTGCACATTTCAGTCTATTATTTTAAAAAACTTATTAAAGTAATAATTAATGTTTAAAATTTGAGATTTGGGTAAGAATTAAATAAATAAATAATTCAAGCAGTTATTAAATATTCTTAATTTAATTAATTGTATTAAACTGTCGAAGTCAAATAAAACAGGACATGAATAAATTGTTTTATACTTGGTACAAGTTTGGTCTAGTTGTAAACTAGTATTTTTCCTGACTAGTTTGGGATTTCACTGCAGGGTACTTACAAAATAACGCGTCCCCATATGTACATACTTTCTTAAACTGCGAGAATATCTATACCGTAGCATTGCTACAGAAATTGGTTTTCCTAAATTTGGAAGCTTTTTACTCCTAACATAATGACAGCGCATACCACCACCCGCACACGTGCATGCATTCGAATTAAGGAAACTTTCTGCAGAGCATTGTGCTGAGGTTCAATTTCGTTTCGTTTTCCTTTTCGAATTTCGTAAATTCGTTAGAATTGTTTTTCACTCGGGCTGATTCGCTTTGGGAGCTCGGCTCTCACGCTGGTGCTTTTCAATTCAGAAAGTTCATTCGAGTGCGTCAGTCGGCGGTGCGTTCAGCGGCGTTCACTCGTTAAGCGGCGAATAGTTTAGTATGGAGTAGTGTAGGGAGAATAGGAGGATACATACATGTGGAAAAAGGATACCAAAAATTGTATATCATAGAAGTGTCGCGTAAAATGTTGATGATAGTAGCAATGCAATACATACATATCTAGTGGAAAATGTTAAAATTGTGAATTAAAAAATAAGTGCCAAGCGAATAAGCGGTGTGTATACGAACTAAGTTGTAAAACTAAACTTTGCCCACACAGGAAATTTTAGTACCAAAGTTCATAAATGAAGGCTAAAAAATAGCAAAAGAAGAGTGAGAAAGCAAAAAGGAGTATGTATTGCGAAAAAACTCCATAAATGCATTAAAAAGCAGTAAGGCAAGCAACGTGACAAATGAATCACAAATCGGCAGACAGCACGCGCGCAATTTAGTTTTTTGTGTAGAGAAAAAAATTTTAATATTTCGCGCTTAGCATTACAATGGGTGTGAATGTGTACGTGTGTGTGCTATTGTGAGTCCGCGCAATGTATCGGAAACACTCCTCTAAATATATTATACCACTACACTACATACATAGTCGTACTCGAAATAAATATTTTCACAACATAATTATCAAGTGAGGGGTGAGGCGACTTGGTTGCTGCTCTGTTTAACCTTCATAAGCCACAAAATTGTTTTTTTCTCAATAAGGACAATAATGGATATCGAATTACTCTCTCTGCATTTACTTGATTTTCATATAATTCTGTTGCAATTGATGTCCTGCCCTGAGCTTGGCTTCCAGACAAGTTTTACTCGCATTGTCAAAACTCATAATGATTTGTGCGTTAAGAAATTCAACTTTCGTACACAGACACTCTGCACGCAATGTCCAATAGCCCGTGCTCGAATCGACACACAATTACATATCCAATTGTCTTGGAGCATCAAAACACATAAGAAATCAGTCGTTTCGTATATTGCCCTGGATCTTTGGTCTGCAGTTTTCCCCTTCACCTTTCTGCCAAAAAATTTCATTCTCCACCCATCCCTAAATCCAATTAAAATAAGCCAAGACACCCACCTACGCACGCATTGGTTAAAGCAGCCGTCGTTAGACTTTACCCACGCTGCTGCATATACGCTTTCATATGTATGTATATACAAATACGCATTTATATACAGATGTACATGCATACGTACATAAGTGTGTATGTAATTTATACACATTATACTACGCGTTCCAAAACTTCATTTCATTTCGTGGTACCTTCCATCCCATACTTCCTTGTCGTCCTTTCGGGGCACACAAACATTTGATAATAACTGTCTGTGTGCTTGGTTGTTGTTGCATTCTTCGTATGCCTTAAGCCGTGGCAAAATGTAATATTTGGCATTTTTGAAGAAGTTCGCAGTCAACAAAATTACGACCCGCGTAGTTGATGCCTGGAACATAAAAGAGTTTACGACCTGTCGAACACGACCATGATGTACATACATGCATATGTACATGAGTTGGAGCAGCACGAACAATTATAAATTCTGAGCTGAAAGTAGAGTGAGAAGGATGGAAAAGTTAAAATATAAAGGATGCTGAGGGGCAATTCGTAGGGAATTTGGAGATTCAACACTAGCTTTCTAAATTTGTTGTACTATGCTCCATGATAGATATAACAAATATATATAACATGGTACGATTTCCTTTTAAATTTAGTTTAGTTTAATTTAATTTAGTTTCATTTAATGTATTGAAATTATATTAAATTTAGTTTAATTTGCCTCACTTTAATTCAATGTATTTTATTTTAATATACTTTATTTTAATTGAAGTCCAATTTTGTATTACATATGGACACTTGAGTGGAAGATCGTCCTATCTCGGCAGCCAGTTCGGAAACGCCCTATCTCAGAAAACTTTTCAAGAATGCCCCATTTCAGAATTTTATCCTCTTTCAGAATTCGGCTCGGAAACGACCTATCTCAGCTGAAGATATATTGAAAATGTGCTGAGATAGGGCGTTTTTGAACCGAATTCTGAGGCGGCCGTCCACAGTGCGAGAAATCACGAAAAAGATGGCAATATACCGTAAAAATGTATCTAGAGCCTTCGAATTTTGAACACAAGCTTCTTTAGTGAATACTAGTATAAAGTGGTAATATAAAAAAACCGCCCACAAATGCGCCCACTTCCCATATAACGGTATTATTTAAAAACTCAAAGGGTTATATTTGAGAAAATTTAGCAAAGAAACAAAGCGCGATATATCCTTCCACTTAGGCTTAAATTAAAGCTAGAACTCTCGACGGCTGTCCCTGAAAATACGATCCGTGCACCTTAACTTGATGATCAGTTATAGTAGTAGAGAGTTCTAGATTTAATTTAAGCCTAAGTGGAGGGCTTCTCAAATGTTGTAAAACGCTATTTTTTGTCACTTTGACCTCGTTTTTCTCAAAATCTGGACCTGATGAAAACTTTATACTTTTGGATTCGTAATCAACACAAAAAACTTCATCAAAACCAGCTCTAAAATTTGCCGCACGAAAATCAGTGAAAATTTATATTTAATGATTCAGATTATTTAAGATACCATCAGAAATACTCTCTATCTCGCAAAAAATAATAATATGTATAAATATTGTAACTACATATCAATAATGATGTAATTAAAGAGAAGTGTACATTTTTTTTAAGCTAATAAAGTTAGAAGGATGAAATTCGAGGATGTGGTAGTTAACATATTAGTCCCTGGCATATATTTTGTTCAAAAATAAATATTGGAAACTTCCAAGGATATTCAAGGATAAAGTTTTAAAAGGACATTATCAATACTTATTCGTCCTGGTTCACCCAAAAATTATTATTTTTTCTATTCTACAGAATTTTTTCTTTTAATTGATAATGGGTATCAATCTTACTCTAAAATTCACCGCATCTTCTGAATAATTTTTGTATTCAATCATATTCTAGAAATTTGAAAGTTAAAAAAAAAAAAATCCGGACGTCAGACAGAAAAACTAAAAACGCAGTTTTACTAAATTTTGGCCCCCAGTTTTGTAGTATATTGATATTTTCGTGTGAAAAGTTTACTGTCGCACGGTGTTATTAATTGCCGTACATATAGATTTCTTGGTATATTTGTTCGAAAAAGGATCTTCCAAATGTAAATGAGAATTCAGATTTTCAGAATCCTAGCTAAAAGAATACGTAGTAAATTAATATTTTCTCAAAGCACGATGCCGTTAAAGATTTACATATATCTTGTGCAATTTCTCAAGCTTTGAGTGCAAATAAAGCAAAACTGAGGTGTGTTAGACTTTGTTCCGTTAAAATGATCAGTATGATGTCGTCTTTTAAAATCCCTGTAGTCAAATGAAGTAGTTGTAAACTACCTCACAGCTAGTATGAACCGCATGTCCAACTAGTCAGCCCACTATCTTTTTTCCATGCAATCAACTGGTATTTTTAATATGGGGATGTCCTACGAAATGGCAATTGTCACATTTCGGTCAGAAATATAACAGTCTCATACTAGTTCAGAATATACAGAAAAATACTAGTCTAATTATGGACCAAAACCACTACTTTGGGAGTGAAAAAATAAGCGGAATTCATGAATATACAATAAAAAAATTTTAAGAATACTTTAATATATTACACATTTTTATTTAGCAGCCTTATATTTGCCAATAATTAGTGTGAAATTTTTTGAGTATTAATTAAAAGCAAAAATAAATACATAGATATTTCAAACTTTCCAATATAAATTTAAATGAATTTTTCATTAAATGTTATTGAAAGTAAAAGGTTTCAGGTACAATAAATACTATATTTTTATCTTTTTTAATAACATTGAATATGCAAAAGAAAACATTTTAGTTAAAAATAAAATGAGTTCTTTTTGAGTGATCTAAAATAAAAATAAAAGTTTTCATTAAAATAAATTAAATTCATTAACTTTGCTCACTTCAATCTACGATTTTTTAAAATTTATAAAAGTAATATTTAGTGTCTAAAATTTGAGATTTGGATAAGAATAAAATAAATAAATAATTCAAGCAGTTATTAAATATTCTTAATTTTTGTCTATAGTTTGGCTTGTTGATTGAAAATAGAAATTTATCAAATAATTATTATTAATCGTGTAATTGAAAAAAGTCAAAAGTAATTGAAAATTATCAATAATAACAAAATAACAAAATAATGATGTAATTAAAATTAATGAATTAATTAACATCTTTTTATGTAATTAATTATTAATCATTAAAAAGGTGTTCATGCTGGTATTTAATCATTAAACGGTAATCAAAAAAAACATGCTTTAATTAATAATCAATATGAATGTTAATCATTATTTAACAGGGCGGTATAATTGTATACGTACTCGTTTTAACGGTTTACAATATAAATACGAATAAAAGATATAATATTGTGTGTACTTTATTCTATTAAACTGTCGAAGTCAAACAAAATAGGGCATGAATAAATCGTTTTGTACTTAGTACAAGTCTGGTCATTTTCGAACTAGTTCGGTTTCTGTCAGGGTTTTCTAGTTGTAAACTAGTATTTTTCCTGACTAGTTTGGGATTTCACTGCAGGGATATTACTACGGTTATTCTGTCGAAGGAAAAAATTAAATTTTGTTGGACTTTGTTATTATGCAAATCATTTACGATTTCAAACAAAAATGAATAAGCTTGTTCCTGAAAATACGACAAGCACCTTCTCTTCTTCTTCTTCTTTTTTGGCGCTGTAACCGCCTAAGCGATTTTGGCCGAGTTCAGCAAAGCACGCCAGTCGTTTCTCCTCTGTGCCAACTGACGCCAATTGGAAACGCCAAGTGAAGCCAAGTCCTTCTCCACCTGATCTTTCCATCGCAGTGGGGGCCTCCCTCTTCCTCTGCTACCACCAGCGGGTTCCGAGTTGAATACTTTCAGAGCTGGAGCGTCGGTGTCCATTCGAACGACATGACCAAGCCAGCGGAGCCGCTGTATTTTAATTCGCTGCATTATGTCCATATCGTTGTAAAGCTCATCGTTCCATCGTCTGCGGTACTCGCCGTCGCCAACGCGTAAAGGACCGTAAATCTTCCGCAAAATCTTTCTCTCAAACACCCCAAGAGCCGCCTCATCGGATGTTGTCATTGTCCATGCTTCTGCGCCATATACCAGCACGGGCATGATGAGCGTGGTTTTCGTACGTCGAGAGAGGACTTTACTCCTGAATTGCCTACTCAGTCCAAAGTAGCACTTGTTGGCAAGAGTGATTCTACGTTGGATTTCAATACTGACATTATTATCGGTGTTAATGCTGGTTCCCAAGTAAACGAAATTCTCTACTTTCTCGAAATTGTAACTGTCAACAGTGACGTGGGTGCCAAGGCGCGAATGTGCTGACTGTTTGTTTGATGACAGGAGATACTTCGTCTTGTCCTCGTTTACCACCAGACCCATGCGTTTTGCTTCCCTATCCAACTTGGAAAAGGCAGAACAGACTTCGCGGTTTTTGTTACCGATGATGTCGATGTCATCGGCATAAGCCAGCAATTGCACGCTCTTGTAGTAAATTGTTCCTGAGCGGTTCAGTTCTGCAGCTCTTATTATCTTCTCCAACATCAGATTAAAGAAGTCACATGAAAGGGAGTCGCCCTGTCTGAAACCCCGTTTTGTGGCGAACGGCTCGGAGAGGTCTTTTCCAATTCTGACGGAGCTGGTGGTATTGCTCAATGTCATTTTACACAGCCGTATGAGTTTTGAGGGGATGCCAAATTCAGACATAGCGGCGTATAGGCAACTCCTTTTAGTGCTGTCAAAAGCGGCTTTAAAGTCGACAAATAGGTGGTGAGTGTCGATCTTTTCTCGCGGGTCTTTTCCAAGATTTGGCGTATTGTGAATACCTGGTCTATGGTGGATTTGCCAGGTCTAAAGCCACACTGATAAGACCCAATCAGTTCATTGATGGTGGGCTTCAGTCTTTCACACAATACGCTCGATAATACCTTTAACATATGCTTAGAAGGCTGATCCCGCGGTAGTTGGCGCGAATGGCGGGGTCACCTTTCTTGTGGATTGGGCAGAGCACACTTAAATTCCAGTCGTCGGGCAAGCGTTCATCTGACCATATTCTGCACAAGAGTTGATGCATGCACCTTATCAACTCCTCGCCGCCGTACTTGAATAGCTCAACTGGCAGGCTGTCAGCTCCGGCGGCTTTGTTGTTTTTCAGCCGCGTTATTGCTATATGTACCTCGTCATATTCAGGCGGTGGAACGTCGACTCCGTCATCATCGACTTCGGGCTCGGGTTCTTCTTCTCCACAACTTTCCGTGCTGCTACCATTTAGTAGGGCGGAAAAGTGTTCCCTCCATTATTTAAGTACGCTCTGGACATCAGTTACTAGGTCGCCATTATTGTTCTTTCAGGAGTGCGCCCCGGTCTTTAAACCTTCCGTAAGTCGCCTAAAACTCTGGTAAAATTTTCGGGCATTCCTCCTGTCGGCCAGCATTTCAAGCTCTTCGCACTCACGTATTTCTGCCTCTCTCTTCTTGTTGCGGCAAATACGTTTCGCTTCCCTCTTCAGATCCCTATAGCGGTCCCACATAGCGCGCGTTGCGCCCGATCGCAGCGTGGCCCTGTAGGCGGCATCTTTTTTCTCTGCAGCTTCCTGACACTCCTCATCGTACCAGTTGTTCTTTCGGGCTCGCTGAAATCCGACTACTTCTTCGGCGGCGGTACTTAATGAGCGGGAAATGTGGTTCCACTGCTCGCATATGTCGGTTTGTTGAAGAGTGCTCTCTGAGAGCAGGTGTGAGAGTCGAGTATCGAAAGCGCTGGCTGTCTGTTGTGATTGCAGCTTTTCGACGTTAAGCTTTCCTTGCATATTTGAGCGCACATTTTTTGCTGCACAGAGGCGGGTGCGTATCTTGGCTGCAACAAGATAGTGGTCCGAGTCGATGTTTGGGCCTCGGAGTGTGCGTACGTCTAAAACACTGGAAGCGTGCCTTCCGTCTATCACAACATGATCGATTTGGTTTCTCGTTTTTCGATCCGGAGACAGCCAGGTAGCTTGATGGATCTTTTTATGCTTGAACCTAGTACTGCATACTACCATGTTTCGGGCCCCGGCGAAGTCGATCAGCCTCAATCCGTTGTCGGACGTTTCGTCGTGGAGGCTGAATTTTCCGACGGTGGTTCCAAAGATCCCTTCTTTGCCCACCCTGGCATTGAAGTCGCCAAGCACGATTTTGATATCATGACGGGGGCAGCGCTCGTACGTGCGCTCCAAGCGCTCATAGAAGAGATCCTTGGATGCCTCATCCTTCTCTTCCGTCGGGGCATGGGCGCAGATGAGCGAGATGTTGAAGAATCTCGCTTTGATGCGGATTGTGGCTAGACGCTCGTCCACCGGGGTGAACGACAGTACTCGGCGACGGAGTCTCTCTCCCACCACAAATCCAACTCCAAATTTGCGCTCCTTTACATGGCAGCTGTAGTAGACGTCGCAAGGCCCCAGACATTGTTTGCCTTGCCCCGTCCAACGCATTTCTTGGATGGCGGTGATGTCAGCTTTTGTCCTTACGAGGACATCAACCAGCCGGGCAGAGGCACCTTCCCCATTAAGGGTCCGGACATTCCAGGTGCATGCCCTCAAATCGTAGTCCTTTAAACATTTGCCGTGGTCGTCATCATAAGGGGGGGTCTCATCCGAGGCTTTGCCTTGCTTCTTCACTGGAAGTGGTTTTTACGTGGCGGGTCCCAAGCCCAGCGCACAACCCATTGCTGGGACGGGGGTGGTTTCGCAACCAAATACACGTTTATATAGCGAGCCGCTTGCTCCAAGCAGACACCCGCTTGCAGCCGCACCTACTGGTGAACAGACGCTGCAGACTTCAGTGAGCCCTTAAACCGAATAAGTCAGAGTGGCCCCACCGAAGCTCCCTCTCTTTCTGCCGTGACCCAAGGCTCCACTCTGATTGGTTACCGCATCTCGCACATGGGTTGCTCACGTTGCCCAGAGTGCGCGAACGAGGACGCAAGAGTCGGGATTGAGTATAGCCATGCAACTGTAACTGCATACCCAGCGCAATGACTATACCCCATTTCACTCCAAGCACGACAAGCACCTATGCCAGCAAAATTGGACAAAGGCCTTGCGTATAGTAGCCAAATCACCTAATTGGCGCATTTGTACAGTTTTCTACATTTTGGCATTCACAGAGTGGTGTTGTCTAAAATTTTTTATCGAGAATAAGTTCAGCTCAATAAAAAAATTCAAACAACAGCTGTCTGTAATGGTCATAGTCTTAGATAACTGTACACATCTGTACATTAATTGCCGTTGTGTGATTTGGCCTTAAAGAAACAAAAATTCACATTCATACGGCATAATAAGACGATCAGTACCTAAATCACGTACAAGAAAATGTACCGGAATATTCAGAAGTATGTACAATTTTAGAAAAAAGGAACAGTCCAGCGCCTTCGTCTTGGTCTGCAGGCTGTATCGGAGATACAGCCGCTATATTTAAACGTAGAATACGTGGTATGGTTAAGAGCATATCCAAGTCAAAAACGAAATCACACACTAAGAAAAAACGGGTTTTTCCAAAATTTTACAAATTTACATACTTCTAAGTGAAAAGAACTCAATGAGAATATAAGCGAAAGCCCTATTTTTATTTTTATTTTATACCATTGTTTTTTTCTACAGCTTACTGAGATTTAAAGATTTGAAATTTTGAACAGAAAAGATATTTATTGAAAAAACTTAATATAAAATTGTTTGAGCGCTTGAAAGAAATTTAATTCAAACTGAACATTTGAAAACACAGTTACATGTTGTGGTTGTAGCTAAGGGCGTAGAGATACTTGTTACTATTTGTTAACTTTCGGCAAGACTCGGGTTCGAATGCTGTTAAACGCAAAATATAAAAAGCGATAACAATATCGATAGCAAAATCGATAAAAATATCGATAATAAAACCGATAACAATATCGATGACAAAATCGATATAAATATCGACAACAAAATCGATAAAATTATCGATAACAAAATCGATAGCAAGATCGGTAATAATATCGAAAGCAAAATCGATAAAAATATCGTTAACAAAATCAATAAAAAATCGATCAAAAAATTGATAGCAAAATCGATAACCAGACGGAAAAAAAAATTTAAAATCGATTTTTTTAAAATCGATAAAAAATCGAGAATATCGATAACAAAATCAGTAACAATATCGATAAAAATTTCGATAACAAAATTGATAAAAATATCGATAACAAAACCGATAAAACTATCGGTGACAAAATCGATAAAAAAAATCGACAACTAAACCTAAAAAAATATCGATAACAAAATCGATATAAAATGTCGATAAACCAATCGATAAAAATATCAATAAAAAAATTTATGAAAATATCGATAACAAACTCGATAAATAATCGATAACAAAATCGATAACAAAACCGATAACAAAATCGATAAAAATATCGATATCAAAAGCGATAATAATATCGATAAAAATATCGAAAACAAAACCCATAAAAATATCGATAACAAAAGCGATATCTATTGCGATATCAATAGAAAAATCGATAAAAATATTGGTAACAAAAAAAATAAAAATATCGATAAAAATATCGACAACAAAATCGATAAAAATATCGGTAACAAAGTCGATTATAATATCGATAGCAAAAACGATAAAAATATCGATAACAAAACCGATAAAAATATCGATATCAAAATCGATAAAAATATCGATAACAAAATCGATAAATAATCTATAATAAAATCGATAACAAAATCGATTAAAGTGTCGATAACAAAATCGATAAAACTATCGATCATTATATCGATAAGTTCCAAAAATATCGATAGAAAAATAAATAACAAAATCGATCATTATATCGATAAGTTCCGAAAGTATCGATAACAAAATCGATAAAAATATCGATAGCAAAACCGATGACAAAATCGATTAAAATGTCGATAAAAAAATCGATAAAAATATCGATCATTATATCGATAAGTGAAAATATCGATAGCAAAATAAATAACAAAATCGATCATTATATCGATAAGTTCTGAAAATATCGATAACAAAATCTATAAAAATATCGATAACAAAATCGTTAGCAAAATCGATAACAAAATCGATAAAAATATCGATAACAAAACCAATAAAAATATCGATAACAAAATCGATAATAAAATCGATAACAAAATCGATAATAAAGAGATAACAAAATCGATAAAAATATCGATCATTATATCGATAAGTTCCAAAAATATCGATAGCAAAATCAATAACAATATCGATAAAAATTTCGATAACAAAATCGATAAAAAAACCAACAAAATATCGATTATATCGATAAGTCCCGAGAATCCCTAAAATCCCGAAATAGTTCCGAGATTGAGTCTCTGTGCCTTTATCTATATCCTTTTCTCTACAACTACCTTTATTTTAATCTTTCTTCCTCTATCTTCATCTATAGTTTTATCGGTATCCTCATCCGCATCTTTTTCTTTATATTTATCTTTGTTTTTATTTTTATGTTTATCATATTCTTCATATACATATTCCCCTTCACCTTTGCACTTATACATATAAGTAAAGTGTTTAAATTTACCTTGGCCTTCATGTTTGCCTTTATCTTTACTCAACTTTGTTTTTGTGTTTATTTTTACCTTGGCCTTTATCCTTTTCTTTATCTATGTACGTCCTCACCTTTACTTTTATTCTTGGATTGGACTTTTTCTAAATGTTGTTTCACTTCGAAAAGTCTTCGCGTATTATGCATACATGTGTTTATAGTTATATGTATGTACATATATAATATGTATGTACATATTTATGTATAGACATACATAGATTACTAAAAATATAAACAGATCCACATTAACTGCAATCAACATATATACGTATGTATGTATTTACATATGTACACACGCGCGATTAGGTTATATGTAAATATTGCTCCATCTGTTTATCAAAAGCCGAAATATGTACTCACGTACACATACATACTTTTTGCCTCCTTTCCTCACTTCCAACGCATGCACGTGTTTGCAAAACGATGACGAAGTGTTTTTGTACGGGAAATCATTTATGCCCATATATTTGAAACAAATAAACATACTTAGAAGATATCAACCAATACTTCCCATATACCAAACGAAAGGAAAACTCTTGATTTTTGATTAAAGAAAACAAGAACAAAATCATTCGAGTGGTTTTCGAGCATTTTGGTAATGAAAAAAATTTGCAAATTTTTTCAACAATTTTTTGCCTTAAAATGCTCAATATTTGTTAAATTTATATAAAATTTGTACCCGATAATATTTCTACTGCTCCAAAGAACCTATATCCCGAAAATGAAAGTTATATATGCCAACAATAAGTTGCTAGAGCACTTTAAAGGCTCAAAATTGACCCCAAAATAAGGCAATGTTTACCGTTGTTTTTACGACAGAAACCGAATTGGTTATTTACAAAAATGAATCTGTCGACAGGTTTGGAATTTTATCTTTGAAACGCCACACTTTTCTTTGAAATCGCTTTATTAGTTCTCGTGCAATAAGCGTTTTTGTGAAGCTCTAAAAATTACAACTACAACATTTGAACATAGCCCCCATACCTTAAGGTAAGACGTATTCTACGTCAAAAAAACTTTGTGACTTGAGTTTCAAGTTGCCACACGACTTGAAGGTAAAAATTGATATCAAGTCGACATTCAAGTTGTAAACGTGCGTGTGTGTTAATAAAAAAGTGTGAGTGCATTGCAACTTGAAACTAAGTTTATCGACAGTATCGATCGATGTTATAGTTGGGCCAATGCTTTAGCCATGGGTATTTTACTTTGCGCTCATAAATATAAAGTTCCTTTTCCATTCCCGTTAACCTGCCTAAAGCAAATTATTGTCGCGAATCATTTTTATTAGTTTAAGAAATATAAATGAAAACACTGGTTTGTTTTGAACTTTCTTACTTAAACTTTGTTTTATTTTTATAATAGTTTTGAAAATAGAGGAAAATTTGTTTTTTTTTTTGCTTTTAAATCCGTTCAATATAATACGTGTAAATAAAATAATATTCGTGTACCCCTTTTCCATTTAACGGATCATCCTAATACACCATCGATAATAATTATAAAACTCTAAAAACATCGCTGGTACCGTTATCGATGGTTTTGCAGCACTACAAATCGGATATTGAATCGCATATAAAGTAAATACATCATCAAAATAGCGTAGTCCTTCCATTCAATAACGAAATATTTTAAAAGTGCTACGTTGGCTAACGTTGATTTAAAAATTGCAGATTGTGAAGAGGTCTGGGCATACAACGTCATACAATCTTATCTCAGTTTTCGTTCCGCCGATTGTTCGTCCAAAATCATTCGAAGCAATTTTTCTATGGTAAAGTGTCATTTTTAGCGGAATGTATTGACCACATCCAAAAGTGGACCGTTCACTTTGAGCACGAAAAGATATTCGCTTGGTCTGCACTTGAAAAAATTCCACATTGGGAGAATATTCGAACTACTGCAAAATTCATCGCCTCAGAAAATCGTTTCGATATTGAATCAAACGGCAATAAATTATTTGACTAAAGTACATTTCTAAAAAGTTATGTCACTGTAGAAAAGATTTAGTATTGGAAAAACAACAACACCAGCACATACTAACAATTGTCTCGAGAGAATTTTTTCTTGATCAAAGATATCTGGTTCGATGATAAGTCACGATTACAAATAGGAACATTAAGGTGCATTATGTAGGAGGATACAATATCCAAATGGCATGTCTGAAATTTTATAACTTACACAAAAGTCAACCCCAAGCGATAGGGTCTAACGTAAAGTACAGGTTCAAAGAAACGTATGTAAATAAAAAAATGTACATATGTATGTAGCGCTTTAATGTCGGCAATATTTTACTTTTATAATTTGCTACAATATACCATACATATAACATTTACCTCATAAATAAAATAGATTTCAGAATGAATGATATTATTTTTACTGTACCGGATTTAAAAAAAAAAGGTGTTCACCTTATTCATGCCTATTATGGTATCCATCTGATGCCATCCGCACGGATCTAGTCCGATTGACGCTGTTATAACAAGCGAATGTGAAGGATTCAATTCGTGTGAATGACATCCGCCGGATACATGCCCAACTTGGTCCAAAGGATGCCATTAGCACGAATCTAATCGTTCACCCTTCCTTGTTACGTCGGATACCGTAATAGGCATGATTTACTTTCTTTTAAATTAAAATGCAGTATATCGAAACTATTCACTATTCACGTTTAATTCTCGTATGAAATATGAGCAGGAAATAATGTTACTCATACGCCATGTAGCCATGTTTATGATCAACCTTTGTAGCAAAGCTCTGGCGGAGTTACCGCCAACAAAAACAAAGGGCGCTGAGCTTTAAAATTTTTTCAATGTACCTTGTATGAAAAACTCTCACGAAATTGTATGGGTTTCACTGTCTTAATGCAGGAGTTTTAAAGAAATACGCATACCTGAACAATCTTTGTAATTTTTCCCAACTATAAATTCTCTGTTGATATTAGGCGAAACTGGTGCGAAATATCATATTCATAGATGTATAAATGGACGAATGGTTATAACGCAAATTATTATATCTGAATAATCAGTTGTATGGGAGGTTTATCTTGTAGTGTTCCAAATTTCAATCGGATTTCTGGTAAACTGAGGAATTAGATCGCTTCAAACAGACAGATGGACATGACTTAACTGACTCCGCACGACGTTCCACTAATATGGCATACTTTGTCATGGGTATATGTCTTCTTTTTCAGGTACTTACAAACATCTAACCAAAGTTACGAAAGGTATAAAAATGCGTTTGTGTACCTGAATATGGGCCATTACATTGTGACTGGTGAACATTTTAGTCCAGAATGTAAACAATTGTGAATAATAACTATGTCGTAGGACCTTATGCAGCAGTTAAAGATATTTTTTAACATATGTGTATATATAACTAATGTACATGTGTAAAAGTTTTTTTCTTAACAGCGGTCGTCCCTCGGCGGGCAATGGCAAACCTCCGAGTGTATTTCTGCCATGAAAAACAGCTTCTCATAAAAATACAATCGCCGTTCGGAGTGGGCGTAAAACTGTAGGTCCCTCCGCTTTATGTGACAACATTAAGGTGCACGCCACAGGTCGGAGGAGAAGCTCGGCTAAACACTAACATATGTGTAAGCGCCAATCTACTATTATTAACTAATGTACATATACAATTCCCTTCCAAAAAATACCAAACGATTTTCAAGTTCCTCTCATTTGAATGAATTGTTGGCTTTAATTTATTTGAGCGAAATTTCTGTGTACTTGTGAGTTTCATCTTTGATATCATCGTATTTTTCTATATTAAACTAATAGTTTGTCATTTCTTTCCGAAAAAAGACACGAAGTACAAAAACTACTATCTTATAAAATAAGTAATCATACTCACCAGATGCATTTAAAAATTTTAGTTGAAAGCAAATATAACTGTAAGCTAAGCTGAAATCTAAATACGATACACTTTCATGCAACCTACGAATACCCAATTATTTCTTAATAACAAGTGAAATCAAAGTGATATCAAAAATAATGGAAAAGTGAGATGAGATATCTGAAAACGTGACTGCTGTCTACATCCGTGTCTTTATACTCAAAAAATGTAAAATTACATTCGTTCCGGGATGTGTGCGCGCTATTCCTTTTTACGTATGTGTGTATAGTGCGTGGGCAATTGAGTACGACCACGAACGACCTATCGTCCTCCGTCAAGGAATACTAACCAAAAAGTTCAGAGCAAACGAAATATCTAACTTAGAAAAGCAAATGCCATAACACAACAAACTCCGTCCTACCTAACTAACACTGGATATTTCCAAAAGGGAAGTGTATGAATGTCGATGAAAAACGAATTCATAGCAACATGCATACCTAAGTACATGCATATGTATACACATACATACAATATATGTATGCAGGGAAAATATAGTAAACGACATGTTGTCCGCCGCAAGCGCAGAAGCAAGGCAGGGAGAGAGCTGAAAATGGAGTTTCCAACCAATGTGGTGAAAATCAATGTGAAGAAGTGCGTGTAAAAGTATTAGAAATAAGGATAAAGTTTAAGTGTTGGCTGGCGTCTCAATCCAACTAAGTAAGGTTTTGTACGAAACACGAAAAATAAGTAGAATAAACAAATTTAAAAAATACAAAGAGAAAGCAAAAAGAATAACATACGCACATAACTAGTGTGAATATTGGTGCATTTTATTCCCAACGCTGTTTCCACGCGGAGCACAATAGTTGCGGTAACGCGGGAAATTATACACTATTTTCAATTGGATTTAATTTAATTCTTCGATTGGCAAAAGGCGCATCTTCAATCATAGACTTTTATTTAAATGTGTGATAGCGCCACCACTGGGTGCTTTCTGACTAGAAGCAGCCACCGAAAAGTAAGTTTAAACTAAAAAATTAACATCAGAATTTAAACAGAACCGTGTATTTATTAGATTAGCCTATGTGTGTGCGTGCGTTTTTTTTATACCCGAGCGCACTTGTGCACAAGGGTATTATAACTTTGTTCACATAATATAATAATATGTGTACATTCAGCGTAGGACGGATGGTATTGAAAATGGACAGAATGGAATAATAACCACGCCTACCTCCTACCCTCCAGAAATACGAACACTGCGATATTTTAATAACTACTGAAGCTTACTAACTCAAAATTGATATTTACAGTGATTTTTAGACGAAAATAAGAATATTATAAATTTTTGGAAAATGGGCTTAGCCACGTCCATTTATGATTACATGTCTATATCTTAGTAACGGCTCCACCAATTTCTTCCCAAACTTGGCACAATTCTTGGCCTTGGTACAACATAGCAAACATAGCATAATATAGAGAAATACGAAATCTTCATTAAATCAGCAAATACTGAAGCTAATTTATTCAAAACTAGCTGTACCCTGCCACGCTTTGCTGTGGCATATTCCTGTTATACGGATGATAAATTATTAACGAAACAAAGCATACGTTTCATATGTGTTTGGTTATGTAATAAGTACTTGTGTGCACACAATATTTGTTGTTTTTCCATTCTCTGTATAGATATCAAGCATATCTGGTTTGCCGACACAGGAACACGCAATATCTGAGAATCAATCCGCATCTAAAACTAAACCATACTTTTCCAAAGTTTGACCTGGAGCATTATTGATTGGAATTCCTAATGTCAATCGAATTGGGAATTGCAATCTTTTAAATTGAAATGGTGTATCGGTCGGAATCATGGGAATCCTTCACCTTTGAAAGGCTGCAGTGTATGTATGTTCGTCTTGTCGCAATGTTGACTACATATTTCAGGAAAGCATTTATCTCGTCCGTTAGTGTTAATCGCGAAACTACAGACAATGTTTGCGTAAAATCTCCTGCGAGCAATGTCAATGCATTCCCGAATGGTTGAACGTTCCACGCAAATCTCGCAACAATCGATTTATGTGCCATGGTGCGCTCATCCCAAACAATGAGTTTAAGTTTTTGTAATACCTTTTCCATACCGGATGCTCTGGAAATATTGCACGGAGTTTTGATGATTTATATGTTCAATGGCAGCTCAAGAGCTGACTTGGCAATGCCTCCACCTGATAACAATGTCGCAGAAATTCCAGACGAAGCGATAGCTAAGGTATTGTGTTTTTTTATCGAACCGTTGCCAGAATCCATCTGATAAGGAATATTTTCTTAGTTCCTCCTGGCGTATCCAAGAAGAAGGTCCCCCAACTCCGCCATTTATAATCTACTTTGGCTTTGTAACCGCCTAAGCCATTTTAGCCGAGCTCGATAAAGAACGCCGGTCAATTCTCTCTATGCCAACTTGGTCTCTCCATTGCAGTGGGCGCTCCCTATTCCTCCGCTACCACCAGCGGATAGCGAGCTGAATTCTTTTACACCAGGAACTTCGGTTCCTATTGGAACCTGACCTTATTATCGGTGATAATTCTGGTTTCCTAGTAAACGAAGTTCTCCACTTTCCCGAAATGATAATTGTCAACAGTGACGTGGGTTCCATGGCGCGAATGCGCTGACTGTTTTTTTATGACAGGAGATACTTCGTCTTGTCCTCGTTAACCACCAGGTGCATCCGCTTTGCTTCCTTATCCAGCTTGGAAAAGGTAGAAGAGACTTCGCGATTTTTGTTACCGGCGACGTCGATGTCATCGGCACACGCCAGAAATTACACGCCCTTGTAAAAATATGTTCCTACATGGTTCAGTTCTGCAGCTCTTATTATCTTAACATTTGCATCGTGCGATCGTAAATGCCCTTCTGCTTTCGCTTTCACAATAGTAATGCTAATCATAATTATAATAATATTATCTCACGTTATTCAAAATTTCTTTACTCGCAATATATGTAGTAGGCTATGGCGACCCCAAACGAAATTGTTTACGTCTAAAAGTTAAATGATTTAAGGAATGGTGTCAACAATTTTGAGTTTTCATTAAGTATTTTTTAAACAGCTTTCATGCGATAGTTTTTTTTGTAGTTACTCTGTTATCATTTTGATATTTGTTTCAGTAGTTTTTAGCCGACTTCTAAAAAATTAGAAGGTTATCAGTTCGTCGGAATATTTTTTTATGTATGTTACCGCATAACTTTAGAACACGTCAACCGATTTCCAGGTGATCCCATACTAAAAATTACTTGTTTATTAATTTTTTACATTAAGTAATTTGTGTACCAGCTCTTCGTTGACAATATGATCACTTCGTTTGATAAGATTTTGTAAATTCTATATTTATTTAAACTGTTCGGATTTTGGATAAGTGGAAAGATTTAAAAAAATTCCCTAGTAAAGCTTTCCCATACACTTTCGTTTGGAACCAGTTATGTAATATTTCATTAAATTTCAATATTCTCCGTCTTTACTTTTAGATAGGTGATAATCCTATTAAAAATATTTCCAAATCACGCATGTTGTACCTCAAACATATTTTCGATTGTAAGTCTTCTTAAAACTCTTTAGTTTGATACCCACATAGCAATATTTCATTTACTTAATCATTCCAAGACGGTCCACCTTAATGCTTAATAATATACATAAGTGCGCACACATGTACATATGTATTTATTAGAAACTGTCATAAATTTTTCCCGCCATATTTACTATTTTTTAACTTCCCCCCCAAACAGTTTTACTGCTTTGAGATTGAACTCAATTCTATTGAAAATAGCGCGGGTACTTATTTTTCCGTATTCAACCAGGAACGACCGCTTACATTTGTACATATCCATAAGTAAATAATTATAAATCAAACATATTTGACAAAGTATTAAATTTTCGTTGGTTTATTTATTTTATCGCTTTATATTGAAAATATATTGGTGCAACATACTAAGCTTTCGAGTTCAAATTTTCAAAAAGGTGGCAACTCTCCTCAAAAATATTTCCAACAGTCATCCATCTTGAACCTCCTTAATTTAACACCTATATTTTAATAAGTAATTTATTTTATCAATTATGCAAATTGAGCTAAATTTTTAAACAGGCGGCAACCCTCAAATATATTTTCTGCCGTAAACCTTAAAAAGAATCTAAAGCTTGTTACCGACATTGCAAGCAATATTTCATTTATTTTATTGATTTAATTGAGTTAAAATTTTCAGTGTCAGCCCTTCTCAAAAAAAGTTCCAACAGTTTTCTTTCTAAAAACTATTTAATTTCATACCCACATTGCAATATTGCATTTATTTATCAATTTAACTGAGTTGAAATTTTTAAAAAGATGGAAACCCTCTTCAAAAATGTTTCCAACAGTCATATTTCTTAAACCTCTTTAATTTGACACATATTAAATAAGTTATTAATTTTATCAAATAAATTGAGTTAAATTTTAAAACAGATTACAACCCTCCTCGAACATATTTTCGGCTGTAAGCCTTCTTAAAAATATAGAGTTTATACCCCTATTAAAATATTTCATTTATATTATCAATTTAACTGAGCTAAAATTTTGAAATAGATGGGAACCCTCCTTAACAATTTTTCCAACAGTCATATTTCCTAGGCCCCTTTCATTTGATACCTATATTGTAATAGGTCATTTATTTTACCTTTAAATTAAGTTGCAATTTCAAACAGGTGGCAACCCTCCTTAAAAATATTCCAGCAGATATATCTCTTACGCCTATTTTAATTTTATACCTACATACATTGCAATATTTCATTTACTTTATCAATTTAAATGAGATAAAATTTTCAAATAGGTGGCACTCTCCTCAAAAGTATTCCAGCAGATATCTTATTTAACCCTATTTAATTTTATACCCACATTGCAGTATTTCATTTATTTTATCAATTTGACTGAGTTTAAATTTTTATATAGGTGGCAACCCTCGTCATAAATATTTCCACCAGTCATCTTTCTTATACCACTTTAATTTAGTACCCATATTGTTATGATTCATTAATTTTATCAATATTATTGGGTTAAACAATTTTCAATCAGGTGGCAACTCTCTTCAAACATATTTTCGGCTGTAAGCCTTCTTAAAACTCTTTAGCTTGAAGCCCACATGGCAATATTTCATTTATTTTATCAATTTGACTGAGTTAAAATTTTCAATTAGGTGGCAACTCTCGTCAAAAATGTTTCCAGCAGTTATCTTTTTTAAACCTCTTTAATTTGGGTTTGGCTTAAAAAATTTTCAAATAGGAGGCAACCCCCCAATTTTTTGCTATATCATTGGTTCTGGTATTATACCGAACAATACAAAAAAAATTATGCAAATCGGTTCAGCCGTTCTCGACTTTTGACGACCGTGACATACGAACACAACATTTTTCTATATATAGATTGATGTTTGCAAAAAATACGTTTATGATAAAATTTTGGAGAATGGGCATAGATCGCCCTCTTATGACCACATATGTATATCTCGGAAACCATTTCATCAATTGGTACCAAACTCTGTATGGTTATTGTGCTTGCCACATAAAAGCAAAACGCTGAAAATTGTTGAAATCGGACAAAAGTTTTTAGAATAAGTGGTTGAATTTTTGTACTGTAAGGGTTAAGAAAGCTTAAGTTTAAAAAGCCATAAATGGCGCCAATTTTCAGTGACTACTGAGTTTAAGATTATGACTAATAAAGATATGTATTGTGAAAGGTTGGAATATACTCGGATTCGAAGTTTGGTTTAAAATTGTTATAACCTGGCGATCAGAGGCCCTAAAGATTTCCACCTTAGCTCAAATTAAAGATCTTGGATTTCACTAAATAAAACGCACTTGTTGCTCGAGGGATATAAAATTCTGTGAAGGATGCACAGCTGCATGCAAAAAATGCAATAAATAATGCATTTTTTAATTAAGGTGTACAATCTTTTTTTTTGTTAATTTTGAACTGTGGAATCGTGTTGCTTTCGAAATTTATAACATTAGTATAATGAAAAATAAATTTTTTTAAAGAACACTTTTTTGACCAATTTTTTTAAGGTCAAGGAGTAATTGATTTAAAACCAGTATGTTTCACATCAGGATGCTGCTTCTGTCGAAAGCGCTACGATCAATTCGCACGGAGTGTTCAAAACGCATACTGTGCATAGTTTTCACAGATGAGTTCAGCGACAAAATCTATTAGAAATGGGTAGCTTTATCTCAGAAAAAATTTTATGTCGATATGAGCAATTATAACGAAACTGTTCCGGAAGTAGAATCACAACACCAAGAGTGTAATTGAAACTCTTAACCTAACAAGGATTTCTCGACCAACTCGGATTTGGGAGGGGAAATTTCCCCTATTTACAATTTAGTTTACACATATGTATTAATAAGGATTAATCAATCAACTACATTAAAATTTCGAAATAAAATTTTCGAGGAATTTTTTCTATGTCAGCCCCCCCCTAAATCCAATCCAGGCGACGCTCATGTACGCTGGGCCTGTGGAATCCCCGCGGGACTATCAATTCCGATATTTTTCCGCAGGGAAGGCACTGGACCTTATTCTGTGTCGTCACTCAACGTGCGGTTTCACGGCGTGCTTTTCGTTCATCATACCTCAGACGCTTCATTAGATCTGTGATGATTCCGTAGTTCCGTATGTCTTCTTTAGACAACATCGCCTTCAACAGGCCTCTGGGGAACACTGCGCTCCCTATATAGCGTTTGAGGTGGTTGCGTTCATCTTCAAATCTTTGGCAATCCCTAAGGATGTTCTCTACATTCTCCTATTTACCATCGCAGTAAAGACAATAGGAATGGTCAACATGTGGGTACTTGTGTAGGTACTATTGGAAGCAGCCATGCCAGGTGAGGAACTGCGTGAGGCAGAAATTAGTTTCTCCGTGCTTTCTCTCGCTCCATTCGTTTACCGTTGAAAGCAACTTCTTCGCTCCAACTTCTTTAGTAGTCGCGTCCCACCTTTGTTGCCACACGTTGATGCACCGTTGCAAGGTCTCATTCCAGTTCATAAGACTGTGCTTGGTTTCTGCTGCGGCTTTTGCCGCTCTGTGTAATGGGCATCTTCCGGCTAGAAAATTTGCGGCTTCGTCTCATACTATCACGAACGCACAGCATACCCTTAGTGGCGCTAGTCCATGTGCTGAGGCTGGTGCTTTTCTGTATGCTGGTACGGATGCAGCAGCTGCCCAAATTGGTGCCATATACATCAGAACTGATGAGCTGAGAATGGATGAGCTGAGGCTCGCGAGCAGCATCCTTGTTTGCTGTCCCAGGCCCCCCATGTTTGGTATGAGTCTTGCCAAAGCTGTGCTGAAGTTTCTTGCCTTCTCACTGGCATATTTCAGGTGCTCCTTGAAACTCAGTCGGTGATCAAGTACGACGCCGAGGTACTTTATGGCTGGGCTCGGATTTATGGCGCAGCCACCTATCCAGCGCATCTTTTTTATGATCCGCCAACTCCAATCCAGCTGTTTGCAGCCAATATAGTACCCACTGCCCCAAGGGTTGTTGTCGATGTCTAACATCAGTTCCAGGAAAGCTTCGCGCTTAGTTTGCTGGGTTGATTTTCGCAGTTCCTAACGCTTGCTTTTGCGCTAAAAACGGTTTTGGTTATACCATATATAACCAGGCTAGAACTTTTGTGATGAGTCCGCTGTGACGGCCCACTAAACTAACTGAGAGTCTGGCGGCCCCCCATGGGTGACTTTGGCGTCACCAGAGCTTTTAAGAATGCAAAAAAAAACACATGAATTACACTATTTTAACCAGTCTGGCATTTTGGGAAATCAGAGTTGACACTTCTCCGAACCCGGAAAAAATCGCCAGACTGATAGGGCGGTGGAAAGTGGGTGCCAGACGCGCCTAAAGTGGCGATTAAAAGATGACTATTTACACTATAATAACCAGGCAAATTTTTCTGAGTTGTTATAGGGTGAATCC